>NC_080674.1:3929021-4237452 GCF_030445035.2 Dasypus novemcinctus | reverse complement strand
GAAGGACGCGGGGTGGGGGCGCGCCCCCCACAGGCTCTCGAGGCGCACCGAGTGCTTTGCTCCCTGCGCGTGAAATCCAGCCGCAGGTAGAGCCTCCTGTGGGTGGGAAGAAGGGGCGAGAGCCCACCCGCCCCACGGCGCAGGGACTCCCTGCTTCAGCTGCGGGCACTGCTTCCACTCGAGTGGGAGTGACAATGGTCAGCAGACAGCCAGGGCTCATTTTTAAGATTGTATTTTGAGTAGCTCCTTATCAGATGAAAGTTGGCAAAGAAAATAATGTTCAGCTCATTGCTGCATGTTGCTTCGGCTGACTTACCTAGACAGAGGACAAAGCTGAACTTAAGCCCAAAGGGGAAGACTGGTTCTCAGCCCCTCCTGACGCTAAGCGGCTGGAAGAGGAGGCTGAGAAGCAACCAGTGAAGAGGCGGAGACACGGTTCCACTGAGCGTGCTTGGAAAGGTTGTACTTGCCTCTGAAACATCCGAAGAGAGCACCCCAGGTTGCACGCACTGTTTTGTAAAACCTGAGGGATAAGCGCCGTGACCGAAACCCTGGCCACCCAAGAGAGGACCCGTGTCTGGTTCTTCCGTGTGTGTTCCCTGAGTTCCTGAGATCAGAGGTAGACTGCCGACTCATCAAAATGCAGCCTGTTTGTAGAGACTCTACCAAAAAACTTTACCTACTATATTATAAATGCACTATGTGTTTACACAGAAAATGCATGTATAACAATTAAGGCCTCCATAGTTGCCTTAATATTGCCTTCATCTTTCACCTCATGTTGGGTGTTTAGAATCCCAGGTAGATCCAAGCTGACAGCCCAAGGAAAGACTGTGAAGCTGTGTCCCCCCAGCCTACTGTCCCCAAGCTCCGGCATATCTGCTTTTTTCCCATTTCCGCATGTGAGAGCAAGACATGTGCCTGAGAAACCACAGGGGGTGACTGGGGTTGGTGGGGCATTTTAGAAAAGGGTTTGTTCATTTCAGCACATTTTAATAAGGTCCAGCTCTTATTTTAAAATACTTGCTACTAAGCCACAGCTTTATGTCTAAATGACAGAGTGAGAACTCTAACTGAAGACACTTGGAAACTAAAAATTATCAAAACCATCTGATCCTTCCTGTCACTCCAGCAGTATACAGTAAGGGGCTACTGTCTAACCAGGGGAAAGAAGCAGACTGAGCAGCTGGGAGCCTCTGGCAGAGCTCTGCTTCCTTCATCTGTGATGTGTATGAGCTATTTCTTGCTGTGTAACAAAGTAGCACAAATGCCGAGGCTTGAAGTGACACCAGCGTCTCACTCAGCTGCTGGGCCAGTGTCCAGGCCAGCTGCGGGTCCTCGGCTCAGAGTGTGCAGTCCAGCTTTGGCCAGGCCTGCGTTCCCAGCCGGAGGCTCCGCTGGGGAGCATCAGCCTCCCAGCTCCCTCAGCTCCTGGCGACTCTCACTGCCTTGGGGGCTCGCAGGCTTGCGGGGCGGCTGCTTGCTGGCTGCAGCTGGAGGCTGCCCTCAGGTCCTCGCAACGTGGCTGCCCCCTCTGTCTTCAGAGCCAGCACGGAAGGAGAGCCTCTCGAGAGCCAGTCTGCTGAGACAGTCTCCTCTAACGGAAGGACGCACAGAGGTGGCACCCCATCCCCACGTGGCACCCCATCCCCTCGGCCGTCTTCTGTTGGGGTATGAGCAAGTCAAGTCCCACCACTCGAAGGGGCAACTACGAGTCAGTGAGGGTGGGAGGGTGCTTCCAGAGTCTGGCTTCTAGAAACCCCTCTGCACAGACCCTCAGCTTGCTAACAATCTCCACCTCCTACTTTGTGCAATTCAAACCCACATGTGTTTCTGAAAGTAAGGAATGCCTGTAGCAGAAACCTTTAAGATGGGAGCACATTAATTAAAAATGAACCTGGGGAGCGAAAGCAGTATGGCACCGAGACACACACATAGAGATATAGATACACACACATGAACCACACAAACACACAAACACACAGGCGCGAACACACAAATGCACAGATACACACACGAACAAAAAAGATGAGTGCACACAAACATACAGACACACACGTGGACAGGCATAGAGGCACACACAAACACACACGGATGCACATGTAGATGGACACACAGACACACACATACCCCTGATTCAGCATATGACAAGGTGCTACAAATGTTGAATGTAATGTTGGGGCATAAATATAAGTAAGACCTCTACTTAAGACAGCACACAAAAAAATATGCCTTCTTTTTCTTCAAATTAGAGTTTAAAACAGACCCTAAATGAACTTTGCTTCCATGCTGAGTAAGGGCAGGTTCATGAGAAACTGACGCTTCCCTTCGCTACAGTAGGATTGTGTGTGTGGACACAGTGATTCTGAATTGCCATGGTAAGTTTACAGTTGAACTGGCAACTCTCACACACACACACACACCTCACAAAAAGATCAGTGCTGGTTCTGCCAGGACACCCTTCCTTGCACTAGGGTGGGTGTGAGCTGAGAGCCAGTCCACAGGCTGCCTTCCCCAGCCTCAGTGCCGCTGCCCTCCCTGGAAGTGGGTGGGGCCTCCCCTGACCCAGGAGAGGACATTGCACCTGGAGAGGGCAACAGCTCTGCTTCACGTGACCCCAAGTGGGACAGCGACGTGTCTGTGGGTGGCAGGAATTCTGGCATGCAGCTGCTGCAGCTCTCGGTCGAAGGCTCTAGTCTAAACAGACTCATTGATTCGTTCATTCAACATACATTTACCAAATGCACTAGTGTGTCCTGCACCGAGCCGGGAGGCGCAGACACAATTGTAAACTAAAACAGACAAAATCCCTGCCCCGAGGAAACTCAATTCACATAGGCAATAAGGAAGATGAACAAAATACACAGTGTAGTAGATGGCGGGAAGGATTAAGGAGAAAGAGCACAGAAAATTAAAAGGGAGCGTGCGTGAGGGGGGTGGCTTGTGGTTTCAACGGGAGCAATGAACAACGGTCCCTTCGAAACCTGACCTTCGAATTGAGGTCTGAAGGCAGCTAGGGAGCCAGCCTCATGGATTTCTGGGGAATCACATTGCAGAGAGCGCAGCGAGCGCAAAAGTCCTGAGGCAGGAGAGTTTCATTGCAGGTATAGACCTGTGCACACATGAATGTGTGTTTTAAGTATGCTTACAACAAAAAGGCAGTTGAGGAAGATCTTCTAAAGCTTTCACCCTGGAGGCTTGTTTCCAGGGTGTACAAATGCCTGAAAATGTTCACAACAGCAAGCTTCAAAGTGGCAGAAAAATAAGATCCTCTTATAAAAGGCAAAAGAAAATCAGCAATTAATATAGCTAGAATATAAAAATTTAAACCACAATAATAAACTCTCACTGGTTATAATTAGCAAAGTTCTTGAATTATAGGAAGAAAAATTAAAGTTTATACAGTCACTCAAACTGAGAAAAAATATTTTAAAAGAAATGGTCTGCTGGACTTACCTTCCTTGAAAGCTGTGTATCACTTAATAGCACATTAACACATGTGTCTGGACATGCCGCTAAATTCATGCTTTCCAAATCTCACATTTGAGAATCGCCTTGAAAAACATGCTGCTCTGACCTTGGTCTGATCCCCATGTGTGTTGAGGCATCACGGTCCACCAAGGGGTGTACCTTACTTGCATTGCCTTAAGCAACACCTGTTCACGAAGCACTTGCTATGTCCTCGCCCTGTAACTGCAGGTCAAGCATGTTCCCTATCCTTATGAGGCTTCCATGAAAGCATGGAGGGTTACAAAACAGTAGTCACAGCAACTCTTGCATGCAGGCCATGGAAGGCTACAACTGGAGTTGCTAGCCTGGGTGGGAGCATGATGGTGGAAGGCTTGCCTTCCTGGAGGAGGTGGAACTAAGCTTAGACCTAAAGGAAGAATTGAGAGAAAGAGAAGAGGGGTCTTCACATTCTATGTAAAATGTATCAGGCAGCACGTTCAAAGAGCTGAGAGCAAGGCAAGACATGACGCCTTCAAGAAACCGTGAATTCAATATGTAGGAGCAGAGACCAGCTGGGGTGGTGGAGTGGAGAGGGGAGAGGCTGGAGCAGTTGGGAATTTGGACCGTATCCTAAGGACAATCAGAGCCCACTCACTTCTCAGCATCTTTTAAGAGAAGAAGGACGTAAACAGATTATGTTGGGAAGGCATCCTTCTGGATATACTTGAGAGCTGAAATTGAGAAAAGAATGAATTATTAAAAATGTAGGAGACAGACTCTGCCATGCTTGTGACAGGTCAGATGTAGGGATTGGGGAAGAGGCCGTGGAAAAGCTGCCTTATCCGTTCAGAAGGGAGGTAGCATTTCCTTCTTCTCAGTAGAAAGCCACAATATTTAGGGTAGATTTGAGAAGGGAAATAATGACTTCTACTTTGGAAGCACTGAGTTGAGTTGCCCAAGTGCATCCATCTAAGTGGCCATATCCAGTGAACAGGTGGAGATTAGCTATACCTATATTATATCATCTATATCTATATCTACATCTATATCTATATCTATATATCTATATCTATATATCATCTATGTCTATATCTATATCTATCTGTATCTATATATCTGCATTGGGACTCAGAAGAGAGACCTGGTTTGTATATATAGATTTGGGACTTTTATATTTCTCAATACTCATTTTAAAAATAGAAACCATTCCAAATATTTCAACAGAGAGAATTTAATACAGTGATGGGTTTCTTTACTAAACCTCTATGTATCATGGAAACCCATAATTGGCTTTTATTTCTTATTTCTTATTATTTATACCATACCTGATACATAGTCTAACCCTTCAGATTCTGTTAAAAACATTTTTCTTCAATTTTCCATATGGGAAAATGATGAGGGTGAGGCATGGCGACAGTGCCCGGTGGGTGTGTCTGATTGTCTTCTGGGAGAGTACTGGCGAAAGGCCTTAGAGCGCAAAGGGGGGGCAGCAGGGGGCAGGAGGGACAGCCTCAGGCCACCCTGCAGGCTGTCACCTGTGAGACCAGAGGCCAGGAAGGGAAGGGGGCGGGAAGAGCCTCAAACCCCTGCAGGGCTTGGAGCAAGCCCCCACAGGCAATGGCCCCCAGTGGGCAGGGCAGCCGCTGCAGGCCCCAGGCTCAGTCCCTGGCTAGCAGCTCCAGCATGAACCCAGGGGCCAGCCGGGCCAGCAGTCAGCGTGGCTCCCCGCCGCGGGTTCCCGGAAGGAGGCTGAGTGCAGCCCCTCCACGGCTGCCCTGGTAGGCGCCAGCGCTCCTCTGACTCCACAAGGAAGGGATTATTTCTCCCCACAAATTGTCCTTTTGCTTTGGACAGTCCACTAGCATATTGAAAATTGACGTTAATTCTCAAAGCTTTCAATAGGCAAACTCTTTGGAGATAAAATGTGAAATTCATTTCCAGTTTATTTGAAAACTTCCCATAATGGAGGAGGAGAATGCTTGGGTAGGAAGAGGCTGCTATTTAGTCTTCAAGCCTCCAGGATCATTTCAAGGGCAGCAAGTTAGAATTCTACTAGGAAATGAAGCTGGGGAATTTCACTTCATTGTTGTTTTATTGTGCTTCATTTTATTCTTTTAGTCTCGAGATTACCTAATATATAACTCACAGTGTATTATATTTTATTTATATATATAATGTACGATAAGCAAAATATGATATATATATGACATACATGCATTCAGTATAGATAATAAAGTAAACTTGTGAGATTATATGTGATATGCAATATAAATGAAATAAAATATGAATATAAATATAAATAAGAATAGAAATATAAATACACTGAACTTTTAAGTATTTTAGTTTAGAGGCACAAGGAATGCAATAAAACACCACATATGCCTCCAGATTATCCGTAGGGTATCTATTTCATAGGTAGGACAAGCTTTAAGATTTTTTTCACCGAAATGAATCATGATAAAAACTATGTACAGAAGTACAACTCTGAAGGCAAGCATTAGTCATTTACAATTGAAAAAATTTTTGCTACAAAAGTGATCATATGAGTGTTAAGTTTACTTTGATGTATGCATTTTTCTTGGATAAACTACTGTGCACTATCTCATTTAACACTCACACACAAAAAAACATACAACAGGTAATGGTATTGTCCTCATTTTAGGGGGGAAAGACACAAGCTTAAAGAGATCAAGATGCTTGACCTGAATTACATGATTCAAAAGATTTTGGGATTTCCCTGCATTTTTTTTGCCTTTATTTTTTCTAATGTCACATTAAAAAAATATGAGGTCCCCATCTACCCCCCACCCCCCTCACCCCACTCCTCCCCCCATAACAACCACCTCCTCCATCATCATGAGACATTCATTGCATTTGGTGACTACATCTCTGAGCACTGCTGCAGTTTTAATTCAGTTTGTTTACAATTATGAAAGATGATGGAAAAATGGATATTGTCAAGGAGAAGTTTGATGTGAGGATTTTAACCACGAAAACCATCTGAAACGTCCTCGCTGCTTTAAAGAGTATTCCACAGTGAAATTAAAAATCGCCTGTGAAAGACTGAAGGTAGTGGTGATTTGCAGCCCCCACTGCTCTCTGTCTCCCACTTGGGCTGGGAGTTGCTGATCCTTGCACACGTGGTAGCAGATTAGAGATGAGGGTTATTAGTATTGCAGAGTTTGGCATAATTTAAGAAAAATGGGACAAAGTTAAGCAACTGGGTACCTCTATGGCCTCAGCCTGCTTCTTCTGGGTACGTTACACATTTAGACGGCAGGATCAGTCACAAAATGCCCATCTGTCACACAAGTGTCTACAGGAATCCCAAGCGCAGCGTCGTGATGCAGGTGTAACTGCTAATCAAACCGAACACAGCAGGACTCAGGAAAGTGTCCTCACTAATTAATCCCACCTGAAGTGCTATTTAGTTCCCCTGTGGGAAGAGCATGAAGCACAATGGTACGTCAAATCCTTCTGGCTGATCTTAGAAGGTTCCTCTGATGTGCTGGATTTCAGCTCATGCCAACACAAGAGCCACGTGCACGGGTGGAAACGAGACGTACCTCTGACTCTTTGTCACTCAGGCTTGCACTGCTATAATAATTGGTGCCAGTTTAGTGCAGGGCCCTGATGATCAACCAGCAATAAAACAAAATCCAAGTTCCAAAATTCTAGGCAAGCCAGAAACGCTCTCTGGGGTGTGGAGCAGGCCACAAGTTATTTAAGTCCAAGGACACTTGGCTGATTTTTCCTAGAGTAGGCTTAGACCCACATTTGTCAAACCAGGCTCCGAATCCAGTCTCTGGAGGTCAGCTGAAGCTTCTGGGTATAAAATCGGGGCCTCATTTGGAAAACATAAGACAGCCCATTCTCACGGGCTGAGCGCTTCTGAGTGTGAACTACGGGGTAAACATTATCTATGTAGGGCAGCAGTGCCCCAAAATGTGTTCACTGAGTGGGACGAGTGTGCCACAACGATGGGGGAGGTTGTTGGTGTGGGAGGAGTGGGGTGGGGGGGGGTGAGGGATATATGGGAACCTCTTATAATTTTTAATGTAACATTATTTTTGCGATGTATATATCTTCAAAAAAATACAATTTACAAAAATGATAAGGTAGGGAGTTATATGGGAATCTTACGTTTTTTGTGTTTTTTTAATGTTTTTTAATGTAATGCTCCTTGTGATCTATTAACTTTAATTAAAAAAATAGCAGGGGAAAAAAAAAAAGAATCACAGCAAACTCCAAGGCAACCAATTCAAAGCAAAGCAAAGGGAACCATAGCAAAGCAGTTGCAGGACTAGGAAATGGTCTCAAAAATTTTAAATGTTATAATCATCAAAGTAAACACACCCTGCCTTTAACCATGAGGAGGATGGAGAGATCCAAAAGGGTGCTCAGGGCCAAGGGGAAGGAGCAGGAGGGAAACAAGGTCAAGGTTCCTCTAGAAGCACTCTCCCCACTCCCACGCCATCGGAAAGCCCAGGTCGGTCAAGCTGAGGGGCCAGCTGCCACCTCCAGAGAAGCATCTCTCCCACCTCGCCCTCACGTCGGGTGCCGTGAGGATCAAACATGCTAAGGACTCGGGCCTCAAAGGTTCTGTGGACACTGTGACCCTGACGCCTGAATGCATTTTTGTTTTTTAGCTCAGGGCATGTGTTCCTCTCTAGGAACTGTTTGCATAACACATTCTCAGTGTGCACTAAAAGCCAATGAGCCTTTACCTTAACATATATTTTATTTCTTAAACCAAATCTTCCCACTACTCTTCTTCCTAAAAGTGTGAGTTGAACTGGCAACTATTTAGGTTTTGAGTATTTACGTATTTTGTGCACTATATTGCCTTGGAAAGCAGAGTATTATCTAAGATTGAGAAATATTTCAACTCTGATGTTCACAAAAGATGTAAAAGCAAGAGAGAGAAGGCAGGCCAGGGCAAAGGACAGGTAACTCAAAACCTAAAGAGCATTTGTTTATCTTTCAGCAAAAATCTGATGAGAAAGGATTATACCCACATAAGGAAAAGTCAAGTTTCGTGCATAACCCATATCTTATATCTTGAACATGGATGGCCTGTTAGTAAGCATGAGAACAGAGAATACTGTACTTATGAACATCTGTTTCATTGCTTGTTTTCATGTATCGGGGAAATGCATGAAATATTTCATAAATATTTCAGAGTCCTTTCAATTTTCTAACATTTATCTGTTCTGCAATATAAAGAGCTTTAATACAGAAATGGGGAAATTTCATGATGTTCCCTTCAAGAGGAAACTATTAATTTTACTCCTAGGATGATCATCTTTAGTTTATTAGGCAGTGGGTTGAGGTCCAACTGGGAAAGCAGACTATCCTTCCATTTTAAAGGCTTTTCAATTGCCAAGGAGGCACCATATTTATGCAATCTGCTTATTGCAAACCAAACAAACCCCCAAGTATCTAAAACAGTCAAATGAACCATCTGATTGTAGTTGAACTGCAAGTGTATTCCATTTCTTACCTTGTACTGATCCCCCAGGGCTGTCCACGTTGGGTATGATTTCTGCAAAAGGTGACCCAGCCAACTCCAGCTAGAGTTGTCCCTGTTTGAGTTCTAGTAACGATTTCTGACAGGTCAGCTGGGTGGCCAGCCTCCAAGCATTCCTTTCAAACACCAAAATGAGGAGCTGTCTGTTCATGAAGATGCTGTGAGTCCTCAGGTATCTTTCCCACCGCACTCTCTTCCTGTGCTACTACCCCATGTGGAAAACATAGTGAATTGAGGTATATTAAAAGAGCATGCTTACTAATTTAGAAAAAATAAAATAAAATAAAAAATAAATTGGGGTGTTAAAAAAAGAAAAATATCATAAAACTTTGTTTTTGATATTTTGCCTTTCATCAGTGTAATATGTGTTCCCCTGCATGCACAGTGGCAAGGCAATTTCTTTCATCCCTTCCTCAGGGTCTACATCCTTTTATTTTTTAACTTTTAATTTTATCTTCAAAAAAGTTTTAGATCATAGTAAAGTCACATATACAATATCAGGGACTCTCATATATCCAACATCAAACCCTTTTCCCTCTTCCAGCAATGATCTTTTTACATGTTCATGCTATATTTACTGTAGCTGATGTACAGGTATTGAAACATACCTACCAAACACGGTTCCAGTTTGGTTTACATTATGGTTTATATTTTAGACTGTACAATTTTCTAAATTTTGCTTTATTTTAGTTTTTAAATTAGTATGTATTCTATTTCTAATCTTTAATAAACCTATCATTACTATTTCATTTTCCTACTAATTGAATTTGGCAATATATTAGGCTTCGTTTTAGAAAAAGTTTTGGACCACAGAGGGGTTCAGTTATGGCCGGAGAGGAATGCTGGTGTGGGGTGTTATTGATGGGACACATGATTGGGAGGGAATTCTCCAGGACATGTGTAAAGGGTATATAAAAATGTTCAGATATACGTTGGGTATTTTCATAGTAGTTACAATTACAAACTACAACTGAGGGAGTGCTGAGTTCCTAGCCAGGGGAGCTCTGTCACATTCCCCAATGGAACAACAACAATCCCCCAAGTGCAAGGACAAAGACCAGTCAAGAAGGATGGCCCAATAATGAGCCCTTGATACTGATGATTATGCTTATGAGCTTGTATGCCTGAAATTTCAACTAGGCCTAGAGCTGCTGGGTGCCTAAGAATTACCTCCTGAGAGCCTCCATGTTGCTCAAATGTGGCCACTCTCTAAGCCAAACTCAGCAAGTAAATGCATTACCTTCCCCCCAGCATGGGACATAACTCCCAGGGATGAGCTGCCTGGTACCAAAGGATTACTACCGATCACTAACTGGTGATGCAACTAGAAAAAGACCTTGAATAAAAGAGGGAAATGGTAAAGATAAATGAGTTTTTATGGCTAAGAGTCTTCAAAAAAGAGTCAGGAAGTCATCAGGTGAATCTTGCTTACATACGCCTCAGCAGGATCCCAGAGACACCCAAAGACACCCCAAGTGCTGGTGCTCCTGAGGGCTACAAAGACACACAGGTTCTATGGTCATGGCAGAAGACTCTGGAGTTCAATGCCTTGTCAGTGGGCCCTACTTTGGAATTTGTGTTCCTGAGTGTGACAGAGTTGGACTCAGATGTGACCTTTCTACAGATGCCTCTTCTGTCACTTTTACTGAACCTGGTTGGTGCTGGAGTTGGTGTATACCCAGGAGTCTTGAATCTCTAGACTGACCATGTGCCAGGTGGAACCTGAGCCTCAGCAGAGTTGCAAACCCTACTCCCTGGTTTGTTGGACTTACCCATGTCAGCTAACAGGGAGGTGAAGATAGTCAACCACCAAACCAGGAAACCAAGAGTGCCTACAACTGCAAGCAGGCGAATCCATCAATCATGTGAGATCTAAGCCCCCTCTCGATAGAGAGGTGGAGTGGTCATCACCATCCCAGGGTCCACAGGATGGAGGAATAAATTATGGATTAGAGTGGACTTACTCATATTCAACTATAGAAATATTGTGACTAGTAATGGAAGAAATGGTAGCATTGATGTGGAGAAAGTGGCCATGGTAGTTGCTGAGGGCAGGGAGAGCTGTGATGGGGGACATTTTTGGGACTTGGAGTTGCCCTAAATGATATGCCCTAAATGATGCATTGACAAATGCTGGACATTATATATCCTGCCATAACCCACTGAATGGATTGGGGGAGAGTGTAAACTACAATGTAAGCTATTATCCATGTGGTGCAGCAGTGCTCCAAACTGTATTCACCAAATGCAATGAATGTGCCACAACGATGAAAGAGGTTGTTGATGTGGGAGGAGTGGGGTAGGTGGGGTGTGTGGTATATTTGAATCTCTTATATTTTTTAATGTAACATTTTTTGTAATGTATGGATCTTTAAAAAATACACTTACATAAATAATAAATAAATAAATAAAAGCATGAGTTCACTCAAAATGAGGGAAGCATCCCTGTGGAGCAGAAATGGGACTGAGACATACCATGTTGAGCAGGGATGGAAGGCAAACCCATTCCTGTTGGGTCCCAAAGGCAAAAGAGCCCTCTGTGGGCAGGGACCAGGTGAGGTTTCCTTAGAGGGATGTGTCCCAGAAGTGCTGACAGAGCTCAACTCTGAACGAGGCACCTGGTGGACCATGAAAGCTATGGCAATATCTGTGTGAAAACAGGCTAAGGGAAATTAAACACACACGCACACATGCACAACTCCTTGAGGTGATCTTGGAAACTACAATTCCAAAGAACATGAAGAAAAGTAATGCCACTGAAATTTGTGCTCCACAAACTCAACTTAAGGGAGCAGTCATGCCAAAGAAACTGCAAGGAATGGACCAGGCTTCCAAAAGAAGGAATGATATTCAAAGAGCAGTGAAAAGTATGATGGAAAGGTTGATACAAAGGAAGTAGAAAGAGATAGAAAGGGCCATCTAGAAAGTATAAAAACTCAAATTTCAACAGGATAAATACTAAATTATAGAAATGTAATTAGGCAATTGGAAGAGAGTATAAGGTACTGAACCCAAATACTGAGAAATGAAAAGATGTGAACTATGAAAATGATCCTAAATGAGATTAGGAATAAACTGTGACACTCTAACATTCACCCAAAGCAGAAGTAAGATAGAAAGGTGAGATGATAATGACCTAAAATTTCCCTGTTGTAAGAAAGATGGATGTCCACGTGCCCACGTGTATGCTCTCAATGCATGCCAAAAGGGCATACCAGGGCTCAAAAGTGTAAACCAAAAAATAAATATGATCCCAGCTTCATCAGAATTGGACTGAACAACATCAGGGCTAGAAAGAACATTATATAAGCTTCCAGGAAGAAGAAACGTGTCAACAAAGATCTGATACCTCTTAACTAAATGTTAAAATTTGCTACCACCTAGAAAACACAATTAAAGTATTAACTACAACAATTAAAGGATTTAGTTCATGCAGATAATATGATTGCTAGTGAGCTAAGTAGAATCAGATCATTAAAAAAAAAAGCTAATCGAAGAACAGCCTTGCATTACGAAAAATCGTATATTGTTTTCGCAAGGTCAGAAAAGTCTTTGATTGCACATGAACAAAGGTCAGATTTATTGTTTCAATCTCTCTTCCCTCCCCCCCAGCCATCACCTATCACAGACCCCCATATCCCTCCTCCTCACCCCTGAGACCCACTCACAGGACTTTTCAATCTGGATAGGAACATTGTTTTAGTCACCTTTTTTACTCTTAGTTTTTGAGGGTGCTATTTGCATTCATTGCATCTTATTTACAAGCTATTTTATGATTTATCTTCATGGCAGAGCAGCACGATTTTTCAGCATAGAAAGAAAATGTGATTTGCATCTGATATCGTATTTTGAAAGCAACCCTCTAATAGATCATGCAATGTTAATTAATTATGTAACGGCTTAAGAAATTGCTTTTTAATATGCAGAAATCCTTGGTAGACTGTATTTATAAGTTTAAAAGTATTTTAGGGATATTTAGGGAAATCAGTAGGTATTTCTGATGGCCTGAGACCACATTATTATATTTCCAATGTGAAATAAGGAAACATAATCTCCTGCTTTCTGAAAATTCAGGAGAGGTCTAGATTCAGTAATGGAAGTTGCCCAAATTGGTAATTCAATTTTTCTTGAAGTTACAGAAGATTTTTCTTTCTGATTTAAGAGATTGTTGTGTAACTGTAAAGAAACTCTTCTGTAGAGAGCTCTGCAGTGGATCCTGCACTGTGAGGCAGCTTCATGGGCCCTTTGAGTTTAGTCCTTTCCTGCTCTTTCTTGGTCTTTGCTTAAGGTCAAGCCCTACCTGACATTTCTCCCCATAACTAACATCAGTTCATCCCAGCTCTAGTTTGTAAAATCAGTCACGACTTTAAATAAATAAGAGGGTTGTAAGTCCTTCATATGAATATTTAGCATTAGGTTATCCCTGCTTATCCTGATGTAAAGGTCATTGGCCCTTTGCCCCCTTGATGATGTCAAACTTTACCTGAGTCCTGTGAGCCTGGAAAGCAATGATGGTTAAAGAAATCCTCCCTCCTTTTTTGTCCCAGAAAAAGGTTTACT
Source organism: Dasypus novemcinctus (assembly GCF_030445035.2). NCBI lineage: Eukaryota > Metazoa > Chordata > Mammalia > Cingulata > Dasypodidae > Dasypus > Dasypus novemcinctus. The sequence goes on along the minus strand of NC_080674.1, from coordinate 4,223,912 downwards.
GCAAAGAACCCCCTTTCTCCGTATGACCAGATGAGACTCACAGATGCCCGACCCTTGTTTACCTGTGGAAAAGCCAGACACAGACCCTCCCAATTCCTGCTTTGCCTCCCAAATGATTAGCTAAACATTTCGTATCCAACGGCAAAATACCTGACTTGACTAATTTCTCTTCTTCTTCCAGGCCCCTGATCTGTGGCCCATCTCCAGCCTGAGCCAGCTCACAGCTCCTCCTTATCGGCCCCTACCTAGGTGGGCTGGCAGAGAGAAAGACATTCCCAACCAGCTGTCTGAGCACAACGTCCCGTCGTCCCACTCCCCACACCTGTTCTTTCTAGCCTTGCTCACCCCTCCCTAAAGAAGAAAATATTTTTCACTTCAAACTTTAAACTTTATTTACAATACATTACTTAGAAAATAATTTCTACTTTTCTATCATTTAAACACAGAAAATACCTGAGTCTCATGCATTTTGCTCAGCTTGTACCTCCAAAGAAGGTATTCTGGGAAAGAGAGGTCGGGGACATGGGAAGTTACAAGTCAACAATGTACCTGCTTCTATTCTAGTATGAAAATTCTGCATGATTTGCAACTCCTTTTCTTTAGTTTTACTCTGATTACAATGTTAGAATTTACTCTGAAATTCAATCAAATTGGAAAAGGTAGAATTACACATTCTGTATTTAGAAAAGTGGGTGGTTTTTGAAATCCCCTCACTTATCAGATGCAGACCAACATGGCTGCATCCGTGTGAAGAGCTAAGGTCCTCATCTTCTACTGAGAGCAAAGCCAGGTCTTACATAAACGACACCAACATAAAAAGTAGTCCATAATTTAAGAAAAAAAAATAGTGAAAGTGGTATTTTCACCAAGGAAACAATATTCCAGTGGTCTGTTTAGATAGATAACTGGAAAGAGATTCTATGACATCAATGACACTGAGAATATAGCAGGTCCTTTACTTAACAGTGTGCCCAACTGGCAACATGGCAACAGTTTCAATTTTTCCTGTCATTGATTTTGTGGTTGTCTATATAATAATCCCTTTCCCTAAACAGATTCAAAATGCATTTATTTGAAAGACAATTGTTTACCTAACAGAACCTACAAATAGGCTCATCTAAAAATTGGTAAATTGCGGCAAATACACTGGCACCATAGAAAGTAAGCGCTGGAGTTGGAAGTGAATAGTAATATTGCTGCCACCAAGGAGGAGGCAAATGTCACTAAAAGAAAGTATATAACTTTTATGTCTCTAAGCAGTCTCTGGGATGGAATTCACACACTTGCAGTTCTTAGGGTAAGAGTGTTCTCCTTCTTGCAATAGTCATCTCTCCTTACTGCAATAACCCTTTGAATAAAGTGTCTCCTTATCTAGGTCTGGATTTGATTTTGACACCCTGCACCCAAATCTTTGTAACCTGGGTTTTATTTCTGAAATTCTCCCAGCAACAAAAGGCCTGTCCCTTAATGCCCTTCCAGCATGACAGCCAGCTCCTGCGCTGCTAACCCATCAGTGAGACCAGCCACTGCCCACACTCGTGACGGTGGTGGGATCACTTTGTTCTGCCAGCCCCAGACTCAGAGCCTCAGATCCTCCACCTCGGTTAACTCCTAAGCTCCCACATGCCCTTCATTCATTCAATAAATATTCGTTTAAATCCCGTGGGTTAATCATTTACTAGACTCCCTTGACTTGTGGCCATCTGAGGTGGGCACTGTGCCCACCTCAGTCCAATGGAGTGGTCACACTGTCCCACGTCCCCACCCCAGAGTCTCCCAGACCTCACCGTAGCTCACAACATGGAAAAGCACCCATCGCAATACCTCTGCTCAAAACTAAGAGAGAGGAAGTGCTGAGCGAGGGGCTTACAGCCCTGCCCAAGCATTCTGCGTGACTTACAAGGGCCAAACAAATCGCAAAGAACAGAATTCCATTTCCTTAAAGAAATCGGTTTTAAAAATTGGTCTGTTGGGGATTGGATGTAGCTCAAGTTGTTGACAGCATGCTTCCAATGTATGAGGTCCTGGATTTGATCCCTGGTACCTCCTAAAAACAAACAAAAAGAAAAACCAGCTCTTGTTGGGGAGCAGCTGTAGCTCAGTGGTTGAGTGCCTGCTTCCCTTGTATGAAGTCCTAGGGTCAATCCCCAATACCTCCTGAGAAAAAAATTGTCTATTTATATGACAAATTATTATAAAACTTTTAAACAATCTAAGACTAATGAATCAATCCAGCTAGATTTTTAAAAATATGCCAAATGAAACATTTTGGCTTATGTTTCTTTTTCACAAATTTTAAATTTTCAATAGATTGGCCTTTCTCCCAAATTCCAAGTGACACAATAAACAAGATATTTTGGCAGCAACTTTTCACCAAGATTAATATTTTGTGAAAAACTTGAATTAAACTGTATGTAGCTCAGTATTAGGGTGTTCACTACTTTCTGCCATTAAAAATACTCATTTTCCAAGTAATTCTTCATGCTTGGAATCCATGCATAAACTTCCCTGAAATAATTTAATTTTGAAACCTAAGATCATTTCTGAAGTAATTTATACTCATGAGAAACTGGTTCTTTTCCTTGTAAATCTATTTTTCTGATAATTACCACCAGCATGAGCTTGTGTGTGTAGCTGATACTTCACTATATCTGCAAATATTTCCATCAAAGGAGTACAGATGGAGAAGCATAAGGCAAAGGACTCAGCAATAGACTGGCAGAATCAAAGCAGCAGTGATTCTTTGTTAGAAGGGCCCTTTTTCAAATGAGGAGGCTCATGAAATGTTATTTTGTGCTAGGAAATTTAAGATGAATTATCTAAGACTGCTTCCTGTCCTCAGTTCTCCTCTTCCAGTTCTTCTCCAAGGAAAAGGAATGAACAAAATGGAGGGAACAGGGTGCAAAATCAGAAGACATGGCTGGTTCAAGTTCTCACTCTAAGACATCAAGTTTTGTGACCTTGACCACGTAAAACTGATTCTTATCTCCTTTGTCTGTAAAATGACCGAAGTCCCCTCTTTGTTGTGCTGCACTTAGAAATCTGAAAGCATGACTGAAATGGAACTTACCATCACTGTAATTAGAGAAAACTGCCATGCCAGCTTTGATTCCAATCCACATTCTTGAGATGACAAGTGCTATCAGGTCAGTTTCAACCTCAATGCACAGTCTCTTGCCAAACTATGGGATGGACTTCTACTGCATAAACATGTATTATAAACCTAGGGTAAATTATTCTTAAAGACTTAAACTACAGTGAGCCAAAGATGACTAATGCTTGAAACTATGTTAGATATTATAAACGAGTCAATCATTTATTGCATAAATTATCTCACAACTCTTCTGTTGGGTTCTTATGACTGCCTTACAATTTCTACTAATAATTTGAAACTCTATCAGGATATTCAATGTCTAACAGAAATGAAATTCAATAGTCATTTTTGTCTTCCTTCTTTTCTACTGTATCTTTGTATTACATTCTACTTTGACATGTTAAAATCCAGAAGTTCAGGAGTATTGCCAAATTCTAAGATTGTATATTATATTAAAAATAGGATCACCTATAAACACTTGTTTTCTTAGTCACCAACCCCATCTGTGCATTCACAAAGGCCAAAAGAAGCTCCTGACCTGTGGAACTTTGTTCAGTGTTCTCAAAGAAATCTAAAAATGTTCACTCCTCTTACTCATAGTCCCTAAGAAAACTGATAAAACCTGTTGAATGATCAAAACATTCTGTGTAGATGGTACTGTTGTTCCCCAAATATTTGCTCCCCTCTGATTCCCTCAATACAAGGGGTATGTTGCCCTACCCCATCGGCTTTGACCGTGTGACTTCCTTGCCTAGTAGAATATAGGCAGATGTGAACAAAAGTCAGTTTGAATTTGAGATTTTCAGGTGCTAGAATGTTAATGACAGCCCTATTTCACTTCTGTCCTCAGAAGAAAACCATGTCCCCAATATCTCTGTTCCCAGAATGCAAGGACACTTGGAGAAGACCTGAATCTGACCTGCTCCCTGAGAACTGCTTTGGCAACTACAGACCCATGAATAAGAAATTAATATAGCTATTGAAATTCACTGAGGTTTGGGGGACATTTGTTGTACATCACTTTCATAATAAAATCCTACTAATGCATAACTGCCCTAACAAGCTCAGAAATTATATGGCACTGACTTCAGGGATGGGTCACAAGCAATGAAATAGCTATATTTAAGGTTGGGAAAATATTTATCTATGTTATGCAGTATCAAAACATTTGGTCAAACTATCTTTATTGATAACACAAGGCAGAATATAAGTTAACAAACTGGTCAAACTGAACAAAGAAATGATGGGGAGGAATGAAGTAGTATGAGTTGGTTTTTATAATTCTATTTTACAAGAGTCTCAAAGAAACATGAAGTCATAGAAAACTTACCAGTTTTTAAGCAGAATTAGAGGGAATAGTTAGAAACCAGGAGCTTCAGAACTAGAGGATTTGGAAAATAAAACTATGTTGATGTGTATTCGCACTAAAGCATGAGGCACAGAGGCCCTTCTCTTCCAATGTAAGACACAGAATCAATGCAGCAAGGTAAATTAGAGACATTGAAGCTTCTTGATTTATTCACATTGTATTAAAAAGACAATCTACCAGGAACCTATTTTCCACGTTACTAAAACGTTACTTTTATCTCTCCTTACCTTCATGATCCATACTCTCTGCCTCTAGGAAGTGATAGCAAAGAACTGCTTGGTAGAAGTTTATTGAGGGCAAGTTCCACGTTGATTTTGGTAACTCAGTCCCCAGTGGTGGTACCATCACAAATATTCTTGGATAGCCTACCCAGCTTTTCCCAGACTGAAGGTCATTTCATTCTTCACCTGGCCTGACAATGCTCAAGATAAACTTGTAGTGTTGAACTTGTATGCAAATATCTGAAAGGTCCTTTCTTCTCCACTGAGTTTATGGAGTCAAGAATTATGAAAGCTTTTAAGGCATGCCCTATGTGGTTGGTGATAAAGTGTCTAGTATGGGGTATTGATGCAGACAATGGCATTGAGGAAGAATTAATGAAAGAGTTTTGACATGAAGAAGCATCTCTAATTTATAATCCATCTTGGAGAAAAGCATTACGTTTTAAAAATCAATGGAAATCTACAACAAAGCTGCTAGAGATAATAAACGATTTCAGTAGAGTGTCAGGATACACGATCAATACACAAAACTCAGTGGTGTTTCTATACACTAGTAATGCACAATCTGAGGAGGAAGTCAGGAAAAAAATTCTATTTACAATAACAACTAAAAGAATCAAACATTTAGGAATAAATTTAACTAAATATGTAAAGCACTATATTCAGAAAACTACAATGCATTGTTAAAAGAAATCAAACAAGGCCTAAATAATTGGAAGAATATTCTGTGCTCATGAATTGAAAGACTAAGTATCATTAAGATGTCAATTCTACCTAAATTGATATAAAGTTTCAATGCAATCCCAATAAAAATTCCACCAGCATTTATTAAACAAATAGAAAACACAATAATTGAATTTATTTGGAAGGGTAAGGGGCCCTGAATAGCCGGAAATATCTTAAAAAGGAAAAGTAATGTTGGAGGAGTCTCATTTCTGGGCTTTAAATCATATTACCTAGCTACAGTGGTTAAAAAAATAAAAAAACCATGGTACTGGCATAAAGATAGACAGAAAGACCAATGGAACCAAAATGATAGTTCAGAAAGAGATTCTCACATCTATGGTCAAGTGATTTTTGACAAGCCTGGGGCAGAACAGTCTATTCAACAAACGGTGCTGGGAGAACTGGATATCCATAGCCAAAAGAAAGAAAGAGGACCCCTATACAAAAAGGGGTCCTTATACAAAAGGAAAGAAAGAGGACCTTATACAAAAATTGGTGCGAAATGCATCAAAGACCTAACTATAAAAGCAAGAACCATAAAGCTCCTAGAAGAAAATTTAGGAAAACATCTTCAAGACCTGGTGGTAGGTGGTGCATTCTTAAACCTTATACCAAAAGCACAGGCCACAAAAGAAAACGTGGATAAATGAGACTCCCTCAAACTTAAGCACTTTTGTGATTCAAAGGACTTCATCAAGAAGGTAAAAAGGCAGCCCACTCAATGGGAGAAAACATTTGGAAACCATATACCTAATAAGGTTTATTAATAAGGAATTCTTTCCATTTTATATCAAGAAATCATACAACTTAACAATAAAAGAGTAAGCAATCCAATAAAAAAAAAAAAGTGGGCAAAAGATTTAAATAGACACTTCTCCAAAGAGAAAATACAAATGGCCAAAAAACACATGAAAAGATATACCATATGACTAGCTATTAGGGAAATGCAAATCAAAACAACAAGATATCTCATATTCCATAGAATGGTCACTATTAAAAAAACAGAAAACAGAAAACACATGCTGGAGAGGATGTGGAGAAATAAGAACATTCCTTCACTATTGGTACTATTGTAAAATGGTGCAGCCTCTGTGGAATACACCTTGGCAGTTCCTCAGGAAGCTAAATATAGAATTGCCATACAATCCAGCAATTCCTCTACCAGGATATATCCAGAAGAACTGAGAACTGTGACATGAACAGATATCTGCACACTAATGTTCATAGCAGCATTACTCATAATTGCCAAAAGATGGAAACTACTCAAGTGTTCATCAACCAATGAGTGCATAAGCAAAATGTGGTATATACAAACAATGGAATACTATGCTGCAGTAAGAAGAAATGAAATTGGGACACATATGAAAACATGGATGAATCTTGAAGACATTATGCTAATTGAAGTAAGCCAGACACAAGAGGACAAATATTGCATGGTTTCATTAATATGAACTAAATATGAAGAATAAATCAGGGAGTTAAAATCTAAAGTATAGATTATTAGGAGATAAGAGGAGAGCTGAGAAGAACTACTGATGCTTAATGTTTGTAGAAGATTTAGTTAACTTGACTGTAAAAGTGTGGAAATGGATAAAGTTGACGGTAACACAATATAGTGAGTAGTACCTGGTTTGTAAATGGGATTGTGGCTGACAAGGGTAGTCTAGGGATGTTAATGCCATTTGAAAGAAAGCTGGAGAATAATCTAGGGACTGAGTAACACAGTGAACTCAGAGTTGGATGAGAATTGTGGTTGATGGTACAGATGCAAGAGTGTCCTTCTGTGAGCTAGAGTGGATGTACATCACTTTTGCAGGGTGGTGGGAATGTGGAGAAACATGGGGAAAATACAGTTGGTATGACAATACTGTGATGTTCTTACATCAATGCCAAAGGTATACCGTGCTGATAATGGGAAGGGGGCATAGAAAAAGTGTGCCAAATGTATGCTATGGACCATGGGTAGTGGTAATAGTCTGATGGTACTATCTCATAATCTGTAACAAACATTCTACCATAGTATGATTTGTTGGTGAAGGGGTGTTGCATGGGGATGATTGTTTTGTAAGTTCACAACCTCTGTAATAAAAATACATTTAAAAAATAGTAGCTTCAGTCTGGGAGGAAAAAAAACCCCAAAACACCAAATATAAAATGTGTACTATGTTATTATTAATATTTTGACAATGCTTTTGCATACTTTGTAACAAATGTTTCCCAACCATGCTAGGTGTTGGTGGTGGGACCCCTGTATGATGTTATACATGTTTTTTTGAAAGTTCACAGCATTTACTCTACACTTATTGTTTATGTATGTTCATGTATGAGTGATATACTTCATTAAATTAAAATAAAACTGTTCAATGCAGCCAGTACATGCATATTAGAATGGCTAAATTCCAAAAAAATAAAAATAAGTCACAATACTAATTGCTGGCAAAAAATGTGGATCAACAGAAACACTCATTCATAAGGGCAATGCAAAGTGGCACAGCACTTTGAAAGATGATTTAGCAGTGTCTCATAAAACTAAACTTGGTCTTACCAGCAGTAGTATACCTAGGTATCCACTCAACTGATCTGAAAAGTTACATTGGCTGAGAAGGTTACACACTGTTGTAGGAGTTGATTTCTAATTCTCAGAAAAATGACCAACATGTCCTTCAAAAGCTGAGTGGAAAACCAAAGTGTGAGATAGCCATACAATAGGATATGATTCAGCAATAAAAGGAAATATGCTATCAAGCCAAGAAAAAACGTTAACGAATCTTAAATGTATATTGCTAAATGAGAAAAGCCAGGCTGGGAAGACTACAAAGTGTATGAGTCCAATATGACATTCCAGAAAAAAGCAAAATTACAGCAGTGATAAAAATTTCAGTGTTTTCCAGATGATTATGGGAAGGAAAGGAGGGTGGAATAGGTGCAGCACAGTGAATTTTTTCAGGGTAATTAAATTGTAGTGGAATAATAACAGTATGCAAATTTCTAAACCCATAGAGTGTTACAGTACAAAGAAAACATTCATATAAACAAATTTTTTTAATCATTTAAGAGATCAGGAGATCCTATGAAGGAATCCAGACAGCACAAGACAATCTCAATGATTACAAATGGGCGAAACAGCCTTGCTGAAGGTAGTAGGGGTAAAGGTGTTGGCTCCAACTTTGGGAAGGAGTGGAATCTGTAAGACTAAGGAAAAAGGAACTTCACGTAACACTGAGCTCTAGTTGATAAAGTTATTCCCTACAGGCATGGTTAACTATTCTGATACTGCTGTATCTATATACTGGAATGAACAATTAATTAATTGATGGAGGATAGCAGGAGTCAGGTTTCTTACTGTTGGAGTGGGAGATTATGCTAAGGAAAAGGAGGACGTTGGAGTGATCCATGTTGTAATGGAGTAGATTTGGAGATGTCAGTATGTACTTATGTTTAGCTTCACATACTTGCATGCTCACATATAAATATATAGGTAGATACGTGTACATACGAAGGTTAGTGTACATGCAGGTATCTCCTTGCCCTGTCAGCTGAACTGAGGGGGCATAGCAATAAATTCTCTCCAGTAGCAAAGGCACACCTAATAGCCAGACCTTGGCTTCCCAGATTGTTCTCCAATAAAGAGATCCAGGGCTTACTGGAGAAGTGGCCTATTCTAAGGCTGGGACACAAAATAGCAACAGCATACTATCTGTTTCACACAGTAAGGAATTACTTAAGAAAAGAAAACCCATATTTATGAGGGTATGCCAAGTGATACAGGATCCAAATGAAAGAGATTCCAATGGCCAAAGTTCAAACAGTTTGAGCAACAAAATAAGTGCAGTAGTAATGGTTTATAAAATAAATATTCATAAGTCCATACTGACATAAGTGAATTAGTGAATAAATAAATAAAGGGGAAATAATAGACAAACCTCTTGCACACACAAATTCCAAATAATTGATATAAATGCTCTGCCCTCAGGGAGGTGGAGCATAACTCTCCATTCCTTAAGTAGGGGCTGTGCATAGTGAATTCCTGCTAAGGAGTACAGCGTGTAAGTGAAGAAATATGGCTTCAGCTATCAAGGTTAACATCACCAGTGATAAGTCATGCTGGTAAGATGTATCCTTGATAAGATAGGATGAAATCGGCACCTTTATCTCTGTGGTCTTCCCTTCCAAAATGTAAAGCCCCAAATAAATCCCATCTTCAGAATATTTTACAAAATACCTGACAAGTCCTGTTCAAAAGTGTCAAGGTCATCAAAATCAAGGTAAGTCTGAGAAACTGTCACAGCCCAGAGGAATTTAAAGAGGCATGACTATTAAATGTAACATGGTATCTTGGATGGGATCCTGGGACAGAAAAGGACATTAGGTAAAAGCTAAGGGAATTTTTTTAAAAAGATTTATTATTTATTTATTTATTTCTCTTCCCTTCCCACCCCCCCCCCCCCCCCCGCCCCGGTTGTCTGTTCTCTGTGTCTGTTTGCTGCGTTGTCTTCTTTGTCCGCTTCTGTTGTTGTCAGCGGCACGGGAATCTGTGTTTCTTTTTGTTGTGTCAGCTCTCCGTGTGTGCGGCACCATTCCTGGGCAGGCTGCACTTCTTTCACGCTGGGCGGCTCTCCTTATGGGGCGCGCTCCTTGCGCGTGGGGCTCCCCTACACGGGGACACCCCTGCATGGCAGGGCACTCCTTGCGCTCATCAGCACTGCATGTGGGCCAGTTCCACACGGGTCAAGGAGGCCCAGGGTTTGAACCACAGACCTCCCATGTGGTAGACGGATGCCCTAACCACTGGGCCAAGTCCGCCCCCAGTCTAAGGGAATTTTAATAAAGCATGGACTTTAGTTAATAATAATATATCAACACTGGTTCATTGATCATAACAAATGTACATTAGTAAGGTAAGAGGTTAATAATAGCTGAAACTGTGTGGGGAGAGATACACAGGAAATCTGTGCCATCTGCTCAATTTTTCTGTAAATCTTAATCTGTTCTAAATTATCAATTTGTTTAAAAAATGGAGTAGTCATAAAATGAGTGTCTCATTTTGTTGCCACATCTGAGGTTATAACACAGTGTTAGAAGCAAAGCAAACGTTCTTGGATGTGTTGAGGAGGTTGGATTCAGTGAAACAAATGTTGAAAATGCTGAAGCACATTTAGCATTACACAACAAAGAACTTGCTATCAGGGAGCTCATTCAACACGATGCCCACCTCCGCAGAGGAGGGAGAGCAAGAAGAGAAGTCACAAATTCGTCAGGATCTATCCTTGCAATAAATGCTAACAAATGCAGAAAAGTGATTGCTGCGGTAGAGGAGCTTTAACATGATCTGAGCAAAAGCATCGCATTAAAAATTCCAAGCACAGTCTTGTGGTCTCAGGAGCTGTACATTCCCAAGCAAAGGGAATGCAAAGAAAATGTTTAGCTTTGCTTTTCCTAAGGCTTTGTGCATTGCTTCATAATCATGCTTTTTCGGGGTCTCATTTTGAAGAGACACTATCTCCAGTTCCATGAATTCAGACATGGAATACCCTCACACTTGTATATTTCACTCATTCCTTTACATGCTTATTCTTTTCCTCTTTCATCTTCCACTAAACCGCTGCAGTAACTAGAAAGTCTATATTATTTTTGTCTCCAAACCATGCAAAAACCTTTTTAAATTAAATCAAGTTTTAATCTTGACTCAGTTATATATTTATTTTGTAAATTATTTTGCAGTAATTATGTATGTTTAACCTAATATTTCATTGTTCATTTATATTGCATTATGTGTGCATTTCAGCATAGAAGGAAAATATAATTTGCATCTGAGTCTATAAAATATCATTGCATAAAACAAACAAATGTACAATCTAATGAGTTCGTTAAATGCAACATAACATAGTAACTGGTATTTTAAATTATTTATATTGTAAAGAAATCAGTGCTGCTTGCTAAAAATGTGTTTATGTGTGTTGGAGTAAAAAGGTGGCAGTTTTTAGTTACCCTGCAACATTATTTTTGTTCATTTATGCCTGACCTGCCTCCCCACTAGAGTCATATGAACCAGAAGATTCAATGGCATCCAAAGTATCTGTAGCAAATAGGGATGCCGAATGGAGACTATGGCAAGTTCCAACGAAAGAATCACAGCACAGAATCTTAGGCTTCTGGAACAGAGCAAAAGGGAGATAAGCATTCTCCCTTTTAGACACACCTCTGGCTTGCTGCTGATCTCCTGTGGTCATCAAGCCTTAGAAACCAGATGTAAGCAGCATCAATTCCATCACCTCTATAAGACAGAGGCTTAATCAGATCCTGAAAGTGCACATAAGTTGCATGACCATTTGGCTCAGCCTCTATGGCATTTATACCTCCTACCCCTCCACACACACCGAAAACTTCACACAGACATCTCTATCATCAGTTGACTAAGGAAGAAGAATTCTCAGGCCTGTCATATAGATGATGTTCACAATGCAGTGGCCACAGTTAGTGGCTGACAATTGCAACATTATTATATCACCCAGGGATGTCCTTAAATGATAGTATTAAAGGAAAATTCTCCCAGTGGGCAGAAATTTAAACAATAGGAATGTTGTTCACTTTTTCTAGACAGAAAGACAATATGGTTAAAGTGCTACACTCCTTTACAAGCTGGGACTAATGAGTTGGCCAAATGGCCAAGCATTGGGAATGAGTGTGATTAAAAACCTGGCTGGATGCAGAACAGGTATAGGTGGATGCAACCCATGGGAATGCCTACAAGAAGGCATCTCTAAAGAGCAGGCTATCAAAACCTGGTAGATAAGATGACCCATTTTTTCAGTTGTCTTATTTCCCCAGCCACGCTAAAGCTTTTTCAGTGAGCACCCAACAACATGGCATAACCTTTGCTATGAAGCACTGCATGGGATGAACAACACAGAATCCCTCCCATCAACATGAACCCTGCTCCTGTCTTTGTGGGGTGCCTTTCTTGTCAGAAACACCACCCCCAGATAGAGCACCATTCCTCAAGGGGACCAGCCAAGTTGATTGTATGAATTTGTCCTTCTTAGAACAGAGCCATATTTTTGGACACGGATTTGCCTTTCTGATGCTTAATGCTTCTGCCAGTGCCAAGAGATGTGAATGCGTGGAATGCCTGATTCACATCGTACTATTTGATCACTGTGATACCTTAATAAATCAACAAATGCCACAGCTAAAGCCATGAAGCAATGAAATCATCTTCACGGAATTCTATGTTTCAAGATAAACCCACCATTGAGGAGCAAACCATCAGATAATACAGTAAATTGACCAAATATACCTTCAGCTGTGGTTCTAATTAAGGAAAAATGTCCTGAAGCTCTGGAGCACTGTCCTACAGGAAGCAATAAGTGCTCTAAACCCATGAACACTATGGTGCTGTTTCTTCCATAGGCAAAACGGACAGATATGGAAATTCAAGAGGTGAAAATTGGGGATAGTTCTCTCACATTTCCCTCTCACTATTAAACTTAATAACATGCTTGCCAAATTTTTGCTTCCTGTCCTCCCCTTGAAGCTCCACTGAATTAGGGGTCTCAGCAGGGCTGAGGTTAAGGTAAGGCATTGAGGTGCTTGCCTTGAGTACAACCTTAAAGGATTACCAAAAACATAGGAATAAATGTATATATTTTAAAATAAAAATTAATGCAAAAGATACCTGATGGATGAAATCAAAACTTTAAATAAAGAAAGGGTCTGTAAATTGAAGTTAGTCAAATTTCAGATTGTAACCTGGCCAAGAGAAATTGTCAAACAGAGCAATTCTCTCAGTTGAAAATGAAATAGGCAAATAAGTAGAAATTGAAAATATTACTGATGTGTTTGCTTCCATTAAAGCCAGTAAAGTAACAATAAACTCTGGTGTGAGTTTAAATAAAATATTTAAACTCTGTGTTTTGAATTTCAAGTTTTAAATAACTTTTCAACCATTAAAACAAAACAGGTAGAAACACATACCTAAGGGAGCACATTTTCGTTTTGCCTAAGATGTCAATATAGCTTGGTATGTATTCAATCATATCTTTACTGAAAATTCGATATTTTGTTCACTATGGACATTTTTGCATTGATTTTGAATTTCTAGAATATTTCATTAAAATGCTATTTGTCTTGATTACTGAGATTTTTCAGAACCCATTAAACTTTGCCCTCAGAGCAAACGCCTCACTCTCCTTACCCTAATCCTGATCCTGTTTCTTAATTCCCAAGGAAGTGGACTGCTTCCACCAGGCTACATGGCAACGGTCCCACTCAATTAAAGTTGAGACTATGACTGGTCATTTTGAATGACTCTACAATAGTTGGAGTAAATAATTCTAATTACCATGGGAATTTAGAGGGTGCTGTTACACAATAGGAGCAAGGAGGACTGTTTAGAAACCTGGGAATTCTGCTGGTTCCTTAATATTCTCGTACCCAATGGTAATTGTTAATGGAAATCAGTGGCATCCTAATAAAGGCAGAATTACTAAAGTTTTAAGCATTTCAAAAATAAAGATTTAGATCATCCCACCAGACCAGGAAAATAATCTCACACAGCTGAAGTGCTACCTGAGGGCAAAGGAAACACGGGATGGATGAATAGAGACAGAAATTAAAAATATCAACTATGTTAAAATTACATAAATGAGGACCAGTGCCTCCAAGCATCCTTCTTCTCCAGCTTGTTTAACATGTGTGTATTAACAATGTTTCCTTCCTTCCTCTTTTCCTCTGTATTTCATATAAAGATTGTTGATAATGATGGATTTTACAATTTAGGTTTTAAGTACAGAACGTTCACAAAGAATAGTTACTGAACTAAAGAGAAATCAATGTCATCCAAATATATATATATGAAAACAGTGGCTTTGGGGGCTTGGGCCCCTCTGTTTGTGAGTGAGAATATCTTCATTCTTACGTAGCATAGTTGCGCTGTCTAAACCCACCTTCACTGGGTAGGATGGGAAGGAAGCGTCAGTGTAGGAGGAAGGCTGCTCAAAATGCTGAGTTCGCTATTCCAGTCATTTGCCCATGGTTCTCCTCTGTGACCGTTGACCACAACTCTGAAACCACATTCTCATCCTTTCACACCCATTTCTTGTGAATGGAACGACCAAAAGAGAAATGGAAAGTGGGAGAAGAGAAGGTGCTTCTTTCCTGTTGCAGCTCCTCTGCGCACACCCCCACTCCAGCAGACATCTGGGCGCAGGGCTCCGGCTCCTCTTGGCAGGAGCCCCCAGGAAAAGCTTCACAGAAGACCTCGCTGTAGCAGGGGCTCTCCCTGTCTCATCTAAGCCTAGCTGCCTCTTTGTTGTCCTCAGCCGCGAGTGATGCCCTCTGAGCTTCAAAGTTGATAGCTTCATTACTTTCTTTGTTTCCCCACGCCTAGGGGTGTTGGCTGCTTCCTTCCGTTTCTGGCAAAAGTGTTTCCTCAGCTCTGAAAGTGTTAGTGGTTTCCAAGAGTTGCTAATATCTGGGTCACCCCTTTTTGCCTTTTAAGCCTAGCAAGCATCTTCAGAAACAGGCGTTTGTATTCCCCGCTATTTGAAGCAGCCAGGATGGTTTCTGTTGATGCCCTTGGTGAAGAAGGACGCACACTCTGTGTGTGGAATTCTAAGGATTCTCAAGGCGCGTGAACTCAGTCCGCGCCGCAAGCCTTAAAACAGAAGCCAACTCACTCTGCTCTGCGCAGCATCCATGGGGGGAATTCTGTGCAGCTGTGAGTGTGGCCCCTCAAAGCCACAGTGAATTCTGAGGACAAGAAAGCAATAAAATGGAAACAGTAGACTGTGAGGAGCCCGAGTCTGACGAATCACTACAGAACGTGCGACAGCACCCGGGCAGTGAGGGGGTGGTTTGCAGAAGGAAAGAGAGAGGGTTTGAGTTTGTGCAGTAGATGGATTTGCCTTGTGCATGAGCCTCCTAGGTTTGCTGGAGTAAAGTTCCACAAAGTAGGTGACTTGAGACAATAAAAATGTATTCCCTCCCATTTTTAGAGGCCAGAAATACAAAATGAAGGTGTCGGCAAGGCCATGCTCTCTCTCAATCTCTAGGGGAAGGTCCTTTGTTGACTCTTCCAACTTCTTGGGCAACTTGCCACCAGCCTTTCTTGTCTTACGGTGCATCACGGCAGTGTTGCCACCCTCTTCTGGTGGCCTCTTCCTCTCACCTTCTTAAAAGGACACCAGCATGTTGGATTAAGAGTCCACCCTACTCCACATATGAAATCCTCTTAACTAATTCCATCTGCAATGACCCTATTTAGAAGTAAGCTCACCTTCTGAGGTACCTGGATTTAGGATTTCAGCCTATCTTTTTAGGGGATACAAAACTCGTAACACCTTGATTTCTAGAAATTTACCTAGGGGAGGGGTGTGAATTTCTATACAAAATAAAACTATCTCTGGATGCAGTTAAATGGCCTCACGTTTTCAGAAGGCTAGTGGAAACAACCTCTTAGAGGCCCCCAAGAACGGGATGCCAAGCCAGTACTATCGGGCAAGGCCTATAGGTGCACCCCCAACCTGTTACTGTGCCCCACGATGATATTGCGACTTAACCAGACCTCAGAAAGCTGAGGGCCCGGCGCTAATCAATATCCCTGCCAAGCAGATGCAAGTCTGAGCAATCATCTTCTAAGAATCTTCTAGAACACGAACTGGCTATAAGTAGATTCATCTAAAAATAGGCAGGCCCTTTCTCCTTTCAGGGTTGAAATTTTACTGAAGGTAGAACAGCAAGTGACATAACTACACCCCCAATCAGGAAACAGAAAATAAAGTTATAGGTGATGACAGAATGATGCAGGTAAATTGTGGCAGCCAACCTCTGGATGTCAAGTGCAATTTTGGGGTCTGTCTTAAAAGTGATGGGTGGCTTTGTCAGCAAAACGAGGCACTGCTTCCATCTCAGAAAAATACAACACTCTTTGGACAATAATTGCTATCAGCAGTTCTTGGCTCTTGAAAATGGAGCACTGTGAGTTTTAGGGAGGATTTCTTAGGGCCTGATTTCTCACAGCCAGGGAGTCACAAGAGGCACTGGGAATCAAGATGAAAGACACACAGCACAAGTGTGCTTTAGAGCTACTTCTCTTGGACAAACCCTTGCTTTAAAAGCTGTTATTCTTACAAAAATGTTCAGGAGAGAGTGTAAACTACAGTGTAAACTATAATCCATGCTTAGTGGCAATGCTCCAAAATGTGTTCATCAATTGTAACAAACGTACCACACTAATGACGGATGTTGTTAATGAAGGTAAGTGTGGGAGGGGAGGGGTGGGGCATATGGGAATCCCTTACATTTTTTATGTAACATTTATGTAATCTAAGTATCTTTAAAAATACATAAAAAGTATATTACAAAATAATAATAAAATAAAAGTTGTTAATTGGGAATGTTGGCAATGGGAACAAATTCCTGTCTGTATAGTATTAATAATAAATCTCTGAAAGAAACCAGGTGGGTAGACTTTCAGGGTGGATTCTGAGTAACTTTTCCAGCAATACCCCATGACCCTAATACTAGCCTGTGCTGGCCAGGATGGCACTTTGTGGTACACACTCATCTTTATTTTATGTACAGCTGACCACACTTAAAATATTCTCACTTCTGCAGTATTTGATGAAAGCCACAAAGTAACAACCCTTTACAACTTTTAGAAAGATTTAACACCAATATGCTGTTATTCAAAATCACATCATGGTGATATATTCTGTAAAGTCTGTAAAGTTAGATGATTTTTACTTCCTAATTCATTTGCATTTTATCAATGCAACTTTCTTAAGAGAAAGAACAGTTGCATTTCAAAATTCACACACAGTCCCAATTAAAATAAACTTCCCTCAACAACCGCCATTTATAAGTATGGGAACCTCTTATTTTTTTTAATGTAACGTATTTTGTGATCTTTGTGTCTTTTTAAAAAAAGACAACTAAAAAAGAAAATTTGCTGTAAAAAATAAAAATCAATTGCATTTTGGTAATAAAAAAAGTTACTCTAGACCTCTTATTTCTTAAAATAAACCAGATCACAGAATAATAGTTAACTTTATGAGATTTATACTGTTCATCTCATATTACATAGAGATAGGAAGCTAATGTTACTTTGATTTCAGTGGATTATTCCATTCTTCCTTCAAAGTTCTCCCAAAAGGATTTCCTCTTTCAAACAGCCCTTTTGAAGTGTCTGTGAGCGAGTGTTGAGGCCATGCCCACTCTCAACAACGATGTTGACACACAATAACAGATGGGGCCAGCCATCTATACGCATTTCACCAGCAACCGTATTAAAGGATCACTTTCTAGCATCGACAAAAACAACTTCAGACATATTTTTACCCCTTTTACCAGTATTCCCCCCCGGTCAACCATAGTTTCCTTAAACTCTAGTTTCCAGAAAACTGTCCTAAACTAGTATCTTCCTTTAATGCACCTCAGACTCACACCAATTCATTTCCTAGTCTCTTGAAAATGCTCCTGCGTTGCTGAGGGTTGTTTTGTATAAAATGCGCTGCATTTCCTGATGACTCTGTGGTTTGACCTCCGGTGGCACTCACGTAGCTGCTATCCCCTAGGAAAGCTGGCTGGGAGAGGGAGGTGAAACTGTAGTGCGTGAGTTATCTCTTAATACTGTACCAAGTTGAGGGGTGGCAGGAGAAACAAAACCGACAAGTCCTGGAATCTTGGGTTGACTGATAGCAACTCATATCAGAAATAAATGAATGCAATATTCATTCGATCCATCTGTTCACATGAAATAGTTTAGAGTTCACTCCTCCCCACTTTCAAATCCAGGAAGAGTGAGTACTGCAGATTCTGGAATGGACTGTGATGTGCAAATCTGCTTGCCTGGGCCCGTGAAGCTCGGCCACACAACGTCTCCAGGCCCACGGAAGTGTCTGCGTCTTCCTGCCGGGTCTTAACTGGTGAGAGGCAGGGTAGCGGCTTCATTAAGCAGAACAAGGAAAAGCACCAGACAGGAGACAATTAAAGCTGTGTGTGGGAATCTTTGCCAAAAGAATAAGAAAGAGCTAACTGACAGCACTCCATTCAAAAATCTCATGTAACGCACATACGCTTCTTTTATTTTAAAGTTAAAAAAGGGCTTGACCCTTTAAAGGCTTCCTGTGTCACTCTATAAATTATAAAGCAAGTTGCAGAGAAATTTCAAGCAAGCAGTAATTTAAACCTAGAGTACTCTTTATGTTACTGAAAACAGAGATAATATCAAACTAGAACTGCAGTAAAGATTATCGATGACTCATTTTGTGTGTCGCCATAGCACATTGCTAATTTCCCTTTAGGAAATGTGTATTCCCTCTCCTGCATACAGATCCTTTGAAAATAGCTTATTAAATTGGAGCTATAAGAATTGATTCCAAAACCTGGAGAGGAACTCCTCAAGGTTAAATATATGAAATAAGTAACAGTATGAAAAATAAGGCAAGCAATGAAGTAAAACAAGTGTCTATAAAAAGAATACCAGAAGCAGACTTGGCCCGGGGTTAGGGCGTCCGTCTACCACATGGGAGGTCCGCGGTTCAAACCCCGGGCCTCCTTGACCCGTGTGGAGCTGGCCCATGTGCAGTGCTGATGTGCGCAAGGAGTGCCCTGCCACACAGGGGTGTCCCCTGCGTAGGGGAGCCCCACGCACAAGGAGTGCACCCGTGAGGAGAGCCGCCCAGCGTGAAAAGAAAGCGCAGCCTACCCAGGAATGGCACTGCACACACGGAGAGCTGCTGCAGGAAGATGACGCAACAAAAAGAAAGACAGATTCCCGTGCCGCTGACAACAACAGAAGCAGACAAAGAAAGAAGATGCAGCAAATAGACACAGAGAACAGACAACTGGGGTGGGGGGAGGAAGGGGAGAGAAATAAATAAATAAGTCTTTAAAAAAAAAAAGAATACCAAACCCCCTGCCTTTATATGTAGTCCTTTATTTGGCCCAACATTTCATGAAAAATTTATTTGAAAATATTTATTAAGCATTTCCCAGGTTAGACTTAAACTGGTAGAGAGAAGCAAGTTACCAATCAAGTCCGTGGAAAACTAACCCTATCCCAATGCACTAAATGCTCTAAGGAAGCTGTTTGTGAGGAATTCTGACAACATGGGTGTCACGACTGCTTGCAGCTGTCCCCATTTTAGGTTGGAAGGTGGTTAAGTGGTGCCTGGAGGCTTCGCGCCCATTTCTGATGTGGAGACCACGGCTGGACACAATGTGAAGCTGCAGGCTGTGTCTGTTATTCTTTCTCCGTGGCAGGGATCCTACATGAGCCTAAGCTGTGCCGAGGCAGGACGCAGACAAATCCAGCCCTGCTCTGAGCAGGCAGAGGTCAGGGATGGGGACACCCTGGGGAGAAGCCTCCATGATGAAACCAACCCAAGGACAAAGCCTCCATTGTCAAAAGAGAAGGAAGATCTAAGCGTGACACATTGTTTCCCAGGTTTTATTAGCTGTGATCTGAGCTCTCTGGAGGGAGAAGCTGCAAACTGAAATCCGTTTCACCAAGAACACTGCAAGACAATGGAATGCCAGCCATATCATCATCTGTTAGGAGTTGAATTGTGTCCCCAAAACACGCTTTCAGGACCTCAGCCCCCATCTTGGGAATGTGACCTCAAACAGGGTCTTCAAAGATGCTATTAATTAAAAGGGGACCAAAATCATATAGAACTGATGCCCTTATAAGAGGAGACACAGAAAGACACAGCAGAGAAGGCATGTGGCAGTGGAAGCAGAGACTGGAGTAAAGCATCTACAGGCCAGGGACACCTAGGATTGCTGGCAAGCACAGGGAGCTAGAAGGGGCCAGGGAGAATTCTCGGCTGCAGGTTTGATTTTAACTGCAGCCTCCACAACTGTGAGCCAGTAGGTGTCTTGATTAGAGCCACCGGATTGTGGGGCTTTGTTAGGGCAGCCCTGGGCAGCTGAGGCACCATCCAGTGGGACAGGTGCCGGGAGTGCAAGGAGCTCCCCTGCTCCTCACGGCCCAGTAACGTGGGGCTCAGGGGTCCCATGGTCTCTGGAATTTGGCAGAAGCAACCTGCAGTGTCGAGAAGAGCTGTGGGCATGGACAAGGGACCAGTGCTTGAGAGGAGACAACATGTGGCCAGCATCTGGTGGAAGACGTTCTCATGAAACCTATGAGGTGTCGTAAATGGATGCCGGAAAACATTTGGGGAGGAGCCTTTGCATGAACCTGGAGACTCCTTTTGGAGAAAAAGCTGGTTAGTACAGTCGTGGTAGTGCAATGGGAGGCCCCAGGCTATGGCATTCGGGGAGGCTCCAGCCATCCTTCAGCCGGACGAGCTGCGCTTGCTTGGACTTCAAGCCAATAGCTCCCCGGGGCTGGAGCCTCTGTGGCTGGGTTTACGCCGAGGGGTGCCAGAACCTCTGCAAGGACAGGTCGGGAAGTCCGTGGGCAGGCAGCGTGAGGGAGCTGGATGTTGGAGAGAAAGGCCAGCGGTGCCAAAAAGAGGGCGAGTCCCAGGACCGGGGACCGACATCCAGTTCCCTCGAGTTCCTGATCTTGACCAGCCCTGGGCTTACAGGATCAAGCCCACCCCTGCTGGGCCTCTCCAAGGGACTCTCTGGAGCTGTCCTTGGTTATCTCTGAGAATAATGGCCTTCCGTGACCAGAAAAAAACACACTGTCTCCCTGGCATTAGTAATGCCGCCATATGCCAGACAATAAGTAAATAGAATAGAAACATATGTACCGGGGAGCAGATTATGGTGGAAATCAGGAGTTCGTGGCAGATGCTCAATAAGGCCTGGAAGTCCTACTGGGTCTGAAAAATTGTAACAATTTAGCAATTCAGAGCACTTCACTGAAAAAGAGAGAAAAAATGTTTTATAGATTTTGCAGCTACTGCTGCAAAATATAGGACAGAGTACCAACAGTTGTTAAATCACTATTCTAAAAGGGTATGTTTATTGAAAAAAAAATAACAGTTAAATAGGGAAATAATAAAAGAAGACAGTAAAACAGAGAAGCTATTAATTCCTGGCACAACCGGAGTGTTATTTCTTGATGTGGTCAACTGTAGCGATAGCCCATTTACCCAGAGAGTCCATTTCCAGCAACCTCAATTCCGTGTGATGCCGATAATGTTGGCAAATGGCTATGACAAGGCCCATGAGCTCAAAGTTTTAGAACGATCCTTGGATCGGAAAATGGTGTGGAAAATATAAAGCCCTTTCCTTTGTTTATATCTTCTGTCCATGTGCAGATATAGTGCATATGCACACTGAGCTGTGCGTGGGCTGACTTCTGCACTGGTTTCCTAGAGCTGCATGACGAATCACCAAAAACTTAGTGGCTTACGACAACACTGACCTATTATCTTATAGGCTCATAGGTCAGATGTCTGGTCTGGGTCCCACTGGGCTAAAATCAAGGTGTCAGCAGTTTGCTGCGTTCCTCCCTGGAAGCTCTAGGGCTTCTCCTTCAGATTGTTGCCCGAATTCAGCTCTTTCAGGCTGTAGGACTCAGGTTCCCCTTTCCTTGTTGGCCTCAGCGGGGGGCCATTCTGACTTCCAGGGGCCACTCCTTTTGCTTGGGGCATGGCCCCTTTCCTCCATCTTCATAGCCAGCATCAGTGGGTTGAGTCCCTCTCGTGCATCAAAATTCTCCTGCCTCATGTTTGCATCACTCTGGCCCATTCCTCTGCCCTACTCTTCCACTTTTTTGGGCTCCTGTGATTACACTGAAACTGTTCATCTAATCCAGAATAATCTCTCTGCTTTAAGGTCTGTAGCCTTAAGTCCATCTTTAAAGCTTCCTTTGCCACACGCCACAGCATGTTCCAGGTTCCGGGATCAGGACAGGGGCTTCTGGGGAGCGGGTCATTTTCTGCCTGCCACACATCCCAAGGGAAACCAGTGGCTATGTGGTCAACTGATGTTGAAGCTCATCCACATCCTGCAACGTTCTTTGGACACCAAGTCCTCGTTCTTACCTCAGCTTTCTGATTATGTGTTCCCAGGAAAACAGCAGTGGCAAACATTTTACCTCTCTTTTGCTGATGTGCCTTTCCTTAGTGATTGCTCCAGGTCCCACAGAATCCAGATGGCCCCTTTCTCCCCAGATCCTTCGCCATCTGTAAGTGGTCCCCAGCCATCCCCAGCTTCCTCCCATCCACCGTGCCCATGCTCCCCTAGGAGCTCAGCGCAGAACACTGCTAATTTGCCAGAGTGTTCGGCTTGCTGCAAAACAGGCTTGAGTCTCATGGCTCAAGGGATAGAGGAAAGGAATTTATTGATATTTGATATTAGATGACTGGATAAGGCTGCACATTCTGTTATCTCCATCAGAAAGACTCAAAGGGGATTAGAGTTCTCCATTTCTCATTTGCTGACCTCTTAGGTATGTATTAAAAATTTATGGACATATCAGTTGAAAGAGTCATATGCACTCAAGGGAAGAAAAGCATTTGGTGGGTACTTTTTTCAATGTATGTTTATACCCAATTTTAGTTGGTGAAGGCAAATACAGAGGCATCAAGGAAAAGACGAAGAATTGCTTGTGTTTTGAAATGGATTGCAAATACAGTCAAGTGGAGAGACAAGAATAAATTTATCACAAACTGTTTAAATTAATCATAACATGCTTGAAGTTGCATATTTCTATGACTTAAACAAGTGAAGTCTACACATATATTATAATCTAAAGGTGGAACACAGGTCTTCCCCATTTCATCCAGCTACCAGGTGGCGACAGGAACTGTGAGTGCAAAGTAAAACAAAGAAAACTTGAGATCCATTAGAAAAGAAATTTGGAGTCCTCAATGAGGAGGGACCCCTTAATGAAGAAAGGGTAGGGTGGTAGATGCAGGAGATACTCAGGAAAAGAGATTTCTGCTAAGACAATGATCTTTCAGGTGCCCCTCTTGAGAAGCAGAAGTCTCTAGAGTATTCCAAGGTCTCTGGCCCCAGTGGAAAGCACTGTTTTAGTTTCCTATGTTGCTCAACCAAATATCATGAAATGGGTCAAGTTAAACAATGAAAATTTACTTGCACATGGTTTCAAGGCTAAAAGAAAGTCCACATAAAGGCATCATCAGGATGACACTTTCTTCCCAAAAACTGGCATTCTGGAGCTGACTGCTGGTGATCCTTGTTCCCTGGTGCCTCTGTCACATGGCAATGCACATGGGGCCTCGCCCTTCTCTTCCAGAGTCTACTGGTGTTCAGCTTCTTACAGCCTGTGGCTTTCTGTCTCTTGTCTTCATTTCTTTTTTTAAATTAATTAATTAATTAATTTTTTTATTACATTCAGAAAATATGAGGTCCCATATACCCCCACCTCCCTCCGCCCACCCCTCCCCCCCACAGCAACAATCTCCTCCATCATCATGAGACATTCATTGCATTTGGTGAATACATCTCAGTGCACCGCTGCACCTCATGGTCAATGGTCCACATCATAGCCCACACTCTCCCACGTTCCATCCAGTGGGCCATGGGAAGACATACAATGTCCAGTAACTATCCCTGCAGCACCACCCAGGACAACTCCAAGTCCCGAAAACGCCCCCACATCATCCTGTCTTAATTTCATTCTGCTTACAAAGGACTCCAGTAAAAGGATTAAGACCCATCCTGATTGTGGCCCCATCCGAAGGTCCTACTTACAATGGGTTCACACCCACAGGAATGGATTAGATTTGAGAACGTGTTTTTCTTGGAGACATACTGCTTCAAACCACCACAAGCACCCTGAGCTATTCAGCTTATAATTGGATATGGTGCCAGAGATTGCAGCCCATTTCCTCATTCCAGAAATGTGAATCCTGCTCAACAAGAGGAGATCATATACAGTGTTTCTTTTTTCTCTTCAAACTCTTCCTTTAGGGATTGCTTTTCTCCCTTCCTTCCCATGAGTTCATGTAACAGGACAGGAAGATTGGAGGAGCACCTCCCCTTCCCTGCCCCCTACATACCTTGTAGAGGCTCAAGAGGTGTGAGATGGGAGCCAGACAAAAGGCAGTGTGAAACAGCAGAAGGCAAGCTTGCAGAGTCACCCTGAGAAATCAGCCTGAGCCTCAAACAGGATACACATGAGTTTGAGACACGGAACTGGGCATTCCTGACTAGACCACCTTCTGAACTTGGTCCTCCAGCCCTACAGCTAAGCCAGGATGTTGGCTCCACCCACAGCATCCAGTCACTTCCAGCTGCAACCCTCAAACCAAAATATGACTGAGTTCTCCTGATGACCACGTCAAGCGTCCTTGCACCACCACAGCCTTCTCTTGTCACTCACCACTCTCCACCAGGCTGTTTTTCCACTGGGTTGATAATTCCTACCTTGGGGTAGGTGTATTAGGTTCTTACTGCTGTTGTAACATATTACAACCTTAGTGGCTTAAAACAGCACAGATGTCTTCTCTTACAGTTCTGAATATCAAAAATCCAAACTGAGTCTTAGGGGAAGAAATCAAGGTGTTGGTAGGGCTGGTCCCCTCCGGAGGCTCCAGGAAAGAGCGTCTAGTCTTGTCTCTTCCAGTTTCTAGAGGCTGCGACATTCCCTGGCTGCGGGCTGCTTCGACCTCGGCTTCTGTCGTCACAGCTCCTTCTCTGACTCTGCCTCCTTCTGCGTCCCCCTTATAAGAACACTTGTGATTATATTCAGGGCCTGCTCAGACAATCCAGGATAATGCTCCATCTCAAAATGATTTACTTAACCACATCCAAGAGTCCAATTTACCATGTGAGGCATGGTGTTCACAGGTCCTGAGGATTACGGCATGGGCATCTTGGGGGCCAGTATTCAGCAGGCTGAAAACCGTAAAGGATGAGTTTGGAGTTAACACTGTAGAAAATGGGCTCAACCGTCAGCCCTTCTTGCTGACATGAGGAACAAGGATTCAAGACATTTGAGAGAGAAGAGCCGGAGCAGTGAGGAGACAGTACTGGTGGAGAAGAACTTCAGAGGACCTCACAAGACAAGCCTTGTTTCTCTACCATGAGAAACCAGGGTCAACTGACAGCATTCCAAATAGGCAATTGGGCTAAGGAACAAGTTTAAGACCAAATGAGTGTGGCTATCACTTGCAGGCTGGCAAATGGAGAAGAAAGGATGACAGTCAGGGAGGTTTGTTTGGAAGGGTTGCAACGGCCCAGTGGGCAGGGCACGAGAAGGTGCTTATTTCCTTAAAGCAGCCAGCAGGCTGCCCGGAGGACACAAGGCTGCAGGGAAGGGTGGTTCCCAGATGTGGTCTGCAGAGAGCTGCCTGGGCATCTGGGCAACTAGATTGTCTCCTCATTCTCTGCAGTCAAACATAATAATGGCTAACCTGTAATTTTCCATGTTTTGATCTTTCCACATAGTATGAAAGAACATACAACACTTAAGATTAGGAATTAGGAATCTTTGACCGATGTCTGTGTTTTCCTTTTCTGTCGAATGAGGATAATCTTGAGCCAGTGATTATGATGATCCAATACAAAAGTGCAGAGAGAGAAGTGATACATATAAGAAAATTAACTACTTTTTATTAAGGACAAACTGAAAACACTAGTCAAAACTAGCACAGATATTACCTCGTATGCTTTGCCTCCTGAGTTTTCTAGGATATTGACTTCCGCATGTATTGATCACAAGATGAATTTTTTCTTTATCAAAGCTTTAATAGTATTTGATAAATTGCAAAAAGTTAAACTTAATAAATAAAAATTGGAACGTTTGTCATAAAGGCTATCAAACCTTGGTGTCTTGGAGTTGTGAACTCCAGAAAAACATGATCTTAATCCATTCTTGAGGGTGTAAAAATGTCCGATAGGACTTTCTGATGAGGTTATTTCGGTTAAAGTGTGGCTGGCTGGATTAGGACGGGGCTTCACCGTTGCCCTGGAAGAATGGTCGTAGAGAGAAAGGCTATAGGGGCAGCCGGAAGCCGCATGTCAGCAGAGCCCCGGAGAGAATGGAGAAGTCGCCAAGCACATTGCGATGTGACGAAAAGCTAAGGGACATCAACGCTTGCCAGACTGCCAGAAGATTCTGACCCTCGGAAGGAGCCGGGTGTCTAGACTCTGAAACCAAGAAACCAAGAGCCAATAAAGCCAAGCCATGGCATGACATTTGTTTTAGCAGCAGTGAAACTAAAATACAGGCCAAGCAAGATCTTCTGAAATACAATCCTATGTTTGCACTTGCTACAATATAATCCATTTTATTATTTTTATTTGGATTGCACCCAATTCCATGCACAAGATCATCAGAAATGTTGACTTAAACTTACTGGGAACTCATATGGTGCATATCTAAGACAATTTCAACTCTTGGATTCATTTATTACATATATTTTAAAAAATAAAATGTCATCATTACCATTGGTTACCTAAATTGGACCAATATTGCATGTTTACATGGTCATATGAAAACCCAACAGCAGAGCTGCAGAAGAGAATTTTTATTCCATCTCTTGAAAATAAGCACAATAAATTCAACTTTTCCAACAGTTTTTCAGCAGCACAAAACGCCAAGATTTTCTTTCCATTCCTGTTTTTCTTGGTGACATATTTATATATTTAATTTTTTCTCTTATTTTTCTTATTTATTAAATCTTTTTTTTAAAAAAAATAGGGCTTCAAAAGAAATTAGCAGTACAATTTTTGGGAATGTTTGTGTACTTCACTTTCAATTTAAATAGAATAAGCGAATTTAAATAGATACATAGCTAAACCAAGACCAAAAATCTTTCATTGCTTGAAGTTAGTAAAACCCATTCATAATTTTCAAATCTTCCCCTCCCTTCCCACTCCTAAACCAGGCAGGGCCTCCAGGAATTCTTCCCCAGGACCAGCTCCCTGGAAGTCTGATAAAGGGAAATTGTGTGAATAGCTTCATTCTTCCCATCTGTGTCAAACACCTTGAAGGCCCAAATCAGTGAGAACAGTACTGTCTGATGCCTTAACAACCTGAAATCTTTGTGACTATATTTGGGGCTTAATTCCATTTTTTTGCCTCTCCCTCTACTCAGAGTGACTCAGCATCCTCAGGGCATGAGAAGAGAACAGAAGCTGGCAGAGTAAGTCCAGCCTGGAACAAAATGAAAGAAACAGAAATAAGATGAAGCTTACCTTCTGGAATAAATCTGGTCCTACATAATCTCCCTTAATATGAAGAGAGTGACATAAAATATAATGCCTTCTAATAGCAAGCTCTTCCTGTAAGAATTGTGTTCCCAAGGTGCTCACGCCATTCTTTCCCTGCCTTTTCTTTCCATACTAAGGGCGTTTTTTCAGAAGTTTAACAACAGCAAAAAGCTCACTTTAAAAACAAAAAAATTTTTTTCCAGAAATAGTCAGTAAATGCAATAGTTTCCTCTTTCCCCCAAAGAATAAAAGCAATTTATTGGTGCATTTCCTCCCAATTTTACACTGAAAATCTAAAACAAACCAACAGACTAGCTCGTGAACTTTAGCGTCAGCCCATAGGTCCATAGGTAGAAGGATGACAGCACAGGGACCTGAAGGCACCACCGGACAACATCCCCATGTCCCCAGCTGCTACGTCCCTATGCCTCTCTGGTCTGGAGAAACTGGGCTCTGGGAGTGAGGGATGAGCCTCGTGTAGGACACAGGAGATGGAGCTCAGACCCGACAGCACCTCTTAGAACTCAGGGCGTCCACCACCCGGTAATCGAGAAACTGCTGGAGGGCAGAATTCCAAAGGTCTGGCGCAGTGTCTGCCTGGGTAAGAGCTGGCTTCCTGGACCCCCACCTTGGCAGCCCAAAGCCCCAGGCCCTGCAGGACCCCGCACTTGGTTTAACACTCCGCTGACACCTCGCATTTTCATTTTGCATGGGTCCTGCAAATTGTGTAGCCACTCCCAGGTAGGAGGCCAATTCGCAAGAGCTTGGGTGTGAGTCCTGGCTGGGGTCGCTGGCCAGCTCTGTCATCTGGACAATGGGTATGATGTTCTAAGCAGTTTCCTCTTTCAAAATTGGGGATCATAATACATGCTACTTGTGGGTTTGTGTGATGAGATGCATTCAGGCACGTAAGGCACACAGCACAGAGAACATATTTAATGAGTTTTCAAGCTGAAGTCCCCATCATTTGTTGGACTAACCAAATATAAATGTGCAGTGGAGGAGTTTGGAAAAGTCAGAGTTTCACCTAAAATCACTGACCATGTAATACCTCCACATTGTTTGGCTCTGCCTCTAAAACCATATTTTCACTTCTATCCTAAGAAATATTCTCTATGATTTAATCTAAAGTATTCTGATTACATTTTCACTCACTTTATTCTTTGATGAAAAACTATTAGATAACCGAAATAACTCTAAAAGAAGAAAAAAGTAAGAAGAAATGGATGATTGGAAACACTAGCTAGATCATTTATTTCTTTTAGTAAAGGATTTTTTTTTTTCCTATTCTGTAGCATCTGGAACAGAGCTAGCAGAGAAAGCAGTCAAAAATCCATTTAATCTGTAATGCAGGAGGGGTTGTCTTGGACAGGGGCTTTTAGACTTGCCTTGGCTGTGACTGCAGGGGGAAGAGTCCACTGTACATTTCAATCTAGTGCACGCTCACATGCACATGTAACCCAAATGAAATGCTTATGCAACACAAAAACAGCCTTCCTCTAACATTTCTCATTTGCTCTACAATCTGATATTTCTGGGGGTTTTTTTTCTCTCAATTTTCTTAAAGTTGGGTTGTGACTCACTAAAGTTCATCATCCCCTAATGTGCTGTTGCATTCAATTTAGAAAATATTGACCTAGAGGCTATTTTATTATCAGAACTTTTATTCCAGGCTGGCTGAGTGAACACACCTGGTATACCTGCTCCCTCCCAAGACCCACTTCAGTGAGAGTAGAGGTCAAGATGCTAAACTACAAGGAAAAGGAGAGTGGGAGCAGAGATGAGAGCCACGATTTTTTGGAAACTGAAAAGGTGATGGATGGATGAAACTGCCCTAGAACTGAAAAACTGGTAGTGGGGCTCTTGGTTTCCTAGAACACCCATAGCAAAAAGGCACAAACCAGACTTAAGGCAACAGGAATTTACTGTCTGATGGAGTGGAGCCAGGAAACCTGAACTCAAGATGCTGGCAGGACTGGGCTCCTCTGGGGCCTTTCTCCTGGCTGCCGGCAGCAGCTGGCGGTCCATGGCGTCTCAGCCTCGGTGCCCAGTTTTCCTCTTCTTAAAGGGACACAGTCATTCTGGTTTAAGAGTTAACCCTACTCCATATAACCTCCTCTTGCCTTGCCCAATTCCATCCGTAACAACCCTTTTTCCAAATAATGTCACATTCTGAGGTCCTGGGAGTAGGACGTCAGTGTATCTTTGGGGGGACACAATCCAGTTCATGACACCAACCCATCTTTCTATGGCACCCGGATGGACTTGGGAACTGGAAAACTGGGAGCCCAGCACTGCCCGTGGAGGCAAGGGCGGGGTGAGAGCAGGAGGTCCAGTTCTAACTACGAAGGAGTTAGACTCCCGGCTGCCCAGCCCAGCCGGCATCCAGATGCTCCCTCCTGCCTCCTCCTCCATGGCCCTCACCTGTAGGCGGACTCTCTGGAGAGCCCCACCTTGAGGACTTCTGACCTCAGGGGCTCCAGGTGTAGATAAGCACAGCGTGCTGAGTGAACACCGGGGAGCTGGTAGACCTCTACCTTCTGATGATGGGGGGAGAAAGAAATGCAGAGGAAACAGCGACAGTGCAGAAAGCAGGAAGAATTTCATAGATGTTCTCAGAAATAAGGGAAAACATTGGCTCAATGAAACTAGCAGATTAATATCCCATAGTATGAAGCTACCATTACTCAATTAAATCGTATATATGGACAGACATCTTGACTATTTCTAGTTTCTTTGATACTCTAAAAGTGCTCGAAAATATTCTTGCACAAATAATTTTGTAACTAGATGCTTTTATTATAATGGGATAGTTGCTAAAAAGTGGGTTTGCAGGGCAAAGAGCGTGTGTATAAGTTTCAGGGAAATATTTCCAAAAACAGTAGAATTTTCATCTCAACTAGTGACAGCTGACAGTCTTGTTTCCCTGAATTCTTGTATGTCCTGGAAGTTATAGAGCTTGTTATGTTTTCTAAATCTGCTGTATAGAAAATATCAACTTGTTGTTTCTTAAATTTTCATTTTCCTGCATGCCAGTGAGATTGAGGTTTCTGGCTATTTGCATTTCCTCTGCCATGAATTGCCTATTCATATCCATTGCCCATTTCCCCACTGAGCAGTCTTTTTTTATGCATTTGTAGGAGCACTTTATACCACTTCCTATAAATCTTCACCCTTTAGGCAGGGGTAATATTGAAGATATCTTGGGGTTAGGAGATGGGCTGAATGAGCAAGGGGCAGGTAAAATAGAGCTGGAGAGGTAATGGGCTGGTTTTATTCTGAGCAGATATGACACTGGTGGGATCAGAAGAAGGTGTGGGAAAATCTAACTTACCTGCTGGCTATTGCATGGAGAGTAAACAAAAGGGGCAGGTGAGGAAACAGGGTGACAGCTTAGAAGGCAATTCAAAGGTTCTCCTAAATTATTTGTTTATGTTGTTTTGTTTAATTTCTTCATAAATCCACCTGCAAACAAGCCCATGTGTCCCTGACTTTGAGAACTTTGGTGGATAGGAAGCATTATCTACCCATACTTCTGCCTTAAACCCATTCTCAAGGTTCTGCTTACCAATCGACCAAAACTGCCCTTGTCAAAAATAATTAGATGGGAGATTTGGGGACAGGTGTTGGGGACAAGGGCACTCACTCAAGATTTATATTCAAGATCCGGAATGGTTCCATTGGTGCCAAGGTCAACCATCAATGCTGCCTTTGTCTTAGTGAATCCTCAGCATCAGTTGACACAATGGACCACCCTCTCAGCCCCCTTCCTTCCTTGGCTTCCAGGGAACTGACTCTCCTGGTCTTGCTCCTGGACCACTGGGTGCATCTTCTTATGCTCTGTTAACTGATAGCCCCTCATCTCCCCGACCTCTTGCCATTGAATGTCCATCATCTCTGTCCTCTTGTTTGTCCTCACTCCTTTGGAAATCTCATCCTGTCTCCTGCGTTGAAGCCCTTTGTCTGCTGGTAACTCCCACATGCTGATCTCTACTCCAGACCAAGACCTTGAACTCTTGACAGGTGTTTCCAATTGCCTACTCAGGATAGCCACTGTTATACACCTATATATGTAACAGGTATCTCAAAATCACCATGCCTAACACCAGGACTCCTATCTCCTCACTCAAACCTGCTCCTTCCACACTCTCCCACCTCAGGAAATCGAAGCTTCATCTTCGAGTTGCTCAGACCAAATGCCCCCTGTCATCCACATCCAGTCCATCAGAAAGCCCTGTGGGCTCCACCTCCAAAGCCTCTCTGTAATGTGGCCATAGCTCACTACATTCCCAAGAGACCATCCTGGTCCCAGCTCTTGCCTCAGTGGTTACAATGGCTTCCTGCTGGCCCTTCGAGCTTCCATCCTTGTCTTCCAGAAACTAATCTGCATTGGGGAGCCTAAGCAATACTTTTGAAGCACTAAGCTCCAGGCTTTCCAATGCCTTCCCTTATCACAGGTAAAAGCAAAAGTGTTCACAGCTGACTACGAGGTGTGACAACCTTCAGGTCCCTTCCCTAGGCATGCTGCAGCCACACTGTTCACCTTGCTCTCCCAGCAGTAGACACCTCCCTTGAGCTTATTCCAAATTTCTCCTCAATTTGGTGAGGTAAATGTATATATTCTCATGAGTTTATACCCACTGGAATGCAAGTTCCATTGGGTAGAAATTTTTATCTGTTTTGTTTCCTGCTGAATCCCCTGCATCTAGTACAGTGCCTGACACATGTTGGGTACTCAAAGATGTTTGTTGATTGAAAGAAAAAACAAATCAGTATGTTCCCCTAGGATAGGCACTTTCCCATTAGAAATCATAAAGTGTTCAACAGATATAAAAGCAAGTTACGCTAGCGAAGGCAAATGAAAGAATTAACTTGGAAGTTTGGGGGCATGTACAAGAGACAAGGGACTCATGTAATAATTGTTTTCAAAAAGCAGAATGATTGTTGGCATATCTTTATGACAGTAAAAACTCATCAAGTGGAAAAGGACCCTGCATTATTTTACCACAATTCAAAGAAATTAATCCTTTATACTGTCCCCCTAATTGGTTCCTGACCCCAGGCTTCTTGGGAAACAAATGAAACAGTAGATAAGAAAGTGCTCGCCAAGGAAGGAAGACATAGGCTTCCTTCACATTGGAGGTCAAGGTCAAGGTGCACGTGTCCCTTGCGACTGCCCATCCTCCAAACAAGGAGTCTTCCCAGCAGAGAAGGACGCACCTTGGCATGAATCGGTGAGTTGATTTCTCCCATCCAAGATGGGGATCTGTGTGCTCGAGGAGGGGACTACAAAGCAGTTTCCGCTCTATTCTCTAGGTGCATTTAGAATGGAGTGACATTTTGGACCATATGCATACAGCATATGCTATTTTAGAACTAATGATACAGACTTGGAATTATGCTACTTTCTTGTGCACGAATCAGCATAGCTAGGAATATGCAGTCTTGTATTTGAGAAGTGAATCATTTTCCATTCGATGTATCTGCCCCAAAAGAGTTATACATAGACAGAGAAA
Organism: Dasypus novemcinctus; assembly: GCF_030445035.2. Taxonomy (NCBI): domain Eukaryota; kingdom Metazoa; phylum Chordata; class Mammalia; order Cingulata; family Dasypodidae; genus Dasypus; species Dasypus novemcinctus. Next base: position 4,190,879 of record NC_080674.1, on the reverse strand, counting down.
GGAAAGTACAGTGGATCATATTTTATACAAATAAGCATCATTTCACAGCATTTCCTTCTGATTATTATTTAATTGAATATACTATGCTTCTCTATGATTGAGGTGTGTGTGTGTGTTGGCTCTAGAAAATGTATTTAGTAGAGCTATGCCTTCACTTTGGGGGCTATGACAGTAGACTTTAATGTAATCTTGAAAAAGCAAAGGTGATTTTAAAAAGGAACACTCACAGTCACCAAGTGGCATGCCAGGAAGATTTGGCTAGTGCTGTGGATAGCTTGTTTATTTCATCTTTATCATTCCAGATCTTGGCTCTTCCTGGAAGACTCGTTGCAATTTGGAACCCCAGACAGAAAGCGTATGAGAAGGCTCACCTCCCTGGATCTCTTCCCAAATGCTCCTGGGACAGGTCCAGATGCCAGCAAATCTCAGCGCTCCACATGTTCAATCTCAGAGTATCCATTTGGACATGAAAAAATCTGATATTATGTAAAATAACGATTCATAGATACATGTTTGCAGCTGGGTGGGTTTTATTCATATTTTCTCATTTCCGAAAGATGTAGCTCATGTCTGAACCCATTTGGGGAGGAAGGCGTATGGGATTTGGCCTTCAGCGTGTTTAGATACCATAACTATAAGTGTTTCTATCCTTAATTCTAAAATGTCACAGAACACGGCAGCCTGCATGCCTGGGGCACCTGGCATCTGCAGCACGGCACAGAGCCAGGTAAATTCTCAAGGGCGGGTGCGAAGCCCGTCTGCAGGCTGTAGATGTGAACCTAGCTTTTCTTCCTCCTCCTCCATATTTGTCTCCCCATGAACATGTCCCTCCTTCTTGGAGCTTCCCTCCCTAGGTCCATGTTTCTACATGGTGAGGTCACTGAACCACTATGGTTATTTCCACTCTTAATTTGAAAAACAGATCATCAGATTATTCCATTTCTTTCTTAACAAAGTTAAATTACCTTTTTATTCACATGTCAGAGAGTGTGTGTGTGTGAATGTGTGTGTGTCCATGCACAACACATGTGTGCAGAACCCTTAACCAGGGAAACGGACTTGGCCCAGTGGTTAGGGCGTCCGTCTACCACATGGGAGGTCCGCGGTTCAAACCCTGGGCCTCCTTGACCCATGTGGAGCTGGCCCATGCACAGTACTGATGCGTGCAAGGAGTGCCGCGCCACGCAGGGGTGCCCCCGCGTAGGGGAGCCCCACGCTCAAGGAGTGCACCCATAAGGAGAGCCGCCCAGCGCGAAAGAAAGTGCAGCCTGCCCAGGAATGGCGCCGCCCACACTTCCTGAGCCGCTGATGACAACAGAAGCGGACAAAGAAACAAGATGCAGCAAAAAGACACAGAGAACAGACAACCCCGGGGGAGCGGGGGGGGGGGGGGGGGGGAGGGGGGAGGAATTAAATAAATAAATAAATCTTTAAAAAAGAAAAAAGAACCCTTAGCCAAACAAAGTTTCTTCTTGTTTGTCTTATAGAATATCTATATCTTAACGAAATACTTTCTAATAATACAACAGATGCCCAATTACGCTGGAAGCATCTTTTCCCCTGATGGACCCTGCTAGTCCACTGCCTGGCCCATGGCAGACAGTCATTTAATCTTTTGAACTTTGTTAAAATCTGTCATGATTTTATTGGATTACTCTCTAAAACCCCTTTTTTAAAATTCACATTCACAGTGAACTGGAGTTTGGAAGAGAAAAAAAAAAGGAGCTTAACCTTTTTAATATTTATTCTTTTACATTATATAACTAGTGGAAGGCTGTCTGTTTTCACTGTACTTGAAGATTTCAAAATTAAAACTTTCCTCAAGAAGCAGCCATTGTGTTTAGGTGGGGGATACAAACCAATGAGATACAAATTATGTTTGCCAATGCAATTTTTCATTGGAGAAGGGATTAAAAATAAGAAATGAAAACATAAGTTTTCCCTTTCTCTAAAAATGATGGATGCTGGCAACACAGCAATACAATACCAAAGCCTTAGTTTTTGATGTTTCATGTCACGGCTGAAGAGAAACACTTATGTTAAAGGTGATGAAAACAATTTCCCTGAGATGTTTATTTCCTCCTATAAGAAATGGCCATTAGTTAATGGGTCATAGTGTTTATTACTCATTTTGTAGAGGCTACTTGTATTCAACAGGAATAACCTCAACATTTCCCTCTTGATTAGTAAAATTATCTTAACCTCATGGAGGACAAAAAACTGTTGTTGCATAGCTTTTAAGAGCAAAAGAGAATCTAAGAGCAATTTAGTTTGTGGAAACAGAACATAATGAGGCTCAAACGACCTCATTTGTCCCTAAGCAGCTAAAGTAATTTTAAGGTGGTATTTTTGCCATCAGCCAAGTGTTGGCATTGTTGTTTTGTGATTTTTCCATATTAAAGCCATGTGATTTGATCATGCTTTTCAGAAGTCCAGAGCCTTGGGCAGAACCTTGGTTCTGATCCAAGGCAAAACGAATTTGGGAGAGCTGGTTAATACTCCTTGCTTCTCTTAGCCATCAGAGACACCTTTTCAAAGACCAATCTTGAGGAGCATCCATTTATATCTGTGGCTTTCCCGTGAGTCCTCCGAAGCCTCTTCCAACATGCAGGATTCCCCGTCTTCACAGCCGGCACCTCACAAGGTACAGCACAGCACAATTTGCCAGGCAGCTGCAGGTACTCACCCCAACGGTGAGGAGAATCAGATCCCAGCAATTATCAGCCATCCTGGAGCCTGGATGAGATTTACTGCCTCGGGGCATCGCTGATGTCTGGTTTGCAAACTCGAGAAGCCAGAAACTTTGTCATCTCTACAATGCATGACGCAGAGGCTTGGTGGAGGGGCTCCTCCACATCCTGTGTTGTCTAGCTCCTTCTCTGGGGCTGGTGCACGGTACACGAGCCTGCTAAATAATGAGGGAATTGTTCTCTTTCATTACCCAGTCTCTCTCATCAAATAGCAAGTCTATATCTTCAGGGTAAGCTATTCTATTTTAAAATGGAGACATTTCTAGGGAAGTTATTATCATCCAAAATATTCTGAATTTATTTCCTTATGTGCATTTTTCAATGGCATCACCATAAATGTATAGAAATAATATCAAACTTTTCTAAAAAGAAGCTTATTAATAATTCACATAGAGAAAAGTGCACAAATCACAATTGTAGAGCCTAGTAGACTGTCACAACACAAACAGCAACATCCAGCTCTACTCTGATGAGCAAAATAGACTCTTCCAAGTACCCTGGAAATCCTGTTTACCTTTCTCAATGGCCACCTGCTTTCCTTCGGTAAGGTTACTGCTAACCTATCTTTACACCATAGATTTGCCACAGGGCTGCCAATGCGAAGTAGCAGAATGGGCTGGCTTTTATAACAGGAATTTTATTTAGGATAAAAGCTCACAATTCTGAGGCCATGAAATGTCCAAATCAAGGCACCACCAGAGATGCTTTCTCACCAAAGTCAGCTGCCACGTGGTAAAGCAAGATGGCGACCATCTCTGCCGAGGTCTCTGCCTTCCCCTCCAGGTTCACACTCTTGGAGCCCAGCTCCCAGAGGTCAGCTGTGAGCCACCAGCACTAAGGCTTGTCTCTTTCTGACCTCCTCTCTCAGTCTTCACTGCTCTGCTCTATTGCCAAATTCAGCTGTGAGATGTCAGGCATACGGCTCATCTCCCGAGTCTTGAACTGCTCTGTGGGCCCAGCCCCTTTCTCCCTGCCTCTGCGCTCTGCTGATTCCAGACTCTGGGACCTCTCCCTGACCCTAGGTCTTCTCTGTTTTGCTGCAGTCCTCTTCTCACTGGCAGGATCAATACGGCGGCTTGCTTTTCCCCTGTCTCTCTCTGTGTCTCTGTTTTTATAAGACCCAGCAAGAGGGCCGAGACGCATGTTGAGTCACACCTCACTGACACAGTTCAGCAAAAGGGTCTCACACCCACAAGAAAGGATTAGTTCTAAAACATAATCTTTCTCTTTTTGGGATTCATAAATTACTTCAAACTGCCACCTTAGCATACCTGCTTTTGAACTTTATGTATTAATAAAAGGATGATCTAGCAAGTAGTCATTGTTCAATGTGGCTTTTTTGCTCAATATTATATTTGTAAGATGCAGATGCATCCTCTTGCTGCTGCATGTAGTGGTAGTTTATTAATTTTCCTTATTTTGTCATGTTCCTTGGTATGAATATAACAAAGTTTATTAACCCATTCCAAAGTTGGTGGCCAATGGAGTCTTTTCTACTCTGTAGGTTATTACAATAAAATTACTATGAGCATTATCTTTGTCTTTTTTGCTGTGCATATGTGGGTATGGTAATGGGTATTGTATTATCCAGTGCTGCACAAGAAATCCCCCCAAAATCTAGTGTGCTGAACAAAATTAACCACTTGCTATCTCTCACGGTTCTGTTGGGCAGTGGTTTGGGAGGGTTCTTGCTTGTGGTTGCTCAAGTGGTTGGGGTCAGATATCACCTGGGCCTGAAGACTTCTGAGATCATCACTCACGTTGCTGGCAAGCTGGCGTTGGCCTTGGCTGGAGGGCTCAGCTGCTCTCTACATGGACCTCTCCAGTGACTGCTTGAGTATCTTAATACCTGGTTTTCTTGGCTCTTAGCCATTGATTTCTGCCTCCTTGCAGGCCAGGTAATTTCTTGTTGAATGCTAGGCATTGAGTATAAAAAGCTGTGGACATAATTTGAATTTCTTACTGTGGTCATTTCCCTATAATGAAGATTTGCTTTTCTTAATTCAGAAGGCATTTGGGTGATGAGGAGGTGCCTTTAATCAAGTGCAGGAGTAAGCTGTTCAAAACTCATTTTCTTAAAAGGACAGTTGTATTTCTGGTGCTCGGGTTATTTCTGAGAATCTGGGGTGCTTATTAAGGCACTCCTTCTTTTGCAGGTACCTGAACCCGAAGTTTTGTCTCCCTACCTCTTTGTCTTTCTGCCCAAAGCTGCTCACAAATCAACAACTTCCTGGAGGACACAGAAAGTTATGCTCACTGCACTACATTCCCTTTTCTCCAGGATCTTGGCCCTTCCAGTCCTGGAGAGCTTGATAATGCTCCATGGCAACTTTCATATCAGGAGCCACCTTAGCTCAAGCTCCCAGACTCATGTTTGCTGCCTTCTGCTCAGATAGCTAAGGTTGGGTTCTACCATGCTTATGAACTAACAAATGCCAAAAAGAGTGAAGTATCACAGGATGTTGAATTCATCACAGTGAGACCCCCTGCAAAATGGCCCTATAATTTCTGGCTGCTGAAGTAGTCCTCTAGTATTCTTAAACAGATGTTAATTTGTTCTTAAAGATTTTCTAGTTGTTCTCAGTAGGTGGGCTGGTCTGGGGCTATCACACCATTGTCAGAAGCAGAACCCCTATGTATTTTAAACCAGATATGCATTTGCCATGTTTGGACATCAAAGAGAAGAAGAATCATGAGTGTTGTGATTGACGGAATTATCGCCCTGCAAAAAAAATGTCCACATCTTAATCTCCAGACCCTGTGAATGAATATGTCATGTCACAAGGCAAAAAGGGAATTAAAGTAGCAGATGGAATTAAGATTGTGAACAAGCTGACATTAAGGAAGAGAGATTTGTTTTAATTATCCATTGGACCTCAAATAATCACAAGGGTCCTTATAAGTAGCTGAAGGAAGCAGACAAGGTTATCAGAGTCAGAAAGAGATTTGATGATGCTACACTACTGGCTTTGAAGATGGGGAAAGAGGACCATGAGCCCAGAAATGGAGGAAGCTTCTTAGAAGCTAAATGAAAAGCAAGGGACAGATGCTCCAGTAGGACCTCCAGAAGGAACACAGCCCTGACTTTCCTTGATTTGGTCCAGTGAGTGAGATTTCTGATCTCTAGGGCAATAAGATAATAAATCTGTGCTGTTTTAAAGCACTAAGTTTGTGATGATTGTTATGGCAGCAAGAGGAAACTAATACAAGAGTGCACCACAATGTGCCACTAACTGTACCTAGAAAACAGCAGGAGTAAGCTCTCACCCCAATCCCTCCTCTCTTTTCTTAATTTGTTTGTTGCAATAAATAAGATGTTAAGAAAGTACATGGCTTCCTAGGCTGGGCAGGTTAAACTGAGGGCATATTGGTAAAATGCTAAAGGGATACTGTAAATATGAGACAGCCAACAAAGAAATTCCACTTTTGTAAAATTTCACAGAGATTTAGCATCAAATTAGAACTATTCTAAATCTACTGGGAGGGAAAATGTATATTTTCTTGAGATACTGCTACTTCTTCTTGTTTGCCCTTTCACAGGTTCCAGTGGCTGCCCAACCTTGCACAATGCTCATCTCACTAAAATGTAATTGCCCAATTTTCTGAATCCCCTCTAGTCCTTAAAATTCAAAAGGGCAGGTCCTGTGTCTTATTCAGTGTTGTGTTTTGACCATAGTGAGAACTACCAAATGGAGGATAAATCAATAACTATTTGTTGAAGTGAATTTAATTAGAAGGAAAGGAATGGATTGAAAAATTGAAGAACTCATGGGGAAAATTGTTAAGGGAACTTAACAATGCTTTGTCTTCACCCTGATAAATACCATAGACAAACTAAATGAAAAGAATATTGGTTATAGCCAACTTGTAAAGAGTAAATATTCAGAGTTACATTGATTATTTTTTATATAAAATGCCTTGCAAGCACCATGCCAATTGCTGTGTCTCTTTAAATGCCAGTGCCCCACGCCTGTCACTCCACCCTTTGTCTCCTTCACGGAGTTAATTTCAATTTGAAAATATTGAGATTCGAATTCTTGTGCAGTGCAGAAAATGTGGAGAGAGAGATTCATGCATGCTTGTGTTTTAATTTCTTGACTATTAAATCAATCCCAAGCAATGGGTCAACTTAAACCATGGAATTTATCAGCTCATAGTTCTGAGGCTGGGAAAAGTCCAAATTCAAGGCAGCTGCAAGGCGAAGCTTTCTTCCAGAAGACTGGCATTGAGGGCTGCTCCCTGCAACCCTTGGTCCTTGGCTTCTCTGTCTCACGGCCATGAACAGAGCAGTCTCTCCCAGCTTCTCTGTGTTCTGTCGACTTCCGGTTTCTTCCACGGCTTTATCTCTTTTACATACCTGAATTCCATTCCACTTATAAAGGATTTCAGTAATAGGACGAAGACCCATCCTGATTCAGTTAGGCCATGTCTGAATCATCAGAAAGTCCTACCCACACAGATTTAGATTGAAAACATGTCTTGCTGAGGGACAGCTCCAAGCCCCCATGGCTAGGTTTTCTTTTAAGAGAGGAGCTTATACACATGCACATGTACGTCTTTTCTAGGAACCTGTTTCTCTATTTCCTACTTTAAGTTTAGGACAGCTCAGGAAGAACAAGAGAAACCCATATAAAAGCACTCATGGTGATGGATTACCAAGGGATGAAATGAAAGAAGAGTGACATTTGAATATTAGGCCCCAAGAAGCGTAGGGGTAGGGGATTTTTAAGGAAGGCCAGGTAGGGGTACATTAGCAAAAATCAGAGATCAGAATGAGGTGTAGTCTACGTATCTTTTAAAAATAAATCATTTGTGTGTGTGTGTGTGTGTATATATAATGAGGTGAGTCAAAATACGCGTAGCTAACCAGGGACAGGACACGTGTTCAGTCAAAACTTTGGCAGAAAAGCAGATGTAGGTACATGCGAAAGAGATCTAGAGCCCCACGAGGGAGTAATCGGGGGGCTCTTGGGGGAAAAGCCAGGCAGGAGAACTGGTTGACCTGCCTGAGGACTGAGCAAGCGAAACAGCGTGCTCCCCACACTCCACGCGTTGACGGTCTCCCCTGAGGAGTGGCTTGGCTTTGCAGGGGTGGTGGTTTTTGCTCTGATAATGGCCAGTGAGCGGTTGCAATACCCGTGTGAGGTAACAGGTTGAGAGACGTGAAAAGTCTGTCTGTGGCCGATCCAGACAGCAATGAAAACCTCACCTTGGACACTGGCTGCACTAAAGAGTTTGTTTCACTCTATGCTGACATTTTTTTGGATAATAAATGTTGCAATAACCACCCCCCCCCAAAAAAAAAAGGTTCCACATAAGCAGAAATATTTCTGCACAAATTTGAAGGTAAGCAACAAAAAGATGCTTCACTAATACAGAATGCAAGAGACAGGTAAGAATCTTACTAGGCCATACTAAAAATGAAAGACTTTAACATATCCTTTTGCAATGAAAAATTTGAACATTAAATTTAAAATGATAGGCTAAAAAGAGGGAAAAGTAAAATAGAACTGAGATATCTAAAAATATTTCTGAATAAAATAAGCAGAAAGACAAATAAAAAGAGCCATCAGCAATATCTACAAGACAGTATTTTTAAGCTTTTTAATGAGCCTGTGCCTGCAGTGAGTGCCTTAGCATTCATTACTGCATCTCCATCAGACTAAGTTCAAATAATTGCATCAGTAGATCGTCTTGAAAATATTTTGCTTTCTTTGATGCATATCCATATTGAAATTAATGCCTGCTAAATAAAAGCAATTTGCATCAATGCCTGATCAGTCCATAATTTATTTTGTCAGCACTTTCTAGAATGAAGGGTTCTTAGCAAATTTGCCATCATAGCATGAGCATTTTAATAGCCAAGTCCCATCAGTAGTAGCTAGAAACCAGATTTAACTTAATAATCCATCTTTTCTTGGTAAGCTTTAGGTTGACCTTATTTGAATAGCTGATGGTAGTAACATTCCTTTCAGGTCCTCTTCATTCTCCCTTGCCCTTTACCCAGATGATGAAAGACACGTGGGCATGGAATCTGGGTTGTGGTGAGATGGCCCAATGACAAGAGCTTTTTCTTTATGATCTGCAGTGCATATTGATGATGAACGATGCTTCAGGCTTGTTCTTTGTCAATTGGGCAAAATTATCTTCATGCATGGCATCTAAGTGGGGACTTTGTAACATTCTGTGTTATTCATCCACTTCAGGCATCTTACTTTTGTCCTTAACTTAATGGTTGAAACTGAAATAATCTTAGGTTTAATTTTATATCTCATTTGACGAGAGTCTGTTAAATAAATTGAAGTGGAAATAATATTTCAAGCAAATACTAAAACTGCTTAGATGAACACACTGTGTTCAAGCACCTTCAAGTAATGAGAAGCATCTATTTACTTGTAAACACTTGGCATACTAATTGCAATTCACTCTCGTTTCCTTATTAAGGGAATTTCCTTATGAGCCCCTTCTTGACATATTGTTGATAGGGTGGCTCTGTTTAAAATCTGCACATGTGAAAGTAACAAAATAAGATTCCCTGAGAGTATTCCGTAATTTGACTTGTAACTAGAAAAAATTAATTCATTCTGCAAATATGTATTTAGGATCTTCCCAGTGCAAGGGGCTCTGCCAGACACTTTTTGGACACATGGTAAGGGAAACACTTGTATCCTCACTCTTCATCCAGCTCATAGTAATTAAATATTTAACTTGTAATGGTTCTGGTTGGAATGAAAAGATGAATATGATATGTCTACTTTCCTCAAGAACGGTATATCTACCTGGAGGGAAGAATCCATATGGGCAAATAATTAAAATATGAACTTTGCTTTCTTTTCTTTTTTTTTTTATTTTAGCTTTTATTTTTAATTGTAGTTTTTTGAAGATATCTAGATCACAAAAAATGTTACATTAAAAAATATAAAAAGTTGCCACCCCATCCCACCCCCACTCCTCCCACATCAACAGCCTCTTTCATCCTTGTGGCACATTCATTGCATTGATGAATACATTTTGGAGCACTGCTGCACGGCATGGAGAGTGAAGTTTACACCCTCCCCCGGTACATTCAGTGGGTTATGGCAGGATATATAATGTCCAGCGTCTGTCTCTGCAATATTATTTAGGACAGCTCCAAGTCCCTCTCCCTGCTCTCAGCAACTACCGTGACCACTTTCTCCAGATCAATGCTACAGTTTCTCACATTACTAGTCACAATAGTTCTGTAGTAGAATAAACTAAGTCCACTCTAATCCATATTTTATTCCTCTCTCCTTATGGACCCTGGGATGGTGATGTCCACTCCACCTCTATATCAAGAGGGGGCTTAGACCCACATGGTTGATGGCTGCAATTCTCCTGCTTGCAGTTGTAGGCACTCTCACTTCCCTGGTGTGGTAGCTGACCATCTTCACCTCCCTGTTAGCTGACCTGGGTAAGTCCAATGAACTGGGAGTAGGAGTTGCAACTCTGCTGGGGCTCAGGGCCCAATTGGCACATGGCCAGTCCAGAAATTCAAGCTTTATTTTCTGCTAATACTTCTATAGTACTCACTACATTTCAACTACTACCTACTTGTCAACTCTCCCAGCTCTTTCACAAATCAAGTGTGGTGTGTATGGTTAGTATGCTCATTTTCAATGTAAGGAACTTGAGTTCACAGAACTTAAGAAACAAGTCCAAAAGCACACAGACTGTTAGTGCTTGTGAGGGAGCTGGGCGCAGCCTGAGTGCTCGTAACCCTCACTTTAGGCTGCCTGTTCTTCTAAAGTCATACCCTTGAGATATTGTGGGTTCCAGACCTGCAATAAAGCCAATCTAGCAATAAAGTGAGTCACAAGAACTTTTTAGTTTCCCAGTGCATTTAAAAGTTATGTTTATGCTATACTGTAGGCTATTAAGTGTGCAGTAGCATTATGTCTAAAAAAATCAATGTACATACCTTAATTAAAAAGACCGTTATTGCTAAAAAATGCTGATCATCATCTGAGCCTCCAGAGAGTTGTAATCTCTCTGCTGCTGGAGAGTCATGCCTCGATGAGGATGGCTGCTGACTGATAGAGTGGATGTAGCTGAAGATTAGGGTGGTTGTGGCAATTTCTTAAAATAAGACAACGATGAAGTTAGCTATATCAAATCACTCTCCTTTCACAAAGATTTCTCTGTAACATGCAATGCTGTTTTAAAGCATTTTACCCACAGTAGAATTTCTTTTAAAATTGAAGTAAGTCCTCTGAAACCCTGTGGCTGCTTTATTGATTAAGTTGATTTAATACTATATGTTAACTGCTTTGTTATCATTTCACCAATGTTCACAGCATCTTCACCATGAATAGATTCCATCTCAAAAAATCGTCTTTTTGCTCGTCAATTACAGGTAACTCCTCATTCGCTTAAGTTTTACCATGAGCTTGAAGCAATTCAGTCACATCTTCAGACTCCATTTACAATTCTAGTTCACTTGCCCTTTCCTCCACATCTGCATTTGTCTTCCACTGAAGTCTTGAAATCCTCAAAATCCCATGAGAGTTGGAATCAACTTCTTCCAAACTCCTGTTAATGTGGTATTTTTACCTCCTCCATGAAGCACAGATATTCTTAATGGCATCTAGAACAGTGTATTAGTAAGCCAAAGAGATGCTGATGCAAAGTACCAGAACTCTGTTGGTTTTATAAAGGGTATTTATTTGGGGTAGAATCTTATAGTCATAAGACCCTAAAGAGTCCAACTCAAGGTACCATGAGAGGTACCTTCTCACCCAAAGTCTGTTCCTATGTGCTGAAGCAAGGTGGCCGGCAATGTCTGTGGGGTTCAGGCTTCCTCTTCCTCTTAAAGCTCCATGCGTCCAGCTATTTCTGATCTCAGCTGAAGGCTGGCTTGAGGCTCATCTCTCTTCCCAGAGCTCATTTCTTTCTGGGTTCAGCTACTCTGGTTGTAAACTATCAGGCTTATCTCTCTTCCTGGGGTTGTAAGATCCTCTATGTATCTTCTATATATATCTACTTCTCTTGCCTTCTTGGTTGATTATCCCTTTATATATCCCACCAAGGGGGTGGGGAATCAACACTGTATATCCTAATGATGTGGTCAATAAAAGCCCTAATCTTAACATAATTTAATCAAAGGCATCTCAGCTGAATCTAATACAATCAAATGGTATCACGCCCAGAGAAACAGATTAATTTACAAACATAATCAATATCTCTCTTTGGAATTCATAAATAATATCAAACTGACACAAATGTTCAGGAGGTTTTCAATTGACTGCCCAGATCCATTCAAGGAATCACTGTCTATCACAGTTATACCTTTACAAAATGTATTTCTTAATAATATAACTTGGAAGTCGAAATGACTCCTTGATCCATGGGCTGCAGAATGAATATTATGTTAGCAGTAACCTCATTGTAACATTTTCCTTTTTTTAAAAAAAGATTTATTTATTTATTTATTTATTTATCTCCCCTTCCCCCCCACCCCGGTTGTCTGTTCTCTGTGTCTATTTGCTGAGTTTTCTTTGTCTGCTTCTGTTGTTGTCAGCGGTATGGGAATCTGGGGTTCTTTTTGTTGCATCATCTTGTTGAGACAGTTCTCTGTGTGTGTGTCGCCATTCCTGAGCAGGCTGAACTTTCTTTCACGCTGGGCGGCTCTCCTTAAGGGGTTCACTCTTGCACATGGGGCTCCCCTACACGGGGGAAACCCCTGCATGGCATGGCACTCCTTGCGTGCATCAGCACTGCGCATGGGTCAGCTCCACATGGGTCAAGGAGGCCCAGGGTTTGAACTGCAGACCTCCCATGTGGTAGACAGATGCCCTAACCACTGGGCCAAGTCTGCCGCCTCATTGTAACATTTTCATCAGAGCTCTTGGGTGACCAAGTGCATTTTCAATGAACAGTAACATTTTGAAACAAATTTTATTTTTCTGAGCAGTAGGTTTCAACAGTGGGCTTAAAATATTCAGTAAACAATGTTGTAAACAGATGTGCTGTCATTCAGACTTTTTTATTCCATTTATAGAGAAGAAGCAGAGTAGATTTTGCGTAATTCTTAAGGGCCCTAGGATTTTTGTAATGGCGAATGAGCATTGGCTTCAACTTAAAATCACCAACTGCATTAACCCCTAACAAGAGAGTCAGCCTGTCCTTTGAAACTTTGAAGGCAGTCTTTGACTTCTCCTCTCTAGCTATGAAAGCCTAAAAGACTTTTTCCATAGAAGGCTATTTTATCTGAAAATCTGTTATTTAGTGTAGCCACCTTCATCAATTATCTTAGGTAGATATCCTGGATAACTTGGTGCAGTTTCTACATCTGCACTTTCTGCTTCACCTTGCACTTTTATATTATGGAGACGGCTTCTTTCCTTAAACTTCATGAACAACCTCTGCTAGATTCAGACTTTCTTTCTGCAGCTTCTTTACCTCTCTCATCCTTCACAGAATTGAAGAGAGTTAGGACTTTTCTCTCCATTAGGGTTTGGCTTAAAGGAATGTCTTGGGTGGTTTGATCTTCTATCCAGACCAGTAAAATTTTCTCCAGATCAGCAATAAGTCCTTTTAGCTTTCTTCTAATTCACGTGAATTAAAAATGGAGTAGCACTTTTACTTACCCTCAAGAACCTTTACTTTGCATTCACAACTTGCCTTACTGTTTGGTGCAAGAGGCATAGTATTCCGGCTATTTTGGCTTTTGGCTAAGTTTAATCATTTCTTGCTTTTGATTTAAAGTGAGAGACACGGAAATCTTCCTTTCACTTGAGCACTTAGAGGCCACTGTAGAGTTATAAATTGGCATACTTTCAATATTGTTGTGTCTCAGGGAATAAAGCGACTCAAGAAGATGGAGAAAGATGGGAGGGGGGTCCTGCCAGCTGGTGAAGCAGTAAGAAACACACAACATTTATCAGTTAAGTTAAACATCTTATATGGATGTGATTCATGGCACCCCAAAACAATTACAATAGTAATGTCAAAGATCAGAAATCACAGATCACCATAACAGATAAAATAATAATGAAAACGTTTGAAATATTGCAAGAATCACCAAAATGTGACACAGAGACATAAAGTGAGCACATGCTGTTGGAAAAATGGCACCAAGATACTTGCTTCATGCAAGTTTAAAATGCAATATCTGAGGAGCACAATAAAGCAGAGCACAATAAAATGAGATATGCCTCTAGAGCAAATGGTGGATGCAGTGGCTTTCAAATTTTGTACCCTGAAGACCTCTTGCTCCCTAATGTGTACTGAGAACTTTTTAAATTTAGCTAATCAAATAAATTTAAAGTTTTCTAAGAAAATGTTCATTATTAAAATCAATATAGATTTTAACTACTACGGCTAAGAATTGCTATTTACTGTAGTAGTAATTAAACAGTAACAATTTTTAAGCATTTCTTTATTTTAAAATGCAAAGTAAACTAATTGCACTTTAGAATGGAGAGTTAATGCTTATTTGGTATAGAATTTCTCTTTGGGGTAATGGAAAAGTTTTAATAATGGATGGTAATGATGGTAGCACAATACAATGAATATAATTAGCAGCACTGATTTATAAATTTGACTGTGGTTAAAGGGGAAATTTTAGTGTGTATATATATTACTAGAATAAAATTTTTTTAAAAAGACAACAAAGAACTGTACAAAACAAGCAGTGAGCCCTAATGTAAACTATAGACTATAGGTAATAGCACAATTATAATATATTCTTTCATCATTTGTAACAAAGATATCACAATTACAAAAAGTGTCATTAATAAGGAGCTATATGTAAACCCTGTTTTCACTGCATGGTATATCTGAAAGCTCACAACATTTCTAATTTAAAATATATGTATTCCTGTTTAAAAACTATATTGTCAAAATTTAGTGAAAATATGGAAATGTTTTACATTTTTACAAATTCTGTTATTATCTGGCATAATAGAACATAGCTGGATTCAAACACTGGCTGCTTTGGCATTCAATCTGTTGTAATAATACATACTATGTAGCCTCTAAAAAATTCCACTGTGTACATGTAAAGAATGAATGCTAAAAGGGCAAATAATATCTTACTAGGAAATATATTTAACTTTGCAGATATCCTGAAAACTTTTCAGGGCCCTCTCTGGGTTCCCCAGAGTCACACTTCGAGGATCTCATTCATTCACTGATTGTTACTATGTCCTAGGCCCTCAGCGTTGGGAATGAAACGAGAATTTTTTTAAAAATCTCAAAGTCAGTGAAGGAAGACTGCTATGATATTTCATTTGTTTCCCAATTTTTTATTACAAAACTTTTCGGACGGCAAGCCTGATTTTTTAAAATCATGAACACCCATATACCCACTACCTAGATTCCACCATTGACACTTTACTATACCTGGTTTTTCACATATCTGTTGATTTATTCATCCCTCCATCCTTTCATTCATCTTTTTTTTCACTTCAAAGTATATTGCAGACATCTACACAATTACCCCCAAATACTTCAGCATCTAAATGATCATATAGACTTCAATGTTCATATAAAAGTTTTTGTCTTTCTATGAACATATAATGAAATGCACAAACCTTAAGTTTACATTCACTGAGTTCTGATAAATTTATATACCTGTGTAATCTTAATCTTTATCAAGTTATGGAATATAACCATCACTCTGAAAATCCCATTGCCTCTTTTCAGTCAATCCTCAATCCATACCCACAAATGCAACCACTATTCTGTTTTTTTTCCAGCATAGATCAGTTATACCTGCTCTAGAACTTCCTAGAAATAAACCCATGCATTAGTTTTGCCTGTTCTAGAATTTCATATAGTATGTATTTGTGGCAGTTTGATGTTATTGATGAATTCCAAAAAGAAATATAGATTATGTTTGTTAACTGGTCAGTTTCTCTGGGCATGATACCCTTTGATTGTATTAGATTCAGCTGAGATGTCTGATTAAATTATGTTAAGATTAGGGCTTTGATTCAGTCACATCATTGAGTCCCAGGCCCCTTGGGCTAATAAAACAGACTTTCACATGGAAGTAGACACACAGAAGCAGACACGCAGGAAGAGTGAATGCTCCATAGATATGGTCCAAGGAAGAAAGATGAGCATGGTAGTCTACAGCTGACTTTTTCAAGGAAACAGAGCATCTGAGTGCAGAAAGAGATGAGCCCCAGGGGAGAGAGATGAGCCGTATGCCAGCCTATGGCTGAAATCAGGAAAAGCTGGGACCACGGAGTCTTGAGTGGAAGAGGAAGCCTGAAACCTCACAGACATTGCCCACCATCTTGTTTCAACAAGTGAGAACAGACTTTGGTGAGAAAGTACCTTTTCTTAAAAATTAATTTATTGAAAGATGTCACTCATACATAAACATACATATACAATAAGTGTATGATAATAGTTGTGACCTTACAAAACAAATTTATATAACATCATACAGGACTCTCATAACTCACCCTACCACCAATAACTTGCATTATTGTTAAACTTTTTTAACTAATGATTAAAGAACGTTGTCAAAATATTACTACTAACCGAAGTATTTTTCCCCAAACTAACCCTATTATTATTATCTTTATGCCATTTATATATGAACATACATAAACAATTAAGTGTAGAGTAAAAGTTGTGAACTTACAAAGCAAATATGCATAACATCATACAGGGATCCCATAGTCCTCATCTTACATTTGGTGTGTTTTCCCCCAACCTATCCTATTATTATTTTTTAAATATATTTTTTATGACAGAAGTTATAAATTTATAAAACAATCATATACATGTGCAGAATTCCCAAACAACACTCTCCATCAACACACCACACTGTGGTGGAACATTTGCTGCACACAAAATAATATCATCTGATTGTTACCATGTTCATAGTGTACATTTGGCTCACATTTTCCATACTGCCTAAGTATCAACACAGTACATCTTTCTCATAGATGCAAGAATATTATATTATTACTACTAACCACAGTCCTTAGGTCACTGCAGCTGTATTTTTCCCATGCTTCTCCACATTCCCAACACCCTGCAGTAGTGATATACATTTCTTCTAGCTCACAAAGGACACTCTTGCATTTGTACCATCAACCACAATTCTCATCCATCTCTTGGTTTACTGTGCAATTAAGTTCCCAGATTATTCTCTAACATTCTGTCAATTGGCATTTACATATCTAGACTACCATTTTCAGTCACATCCCCATTTATAAACTAGCTGTTACTCACTGTGTATTACCATCCACTCTATCCATTTCCACACATTTACAGTAAAGTTAATTAAAACTCCTACATACATTAAACATTAGTAGTCCACCTCAGTCCTCTTATCTCCTTTAAGAATCCACTACTACCTCCAGGTCTTGAAGATATTTTCCTATAATTTCTTCTAGAAGTTTTCATGGTTCTTGCTTTTATTTTCAGGTTTTTGATCCATTTTGAGTTAATTTTTGGATAAGGATACACTCTTTCCTTCTTTTGGCTATGGATGTCCAATTCTTTCAGCACCATTTGTTGACTGGCTTATTCTGCCCAAGCTGTGTGGGTTTGACAGGCTGGTCAAAAATCACTTGAATGTACATACAAGGGTCTGTTTCTGAACCACCATTTTGGTTCCATTGGTCTATGTGTCCGTCTTTAGGCCAGAAACATGCTGTTTCTACCACTATAGCTAGGTAATATAATTCAAAGTCTGGAGATGAGGGTTCACTTTTCCTTTTTATGGTGTTTCTGGCTATGCAGGACTCCCTATCCTTCCAAATAAATTTAATGATCATGTTTTCAATTTTTTCTTTAAAGCTGATGGAATTTTTATCTGGATTACAATGAATCTATATATCAATCTGAGTAGAACTGACATCTGAATAACATTTAGTCTTCCAATCCATGAACATGGAATGTTCTTCTAGTTATTTAAGTCTTTTTTTTTTATTTCTTTTAAGATTGAGTTGCAGTTTTCTGAATACAAGTGCTTTACATCATTGGTTAACTTTATTCCTGACTATTTGAGTTTTATCTGTCATATTTTATTTTCATCATTCTTTTGACACTTTTAGTTACTTTTATTGATATAATCTTCATTTGTAGTGGTGTGTGTGAAATAAGCACTTAATCTTATTGGATATCCCTTTCATGTTATGCAATGCTTTTCTCTTGCCATTCTCAAAATTCTCTCTCTGTCTTTGGTATTTGACATTCTGATGAGTATGTGTCTCAGAGTTGGTCTATTTGGATTTTTCTGATGGGAGTACATTGTGCTTCTTGGACATGGATATCTATGTCCTTCAAAAGGTTGAGAAATTTTCTACCATTATTTCTTCAAATATTCCTTCTACCCCCTTTCCTTTCTCTTCTCCTTCTTGGACACCCATGACACATATGTTTACATGTTCTTTGTTGTCATTTAGTTCCCTGAGACCTTGTTCAATTTTTTTCCATTTTTCACTTCATCTGTTCTTTCGTGTGTTCACTTTCAGAGGCCGTTTCTTCAAGCTCAACAACCCTTTCTTCTACCTCCTCAAATTTGCTATTATATGATTCCAATTTTTTTTTAATATTTCATTTATTACACCCTTCATTCCCATAAGATCTGCTATTTTTCTATGTATGCTTTCAAATTCTTCTTTGTGCTCATCCAGTGTCTTCCTAATATCCTTAATTTCTTTAGCCATCGTTGAATTTATTAAGGAGATTTGTTTGAACATCTATGACTAGTTGTCTCAACTTCTTTATGTCATCTGGAGGCTTATCTTATTCCTTTAACTGGGCCATAGCTTCCTGTTTCTTGATGTGGATTATAATTTTTTGTTGGTGTCTTCACATCTGGCTTACTGGAGTATTTATTCTGAGTGAAGTTTTTTCTTTAGTTTAGGTCTTCCTGCCCTTTCTCCCTTGCTGGTTTGCTGTAGGGGTCAAGCATGTAGTTGGTGCTGTAAGCTGTGGAGGCTCAAGCTGCCCTCATGGGACTAATGAAGCTTCTTCCAACTTTCTCCTTTGCCAGGGGTAGGGACAGAACACAGCTCTGTGGAATAATCCAAGTCATGCAGGCCTAGATTGTAGTTGCCCAGAGAGACTGATGAAGCGTCACATGCCTTGCTCCCCTGCCTGGGGTGGGGATGGCACTGCAGGTGTGGGCAACAATCTATTCAGTGCAGGTCCACTGCTTTACAGAATGCTTTAGAGAATGTCATGCTTTACATGACATGTCATGCTTTACAGAATGGCCATTATTAAAAAACAGAAAACTATAATACAAGTGCTGGGGAGGATGTGAAGATACAGGAACCCTCCTTCACAGTTGGTGGGAATGTAGAATGGTCCAGCCTCTGTGGAAGACAGTTTGGCAGTGCCTCAGGAAGCTAAATATAGAATAGTCATATGATCCAACAATCCTGCTACTAGGAATATATTCTGAAGAACTGAAAGCAAGAACACTAACAGACAATTGTACACCCATGTTCATAATGGCATTTTTCACAATTGCTGAAAGATGGAAACCACACAGGTTTCCATTAACAGATGAATAGATAAACAAAATATGGTATGCGCATACAATGCAATGCTATTCAGATGGAAGAAGAAATGAACTTAGTATACATATGACAATATGGATGAAACTTGAGGGCATTTTGTTTAGTGAAATAAGTCAGACACAAAAGAACAAGGATTGTGTAGTCTCAGTAATATGAACTAAATATGATGAGCAAACTCATGGTGTTAAACTGTAGCGTATAGGTTAGTTGGAGGCAGAAAGTGGGTTGAAGGGGAGCTGATGCTGAATGTATGTAAAATGTTTTAATATGCGGGACTGTAAATGTAGGAAAATGGATAGCATTGATGGTAACACACTATATTGAGTATAATCAAAACTAATGATTTATAAAAGTTGATTGTGGCTGAAAGGATAGTCTAGGGAGGTTAATGTCAATTAAAAGAAAGCTAGAGAATAATCTAGGGACTATATAACTGATTTCAGTGGTGGATGATGATTGTGGTTAATAGCACAAATACAAGAATGTTCTTCTATTACAAGGTGTTAAGAATATGGGATACATGGGAAAATACAACTATAATAACATACAGACTATTAAGAGTAATATTGTAATATTTCACAACAAAGGCAAAGAGTACTATATCAACGCTAATAGTCAATACTGGGGTGTATAAGAGAGCATGGCATTTTTCCTTTTCAGTTAATGAAAACATTCTGAAAGACACTGAGCTGATGACAGCACAACTCTAATGAAACTGAGAGTCACTGAGTCTACCCTTTGGATAGATTGTGCAAGGCATGAATCTGTATAACACAGTGAACCCCAAGGTGAATTATGGTCTGTGGTTAACAGTACAAACTTAAGAATGATCTCTCATGGTCTATAAAAATATACAATACTAATACATGGTGTTAATTATAGAAAGGTTTGTGGAAAAAAACACACCACAGATAAGCTATGGACTATAGATAGCAGTAATATTATGGTGTTCTTTCATCATTTGTAACAGACGTGTCACAATGATGTAATGTTGATGGGGTGATGTATGGAAATCATGTATGGAATGCAGAATTGTTTTGTTACTCGCAACTTCTCAAATAAAATAAAAAATAAAAATAAAAAAGAAGTTAATGCAGCAATCGAGATGAGAGAGGTAAGCGAGAGTTTGAGTTAGATTTTCGTTAAATACTAGCATCATGAATGAAATGAAAGCAATGGGCTCATGGCATCTTAGGTAGAATTCATGACAATAAGTTCATGGCATTATAGGGGAAATTAATGCCAATGAGTTCAGGTCATCATAAGGAAAATTCCTGACAATGAGTTCATGGAATTGTAGGGAGAATTCATGACACTTTTTTCCTGGGATGTTTGGGACAAAGGAAAGGAAGTGCCAGAGAAGACTCTAAGGCCGTCAGCCCATATGACGGTTACAATACCAGTATCATTTCCATAAACAAATGAGCAAAATTGTCCAAAGCACAAGATCTGGTTCAAACCCAGCTCTCCCTCTTTCTGGTTAGGTAACCATAAGAAGGTTATCCAACCTTATCTATGCCCCAATATAATTCTGATAAAATGAATGCAATTAGACCACCCACCTCATAATGTTGGTGGGGGGATTAATTCACTTAATTCACTTATTTCTTCAATAAATATTTATACATGTAAAACGGAGGGGGTAAATAAAATACAAAGTAAGCACTCAGAAAATATTAGGTCTTTATTAATAAATACCAATTTAAGAGATGTTGAGAGAGAGAGTTCACTGAAATACATTGTGCATTTGATTTGCAATTTGCCATTGACAAAGCACATTTGAATATATCATTCTATATAATCCTCCTTCAAACCATGTGAACTGGGCATTGTTATCCCGATTTTACCCACTCCTGTTAGAGATGGAGATGTGAGAATCAAGTGGAGCCACACTTCAGTGGAAGCCACATACCTGAGCCACTGAAGGAGAGGAGGGACACACCCTCTGGGCAGGACCTTGGAGAGTCCTGGGCAGGACCCAGGAGGCCTGGATGTGAAAGGAGGGGAAGACTGGTGCCCAGAGACAAAGACACAGGGCTACCAGCTAATTTGGTTTCCTCATTCTGGCTTACAGCCCTGACTCCATAGCAGGTTTCACTGTCTTTCCATCTAGCCCAATGACGACTTATTTCCTGCATCCCTGTCTACTCTTGAGTTTTCCTGCTTTTTTCTCCCAAAGCTGTCTGTGAAATTGGACACCTTCGCACTCCTACGGAGACTGAAGTTCTTACTTATAAGACATTTCCTAAAACCATGATACTAACTCATTAAGTAACGAGATAATACATCAAGTCTGGATGTGCTAACATTACCCATATAGGCAGTAGACTCAGAACTGCCAAACGAAGTCTCATTGAACATGAGAAAATCTCAACACATAAAAGAAACATATGTAATTCCCTTGAATTTTATATAAGACATTTATTTAAAAATGGAACTTCTCTGAAAAAAAATCTGTTCAAAATCTTCCATCAGAGCAGTCCAAATAGAATTTTAAAACATATAACTACTGATGATGACTCAAAATTCCCTGTTCATTATTAATGAGTTCTGAGGGCAGAATGTTCTCTACAACTCAGTGTCATGCTTTGAAATGGAAATTTCTGAAAAGCATGTCAATTAACATTTACCAGAAAATATTTGCTGGAGATTCAAATTTATACAAAACAGCATTTGTACGATATTTATTTGACAAGCAAACTTCAGAAAGCCTGTCAAAAATGGAGTTAAGCTCCTGTTTATCTCTTCAGATTAAACTGACTTTCAACCTCTAGTCTGGAGGTTACTTTCATTGTTACTTTCATTGTGATGCCAACCACAGAGGTATGAGCTAAGCAGAAAAGGGCATAAAATGAATCTAAGTATGGAAAAAGTAGAAAGAAACAGTACATGAGACTTAATGAGTATAGATACTGCAAATGCAAAATGCTTACCGCCTTGTACCTGATGTGAGGACAGGGGCCACCTGCTCCAGACTGCAAACTGGAAACCAGCGGTACTTCTCTCAGTTATCTCTTGGCACAATGATGCTGTGTGGTCAACTGTGAAAACCCAGGGCATACAATAATAGGCATTATTACCTCATGAGTTTGTTGGTCAGTGAATTAGAACTTCCACTGGTAGGTCTGAGCTCAGCTGGAGTCATTCACATGACATGTAGAGTGAGTGGATGCAAGGGAGGTAATCTAGAAGAAATCTGTCCGGGCCACCTCGGGCGGCTCAATGCTATTCCACACATCTCATCCTCCGACTGGTTTCCCAGGCATATTCCCCTGGAAATAGCAGTGGAGGAAGAGCTTAGTGGAAATCCAGACACATTTTGAACCACCTGCACATACACTTCAGCTAGCATCCCCTCGGTCAAAGCAAGCTGCATGGTCAGACTAAAGGAATAAAGAGAGAAAGGAAATAAACTGTGTCTTCTTCAGGAGAGGAAATGCAGTTATATGGCAAAGGGTGTGAACAAGGGGGCGGAACAGAATGGGACTGTTGAATGCACTCAGAGGTCCTCCTTTCAGCCTCTGGCCACCATTGTTCACACTCCTCCTGAAATAGACCCTGGGATGGAGATTTGTGGAGAGATTTGCTGGCTGTCCTCTTGAGAACACCCCTGACAGAGTAAGTCAAGTAGAAGGAAAATTTGCAAAAGATGTGGAAACTGGATGGCCCTTCGAGTTGTCCCCGACTTGAGGGAAGAGAGTTCGACATTTCTGCCCTGAGGTTAAGAGAACTGTCTTCAGGAGACTTCCTGAAAATGGATACAACTGTCAGTCAGCATCTCACACTGACGGCCACAGAGGAAGGGAGAGCTTCAAGATGCAAAGGGAATCTGGGCAACGTATCCATGGCAGCCCATCTCTTGCACCATCCAAATCACTTAATTCTCACAGTGATTTCAACATATCTGGAGACAGCATTTTTAGATTCTGGTTCATCTCATTCCTGGGGAAACTAGAAAGAGGGAGGTTAGGATGACAAATCATAACCCTTGATAATGCAGCAGATATAATGCTGAAACAGACACTTTTCATCTCTCTCTTCTCCTTCCCATCCTATGTTCCCCTAATAGGTCCAGGTGGATGCCTAGGAGTAGTTCCCACACCCTCATATCTGAGAGCCCAAGGACCTGACCCCATGACCTTCTCGATTTTCCATTTACTGTTCACACTGGGCAAGAGCAGTTTGTCTCTAGTAATGAGAAAAAAGTGAAAAGCTTCTGTGAATCCCCAGAAGATGACAGTGATCAAAACTGGATAAAATTTAAAAAAAAAACAAAAAAAACAGTAAGGTAAAGGTACTAGAAAGCATCTGTGATGGTTAGGTTAATGTGTCAACTTGGCCAGGTAATGGCGCCCAGTTGACTGATCATGTAAGCATTGGATTAATTGTAATACAAGGGCATTTCATGGAATTTAATCACCAGTGAGTTGATAGCATCAAAGACTGGTTACATCTACAGTCAACTGAGAAGATGGTCATCAGCAATGTGTGATGTCTCATCAAATCAGTCGAAGGCCTTAAAAGGGGAAGTGATTTCAGCATTCAGAGAAATAATTCCCATCTTTACTTTGGACAGCCAGTGTCTCCTTGGAAACTCATCCAAAACCTTCAATGGAGCCCCTCGTTTGCAGCCTGCCCTACAGAACTTGGACTTGTGCATCCCCATGGTCACTTTAGAAAATTTTATAAAATCCCATGATATTTACAGAATCGCCTGTTAGCTCTGTTTCCTTAAAGTACCCTAATATAGCATCCAAATGTAATTGGAAATAAGAATTTCAAGTTTACGGTGTCCTGGGCTAAAGATGCGGTCCACTCTGCTTGGCCAGGGCAGTCAAAAATCATCAGGAAGTGGGGGGTGGCAAGGGGAAACCTGCAGATTTATCTGCTAAAAGTGACAGCACTAGAACTTAAAGCTGAGGAAGATTGTACAAATTTTTAGGGAAAGTTCTTGTAGCATAAGAGCCACAGGATTGAGGAACAAGTTCAGAACATAAATTCTCCAAATCCACAGCTGACAGCAAAACAAAACATGTATAAGAGAGACCTTAGGTAGGTATAGCAGAAAAACCAGAGCATAAAAAGAAGTCATCATTGGAAAGATAGAGCACTGGGAAGTCATATATGAGAGGCTGATGCTTTCCTTAACTAAGGCTGACTTCCAACTGTGCACAGCTTTGTCAGTAGTAAGCCCAGAGCATTGGCACACAGAGCTCAAATCCTGCAGAGCAGCTGCAAAAGAGGAAATCCCTAGAAGCAAAGAGCCCACTGAGATGGACCACCAATTCTGTGGCACAAGCAGGGCTAGACAGCTACAAGGCATCAAGCAAAATAAAGCAGCACTGGAAGACCTAAGAACAGTGTGGAGATAGAAGCAACTGGGGCATATGGGGCACACAAAGTATCTCAAAATAAGAGATAGTTTTAAAACTGTATCACTAAAGAATGCCACAGGCTTCTAGATCATGACGCACCACCATGTCATGGGACCAGAAGCTGATCCAGTTTCAAAATCCTGTTCTAGATTTGCTTCCTAGAATCACTCCCAGTTCCAATGGTCATTTTATCCCCAGAAAGAACATTTCAGATATATATACAATAAGTTTATTGGAAGTGGTCTCATAATAGGACATCCCATTAAACTTAAATTTGAGAAAACCAATGAACAAATTTTTAGTATAAGTGTGCCTCATGCCATTCCTTGCAACATTAAGGACATGCTTTTATCTGAAATTGGAATTTAACTGGGTATTATTTGCTGAATCCAGTAGCTCCACTCTCCAACAACACCTCTACAGCAGTGAAAGAAGCAGGACCCAACAAAGGGAAATTTGGACTGAGATAAAGTCACAGCACAGACTCAACCAATCTATGGGTGCTCTAGAGCTGGACTTGGCCTTCAGAGTTGTCTTCTGATTGAAGCAAAGGTTTAAGACAGTTTAGGGTTTTACAAAATCACTCCAGTCACCCTTTGGAGAATCCTAACCTTTCTCTTTCTAAGGCCTCCCCTCCAAGACTTCATCACCTCATGAAGAATGAATCATTTGGGTTTCCATGCTCCCTAAATCCAGTCCATGTCATCTTAGGCATGGCTATTTGGGATCAAAAAAAGTATATCTCTTTCACAAGTCAATCACCCTTATCCCACTCTTATCCCCTATTAAAATATCTTTTCGTCATTTGTGAATCATGTACCTTGTGTTCAACTCATATAAAATTTTTTAGAAAGAACCAAGTCATTTATCTGATATTTTGAGAGTATCTGCTCATGCTAGTCTAACACCTGAAAGAGAAATACAATGCAAGCCACACTATGTAATTTAAAATTTTCTAGTAGCCACATTAAAAAATTAAAACTAAAAAGTTAAAAAAATTTAATAATAGATTTTATTTAACCTGGTATATCTAAAATATTATCACTTCAACATGTAGTGAATATACAATATAGAAACTATTTA
The DNA here is from genome assembly GCF_030445035.2 of Dasypus novemcinctus. NCBI lineage: Eukaryota > Metazoa > Chordata > Mammalia > Cingulata > Dasypodidae > Dasypus > Dasypus novemcinctus. The sequence continues at coordinate 4,165,154 of NC_080674.1, read as the reverse complement.
TACTTTACTTATCTTCATTCTAGACTTCAAGATCCATGTGTATTTTACACTTTCAGCACATTTCAGTTCAATTTAAAATGTAGTTCCTTGGTCACTCCAATCATATTTCAAGTGCTCTAGAGGCTTGAACAGCCCAGTGCTATGCTATGGTAACTGCTGTGAACATATCAGGAAACAAGGTAGAGTGTTCCAGCACACAGGTCCCTTATCAGCACCCTGGAATGGGTGCTGGGAGAGTATCCCAAGAACCCCCAGGCTTCAAGGGACTCAGGACCAGCTTCCCCAAGAATGGCCTCCAGGAAGAGGTTTGTGGCCAGGGAAAGAGGTGTAAGAGCAGAGGGTTCCCACCAAGGGGAGTAAAATGCAGAATGCCTGAAGACAAGAGCAAGCATGGAGATTTTAACAGAAATCAGCCTGATGGCACTTGGCTGTATGCAATTTGTCCTGTGATTGTTTAGACTGAATCCAGTAAAATGTGGCATCTGCTCACCTTATTAGCAATATAGTATGAAGTCTCTGTCCGATGTTCTGTCTTCCACATTTAAGACTTGCCTCCAAATCCATATGGGAGAGTGGAGGTGAGCCTGTTCTCTGAGCCAGTTATTCAGATGCCAGATTAGGGAGGAGATGAAACTGGGTGCCACCATGCAGTTGGCAAGAGCGGTGAGCTGCTCAGATTTTATCAAGCATCTGTGAGCGCCTCTACAAAATGGAAGATCACTAGGTGCTTAACACAATTGTTGTATCTACTTGGAAATATTGTTCTCCAAATCTCGGGAATCACCGGGTGACAGTGAATGCTGACATGGGTTGCAATGTCATTGGCTTCCCAGATGTTTCATTTAGAACTTGATAAGCAGCCATTTACCCTGGCGTGCCAGGACCCCTGGATCCTGGTCCAACTTGAGAAAGCCCTTATACTCTACTTTGGAAACCATTCTGTCCTGTTTATTTTAACATACACAGTAATTGAGAAAAATAAAAAAGTACTGAATTCACTATAAGATTAAAAGCAGAGGTGAACTAATCCACTTTAGGTCTAAGGAGCTCTCAAATTTGAAGATGACTAAATCCATTTCCTATATTAAATTTCTCAGCCATGTTTATTTCCTTCAAGCTCATAGTGCTGTTTGACTTCAAAATCCTGTTAAAATCCCATTATACCTTCACGTAAATTGCTTCCTTTTCCTTGACTTACAGATGTATGCTTAATCTGTTTAAAAATGCCAAAGAATTATTTTCTTATAATAATTATTTTCTTATAATAGGTGAATGCCTAATCATTTCATAATGTTAAATAAAACATGTAAACTATTCTGCGTCTTTCTGAATTATATGACCTTCCTTAAAACTACCATTGATAAAAGCTTTTGCTCAGGATTTACTTTTTAATACCCTTGTAAAATTAAGTGTTTTAAGAATAGATAGTGGCAATGCTACAATATGAGTTTATCAATTGTAAGAAATGTACCACACTAATGAAGAATGTTGTTAATGTGGGAAAGTATGGGGGGGTAGGGAGTGGGGCATGTGGGAATCCCCTATATTTTTATGTAACATTTGTATAATGTAAGTATCTTTTAAAACATAAAAAAAAAGAATAGATAGCATCTCTCTCTGTTATTGTCTATCTGAAAACACATTTTTAAATCTAGCTAGAAGCAAGGGCAGAAGAAAGGCTCTAGTTACGTAAACTGGAGATGAGCAAGAGGCTCTCCAGGCTGACAACATGAAAACAAAAAGGCAGGAGGACAAAGGGACCAGGGCAGCAGCTGCCATGGAATGAATAGATGAATGATGAGCCCACACCATCCTTTCCCATTGGGTTCCTCACTCATTCCCAACTTTAATGTTCTCTGAAAGTCAACTTTGCTATAAAACATATAAAAAGTGTACACTGAGAGGTCCCCAAAACCATGAAGTTCCTGGACCTTGTGGCTCCAGCTGGAAGTAAGACCCTGGACTGGGCCCTGCTGTGTAGACAGTAGCTGCAATGCATTGAAGTGCTGCCTGGGAACAAGTTTGGGAACCATTAGGGAAGAGGTCTGCCATCTAGTTCCAAATGTGCTGTGTGAGAAACAGCACTGTATGCTCTCCCTCACTCATCCTAAGCATGCAAGGATTGCTTTCCATTCAGCCTTTACCTGTTCTACACCCAGTAGTAGTCCTCAGTAAGGCATACTAAGAATCATTCTATCTCTCTATCTCTATCTCTATATATATCTATCCTTCCATCCATCTCTCTATCTATCTGATCTGGTTATCTGCCTGTCTAAATATCTACCTCTGTCCTTTGGAGGTAACTTGCAAGATGTAATCATGTCCTCAGAAACACAGCACTTAAATATTGTAAAAAATATATCAGACAGCTTATTGATGTATAAGCCTAGTGTTCATCAAGTTCTTTAAACTCCAGTGTTATAAAGCGTTCCATAACATACAAAGATTGTTACTACATTGCATCTTTGCACTTTGCTTTCTTACTTAAATAATCCCAGCTCTACCCTGTAATTTACTATGCAGCTCATTGGTGTTTCCTCCTCAGTGTAATGCTTGCATGTATGAGAACACTGTGTACTAAGCTATATAATTTAAAGAACTCTACTCAAAAGCACATATTCAGTATTCAGTGCCAGACATTGTGGAGGGCATGAAATGACTCTCCAGGAGTTAGTAAACCAAAAAGCAGGAGGAGAGAAGGAAAAGCCAAGCATAAAATCTACTGTATAAGTGAAGGGAGTATCCAGAGATATGGAGGGGAAGATGTTCAACCTTTGTGGGCTCATGATGCTTCAGACACAGATGGCCTTTGGAAGATGTATGGGCCCACAGAAGGCACTGACTGGTAATTCTGGAGAGGCCATGACAAACAGAAGGAACTGAAGGAGGTACCAGGGCATGATGCGGAGAATTGTGTGCATGCCAATTGGACAGGGAAACATTAAAAAAAAAGAGAGAGAGAAAGAGAAGACAATGTGAAAGTAGATTGGTAAAAAAGTGGCAATGGGAGAGCATGAAGATGTTTCAACTATCAGTCACTGCATAAAAACTCACCCCCAAAAATTAGTTGCTTAAAATACAATACTCAAGAAACAAACAACCAAATATTTAACCTGTCTCTTGATTCTGTGGATTCATTGGACTCAGCTGGGAATTTCTCTTGCTCCACATGTCAGTTGGACTGTGGACATGAGGGGTCTTAATCCGGCTCAATGGGTCAAGACAGCTCCCTCACAAGTTAATAGTTGCTGATGGCCACCTGTTGGGATTCGCAGCATCATCCTGTGGCTTCAGGGTTCCTCCATTGGGCCTTTCCATGAGGCTGATTGGGCTTCCTCATATCAGGGCAGCTGAATTCCAAGAAGACGAGTTCAAAAGGAAACGTCCTGATAATTAAGTGTTGTTCAAGTCTCCTCTTGCATCAAACCTTCAGGATGTCTCATTGGCCATATCCAGTCATTAATGATGCCCAGATCAATGTGGTACAGGACCACAAAAGGACGTGAATACAAGTAGGCATGGTACATTGGAGGCCATCAATGTGCCATCTACCAGAGATATGCATTTAATAACCCAGCAATCAGGCGGAAAAAGGAGAAATGGAAGAAGTGATTCCAATGATGTAGAAGGTATATAAGGGACTAAATACAGGAAGGAAAAGGAGTGAATATTTCTTGGGTAATTCATAGGACAGTGGTGTCAACAATATATACATATAAATCAGAGGGAAGAATTAAGGCTGAAATCTACTTCATAAAGGTCTACTTATCCAATCTCCATTCCAAATAGACATGCACGTAGTCAACCTATAAAGACGTTCCATCTGAGTGATTCACAGGAAACAAAACACACCCTCTCATTGTGAGAAGATAGCCAAAAATACATTGTCAATTCATTCACCTTTCCTTTCCCGGTGTTGAGCCATGACACCTACCTTCAAAATGACAAGGAGTGGTGGGGCTGGTGGGGACCTTCTGTTCTTTGTCACACACCCCTGAATGACCTCTTTAGCCTAGCAATGCCATGCTGCCATTGTGCCACATTCAGGCATCTCCTCAGACCTGTTGACCTCTGGTCAGTCTTCCTAAGCCCACCCTTTTCCTCTTCTTAGAAGGGCATCATTCATATTGGATTATGGCCCACCCTATGCCAATTTGGCATCATCTCAATCAATAATATCTTCAAAGACCCAATTTCCAATAATGTCCTGTTCACAAGACCAGGGATTAGGACTGAAACTTGTCTTTTGGAGGACATATTTCAAACTGTAACTATTTCATTGGAGAATCCTGACCCATACAGCTTCCTTGTCTCCTTCCACCAATACAGGGGATTTGCTTTCTAATATGGGGGAACCCAGCTTTTACCCCACTCCTACCTTTCTGCTTCTCCATGGTATTGTATCTTTACTTGTGAATCCTCTACCCATTACTTTACAGAGTGGTCTCCAAGAACTCTTGAGAGCTCAAATCTTTGGAAAACAAATTCTAGGAAGACTGCAGGTTTCCTTGCACATATCTCCTCCCAGGCAATAAAGCATACAGAGGATCTCTGGTTTAATGGGGAGAAAGGACATGAAAACAGAGGAAGAAAAATTAATAATTCAAAATATTAAACAACCATAGGCAAATTATAAGGTATTTATATGTTCATCACATAAGATACTTTTTTCATAATTAGCTATCTAGCATCAAGTGGAGAGATTGTTAGGCAATCAACATCCTATCATGTAAAGGTTATGGTGATTTTTTTCTCTTAGGCATTTTTGCAATGAGGCTTTACATCTGTTTTTAGAATGTTTATGGAAATGGTTTCAGCAGTTTACATCATGCCCTTGGTTGACTTCTTTTACAACCTAAGGAAGACCCCAGGGAGTGTCTTCTTCACAACCTCAGTTGGTCCTCCGTGAGGACACGTTGGGGACATCCTCCTCTACTGACCCGCTCTATATGACAGCCTGGGGTTGGAGAAACTTGACTAGATTCTGGAGTAAGGCATGACCTTTGAAACTACAAACTAACTGCACTCAGTTAAAATTAAGGTGTGCATTTGCATTGAGTTTTTGAAGTTCCTTCTCAAAAATGTTGAACGATACTGTACCTGATAGAAGCACTGGGAAACTTTGATTTTATTCCACAATATAGCCATAAGTAGTTCAATATTTTCCTCTTTAAACATGAAAATCATCTTTTTTATCCTTCTTTTTCCTTCATCATGACTCCTCAACAGTGGCTAGATTAGTTTCGATGAGTAACAACTAACCAAAAACAAACTTTAAAAAAATGAAAATCATCCAAATTATAAGCATTTATTTTCAAATTGTGTCTTTGGAAAAAGACTCCATGTGTCACTCAGACCCTACTATAGAGTAGGCAGACTTTAGGTTGTAATAAATATTCCAAGTTTTTGACAAGGGCTTAAAATGCCCCATGGCCTTTAAATGTAAGAGAGAGAAATGGTTAATACTTTCACAACACACATCCCTCTCATTTCTTTGAAACGGTATCAGAATAGTCTTGTACCAATTACTTGAGGTATCTACTTTAAATCTGCTATACTTAGATATCATTTATATGACTACTTGGAATTGACTGCAAAAAGAGTGCTTCCATTTAAGTAATGAAGGTCTAATCTCAAATAATATAAATTACATCTTCACTACTCATAAATTCCTTTATTTCTGAAGATGTTTAGGATAGAAACACAGAAAATAGTGGGACAGGATAAAATACAGAATTTAATACTCTCTACTAAGTTTGTAACCATGCATACCAATTGGCTAAAAAGAAATAGTTGAAGTTGCTGCAACAAATATCTAAACTCAACACTTCCTCTTTCTCTAATTTGAGGGAAATAACAGAGACTCAAATATAGCACTCAAGCCCAACCCAAAATCAATCAGCTCACATTCTCTCTGCTACCTTTATTGATTAAAACCATCCTTGTCCCATATTAACATTTGCAATACAGCAAAAATTATTTCATTATAAAGGGAAAGAGAGAGTGCATGAACCATTATGAGTCAAGAGAAATTTTATTAAATATCTCAAAAGAAAACACTTTATTAGCAAGTCTTGGTCATCTGCATTACTGAGTTTTTAATCACCTGACAATTCACTAAATGGCAGAGGAATTGGAGACCAAGTTTGATCTTGCCAAGGGAAACTCAATGCCACTTGGTCTCCTCTTCCCTTGGTCATGGCCAGCCCTTTCCATTCCCTGCTTCTCATTGTGTCATATTCTAGTAACTCAAGGAATGTATTTCTAAAGCAAGATTTTTATCTAGAATTCACTGGGCTTTTAAAATTATTATTTTCTAAATTTAGGTGTGTATGTTTGTGTGTATATGTGTGGTGAGATAAGGATCAGGAAGGTTCCACTTGGAAATTCTCTTCATTTTGCTATGGGTAAGGACACATTATCCCCCTTCTTCTTTATGTAGGAGTTTAGAGTAAGGATACCAAGTCATAAACACAAAAGAGCCAGGAGCGCTGTTTAATGAGATATCAGAATTAGATAAAGACACTTATGAGCGTTCAAATTCAGGGCATCATCAGCTGACTTTCTCTGAACCGAAGTCCATTATACTAGGAGAAAGATGAAAGTCCACTGTTTCATTGCCAGGCCCAGAGAGAAATAGAATAAATAGGACATAGATATAAATGGATAGAGATAGAGATAGAAATAGAGAGATGATAGATAGATAGATATAGATATATAGAAAGATATAGATGGATATAGATGATAAAGTCTAGATAGAGATAGAGATGATAATGAAATTGATGACACAGATATAGATATAGATAGATAACAGAGGTATAGGTATAGGTAGACACAGATAGATATGGCTTTAGATATAGGTATATGTATAAATGTAGATGGTATATATATATAGATTATACAGATACAGATATAGATGATACATAAATAGACATAGATATAGATATTTTGATAGTATGGACATGGATAAAGATATGGCTAGATATATAGATATGGATATAAACATGGCTATAAATATAAATTCAGATATAAATGACATAGCTATAGATTTACATAGAGATACACCCGCAGATATGCATGATAAAGATATAGATGATATCAATATAGGTATATATAATGATATATATACGGCTATAAATAGAAGTACATATACAGACGCTATCGATACAAATGACATAGATGTAAGTATAGACAAAGCTATAGATATCTAGAGACAGATATCAATGGTCTAGATGAATCAGATGACATTATAGGTATACATGGTAGAGACAGAGATGTGATCATTTTACGTTAAAGACACAAAGATGCTATGGGTATTAATATGGATTTTAACGGGGACATAGGCATAGATACGGATAAAAGCATGGCCATAGACAAAGACACAGGCTTAGACTCATAAAGACATAGACGCAAATGCAGATCTATTAGGAGATGTATTTTAGGCATCAGCGCACGTGCCTGTAGAAGCTGCAGGTACCAGATCTGCAGGGAGGCCACAGCTCGGAAACTCGAAGAGGACTTGGTGGAGCCAGCAGGCTTGGGGCAGGGTTTCTTTTCCAGAAAAACCTCGGCTTTGCTCTTAGGCTTCTGAACTGACTCGGTGAGTTCCACCCACCATCTGCAGGGAGATCTCCTTCACGTAAGGCCAGCCGACTGCGGCTCTTGATCATTTCACAGGGCCCCTGCTCCGCGACCCCCACGTGAGTGTTAGATTAAATAACTGTAGACCAGCCAGGCGGACACGGACCATTCACCACAGGGAAACGTCAGCGCCCTCCAGTAACTAAAAAAATCAGCCCCCACCCCCACCTGGAAAAGAAGCCTGCGCCCAGGGTCCCCGCGCCCAGGGTCTCCGCGCCCAGGACCCCCGCGCCCAGGGTCCCCGCGCCCAAGGTCCCCGCGCCCAGGGTCCCCGCGCCCAGGGTCTCCGCGCCCAGGACCCCCGCGCCCAGGACCCCCGCGCACAGGGTCTCCGCGCCCAGGGTCCCCGCGCCCAGGGTCCCCGCGCCCAGGACCCCCGCGCCCAGGGTCTCCGCGCCCAGGACCCCCGCGCCCAGGGTCCCCGCGCCCAGGGTCTCCGCGCCCAGGACCCCCGCGCCCAGGACCCCCGCGCCCAGGGTCCCCGCGCCCAGGGTCTCCGCGCCCAGGACCCCCGCGCCCAGGACCCCCGCGCCCAGGGTCCCCGCGCCCAGGGTCCCCGCGCCCAGGACCCCCGCGCCCAGGACCCCCGCGCCCAGGACCCCCGCGCCCAGGGTCCCCGCGCCCAGGGTCTCCGCGCCCAGGGTCTCCGCGCCCAGGACCCCCGCGCACAGGGTCCCCGCGCCCAGGGTCCCCGCGCCCAGGACCCCCGCGCCCAGGACCCCCGCGCCCAGGGTCCCCGCGCCCAGGGTCTCCGCGCCCAGGGTCTCCGCGCCCAGGACCCCCGCGCCCAGGACCCCCGCGCCCAGGGTCCCCGCGCCCAGGGTCCCCGCGCCCAGGACCCCCGCGCCCAGGGTCCCCGCGCCCAGGGTCCCCGCGCCCAGGGTCCCCGCGCCCAGGACCCCCGCGCCCAGGACCCCCGCGCCCAGGGTCTCCGCGCCCAGGACCCCCGCGCCCAGGGTCTCCGCGCCCAGGACCCCCGCGCCCAGGGTCCCCGCGCCCAGGGTCTCCGCGCCCAGGACCCCCGCGCCCAGGGTCCCCGCGCCCAGGGTCCCCGCGCCCAGGGTCCCCGCGCCCAGGACCCCCGCGCCCAGGACCCCCGCGCCCAGGGTCCCCGCGCCCAGGGTCTCCGCGCCCAGGGTCTCCGCGCCCAGGACCCCCGCGCCCAGGACCCCCGCGCCCAGGGTCCCCGCGCCCAGGACCCCCGCGCCCAGGGTCCCCGCGCCCAGGGTCTCCTCGCCCAGGGTCCCCGCGCCCAGGACCCCCGCGCCCAGGGTCTCCGCGCCCAGGACCCCCGCGCCCAGGACCCCCGCGCCCAGGACCCCCGCGCCCAGGGTCCCCGCGCCCAGGACCCCCGCGCCCAGGACCCCCGCGCCCAGGGTCCCCGCGCCCAGGACCCCCGCGCCCAGGACCCCCGCGCCCAGGGTCTCCGCGGGCGACGGAGAGGCCAGCGCCGGGGCGGGCGCACGGGGCTGCGAGACGGGGGAGGAGAGGGCCTCGTCCTTCCGCTCAGGCTCCTGTAAAATGGGGGCGCCCACCGCCGAGGGTCGAGGGGGGAACGAGCCCCAGCGGGGTGTGAGGAGAGCCCCCTGCACCTGCCACGGCGCCCACCGGTCCCTCCCCACCACGGCCGGGGCCACCAAGCCCTGAGGCGTGGGAGACGCCGCTCGCGCCCGCGCCGCAGCGCCTCCCGCGTCCACGCTGCCTGCATCCCACGCAGGACTCGTGAGCCGCTTCTCTAGCGGGTCCTTTTGGACGCCTTAGGGGCGCCGGCGTCCCCCGCAGGTCACCACCCGCGCCCTCAAACCCACTCAGGCGCCGCCAGTGACGCCCGAGTCGAGAGCTGAGGTTCCCTAAGTGCCCCTTCCCCTCGCCTCCTGCCGCACCACCAGCCCTGAGAGACCCTCCTCCCAACATTTCCAGGAGCGCCACTTCCTTCCCACCCGCCCCGCTGCCGCCCTCCCTCGCCTTAGCTACTGCAACAGCCCCCGCACGCTCTCCTGCTCCATCTCGGGACCCTCCCAGCCAGGCCCCTTCCCAACGAGCTGCCAGGGTGCTATTTCTACTTTTTACCTGACGAGTTGTAAGTTTCAGAAGGGTGAACATAGTAGCAGATGCCCACCTGGCTACCACCCCAATTATCAATCATTTGTCATTTTGGCTTCATGATATTTTTCATTTTAAAAAAATATTGAAGGATATCATTCATACACGAACATACATAAGCAATAAGTGTATAGTAAAAGTTGTCACCTTACAAAAAAACCATGCAGTACATCATACAGGGCTCCCATACCTCACCCCACCACCAAAGCCTTGCATTGTCATGAAACACTTGTAAATGTTATGTCGTGAAACACTTGTAAATGTTATGTTCTCCTCTTTCTGACCTTTTCCCTTTTCTCCCTCCCAGAGGTATATGTCCTTCTAGTCCATGATTTTACATTTCGTGCACATACATGGACATGAGAATATATACTGTATAATGATATAAATAGTACATAGCATTTGGTATACTTCAGTAAATTCGTGTAAAGCGTATCCTGCCGGACCACTTACGGTTTTCACATTATGAGCCTTCTAATGGAGCTTTGTATCATTTTACATAAACATCGATGGCTCCCCAGTGCTTACAAGATAAAGCCTGAACACCTTAGCTGCACTGTTTAAGAGCCTGCATGAGAGATCCTGTGCCACCTTCATCCTGCCCTGTACCACACACACGTGCACACACGCATAATGCTCTACACCTGTGGGGCAGCTGCTGGGCCCCACCGCTCTCTGCTGTGGCTCCAGCTCTCTTTCCTGACTTTTTACTTCTGTCCAGGGTGCCCCCATCACCTCCTGGCACCCTGGCCTCCTTCACGAACGTCAGCCCTCCGACCACGTCCTCCGCAGTACCCTCTGAGCACCCTCTTCTGAATGTTCCTTGCAGAGTTGACCGCCCCTTATCTAGTTTCTGCCTCAGCGCCGACCATACTCGTTGCATACATTTGCAAGGATCAGTATCTCCTAGACTTTATGTTACAACCGGCAGGTGAGATACAACTATCCTCTATTACAGATAAGAAAGCAGAGGCCCAAAGAGCTCTGTTGACCAGGGTCTCACCACGATAAAGTGGATGAGGTAGAACTAGGTCTACAGTCTAGGAATTGTTATTAGTAGCCTGTTATTTCAAGTAAGTGTGAAAACAAGGTCAAGTGTGCACCATAATGTGCAAGCATTTCTTCGGCCATTGATAAATAGCACCCGGCTGGGCATAGAATGGAAGCAGAAAGCTACCATAGGCACACACAAAAATAAATAAAGTGACTCTAAAATTTCAAAGTTGTACCTTAAAAAAGATTTGTATCTGTAAGCCTGGACACAAAGTGTTTTCATTATTTTTCTCTTAAGAAAAAAGTCCTGAGGCAATCCAATATAGAGGCTACATCTTCAACACTAGACACTTCCACAGGCAGCTCTACCCCAGGGCCTTTGCACCTCCTTCGTCTCTTTCCTCAGTGAGCCACATGGCCGTGCCATCCTCATTCTCAGGAGTTCCCCTCTGGGCACCTTGTTTAAAATCACAGCCTGACCCAACAACTTCCATCGCTCTGTCTGCTTCTTCTCCATCCTTTGCACTTATCTTTATAAGGTAGTCCATATTTATTTATCTGGTTCATTATCTGTCTCATCCCACTGGAATGTAAGCTCCATCAGGGTAGAAATTTTGTCTTTTGGGTTTTTTCCTGTATTTTGAGCACCATAAACAATGCTTGGGGTGCAGTAAGTGCTCAGTTAGGAATTGCTTCAATGAATATACATATATTTTTAAAGCAAGGACTTTAGAAAAGGACAGAACTTGGTTTAACTGTAGGCTGCCCTCCTCGCTGCCCCTTACTCAACCAAGCTCTCTGAGCATTAGTCTCCTCATCTTTGAAATAGGGCCAATAACCCCCCCTCCTGGGGTGGTAAAGAGGAGACGTGCAGGGGAAACGTGAGCGCTCCTGAGCGGTAGACCTGCAGTACCCTGCTTGCTCTCTTCCATCCCAAAAGTCCCTCCCTGACTCAAAAACGTCTGTCAACAGGGTATTGAATATTAACGAAGGTCCCGGAAACAAGGAGGCTAAATGATGCACCTTAAAGGGCAAGCTCCTTAAATGAAAGAGGAACTGAGATGTGGGCCCAGAATGCACCCTGGAGGAGGCTGCTCAGGAATGATGCCCTGACATTCAGGATCAGTTCAAAGAACCACAGAGCATCCCAAGCTGCCTTCTGTGCCTTGGAAAAAAAAAGCATGTCAGTTACTGTGCAGGTCCCCACTGTGCACGTGGGTCACAGCAGCCTGGAAGGGGCGCCTGTGACCCTGAATCCTGCGAGCTGCTCCGAGGGCCAGAGGGGCCTCCTTGACCCACTGTGCCTTGCACCACCAACGTCTCCCACACCCAGCCTCTTCAGCTGAGTTGGTAGGAGATAGCACTACGCACGTCCACGGGGAAGGACTGTCCAGGGCAGGTGTAAGGGCCCAGCGATAACCGCTCCCCCCACGGCCCCGGGGTGTCCTGTGGGTGGATGCGGTGAGATCCGGGCCTAACAGAGCATGGCCGCTTTCCCAGCTCCTTCCCTCCTGTTGTAAACCCCAAGCCACAGGGAGTTTTCTGATGTGAAAATAGCAGCATCCTGTTGGATTTGCATGCCTGCTCTTATCATCCTCATCATTTGTTGCCTCCAGCACACAAGGGCTCCTGCATGGAAAACTCTACTGTCCAAAATAATCAGGAGGAGTAGGCCCTTGACTCAGGACCCGCCAGGCCCCAGGAAAAGAGAGCAAACGCCCATCCTCTGGGGTCATTAACAGTGACGTCAGAACGTAGTTACCTTGCTTCAGAGGACGTCTATATCTGAGGATACACAGCTGGTATGGCCAAAAATGAACACATAGCAACTTGTAGGTCGTCTATGCACAACTGAGCACTATAGCCTGTAGGTTCACATTCCACTTTAGGTCTAGAGGATCTAAAACCCGTCCAACCACTTACATATAGGTGACAGGACCTGTAGCCTGAGAGTGCAGCTAGATGGGCACGAGCACTTCCACCTCGTGGAAAAAGGTCAAGACACCGCGGCCCTGATGCATCTGTTCCCATAACTCCTGGCCCTCGGGGACCCTGAAAGGCTGTTCACAACCTTGCTCAACCCCCTCCACTTCTTCTACTCCCACCTTTAGAAGTGACGCTACATTGTCGTTGTTTTGAATGTTCAATATTTTCTTCCCTTCCCATGGCCTCACATTTCAGAAAACCTTGATCAAAATGTAAGCTGCAAAACAATTGCCCAAGGAAATCAAATACATTTTATTTGGATAATGTCTTATATTCTTGAGTTCAGTCACTGATTCCTAATCTTCGGTTTGACCTCAGAATTCTAGGGAAAGAAAGTCATTTTCATTAGATGACCTGCACCCACATTCAAAAATAACTGTAGACCTTTAATTCTGACTCAGTCATTGATTTTTTGAAATGACAATACATGATAATTATAAATATACTCTATGCATATTAATTGGCTATTTTTTATTGTGCTAAAATATATACAACATAATATGTCCCATTTTAACCACCTCTGAACAGACAATTCAGTGGCATTAATTACTTTCAAAACTTTGTGCTACCATCACCACCATCCATTACCAAACGTTTTTCATTACCCCGAACCACGCACCCATTAAGCCTTGACTTCCATTCTTCCTCCCCCACTGCCCCTGGTAACCTATAATCTACTTTCTATTTCTATGAATTTTCATATTCTACCTATTTTATATAAGTGAAGTCAAACACCATCTTTTGTTTTGTGTCTAGCTTGTTTCACTCAACATGATATAACATGCATCAGAACTTAGTTTCTTTTTACAGCTGAGTAATATTCCATTGCCTGTATATGCTACATGTTGAATTTCCATTCATCTGTTGATGGGCACTTGAGTGGCTTCTACATTTTGGCTATTGTGGGTAATACTGCTGCGAACACTGGTGTACAAAAATCTAGTCAAGTCCATGCTTTAAACTGAATCACACTAATCTCTGGACACCACTCAGACCTGCTGGAACTTGCGAAAACCTGCTGTGCCTGCAGTCCCAGAGATGCCTACTAAGCTTTTTGGATATGTGCAAAGTTTTATTTTTTTCAAGTGTACAAAAGATTATCATTAAATTGAATGGAATTTTTAAAAAAAGATGCTGGGACATATACCTAGAAGTGGGATTGCTGGGTCATGTGGTAATTCTAAATTTAAGGTTTTGAGGACTCACCAAACTCTTTTCCACAATGACTGCGCCATTTTGTATTCTCACCAACAATATACAAGAATTGCTCTTATTCCCCACATTCATGCCAATATTTATTACTTTCCATTGTTTCAGTGTTCACCGTTCTAGTGAGTATGAAGTAGTATCACATAGTAATTTTGATTTGCATTTCCCAAATGGATATAATATGGAGAATCTTTTCTTGTGCTTATTGGTCATTTGTACATCTTTGGAGAAATGTCTGTTCAGGTCCTTTACCCTTTTTTCAATTGAGTTGTTTGTCCTTTCATTATTGAATTGAAGGTATTCTCCTCTATATATTCTGGATTTTTTTTCCCAAATTCTACTCAATTTATTCATTTTTTTAAAAATATTACATTTAAAAAATATGACGTCCCCATTCACCCCCACCACCCCAACTCCACCACTCCCCCCACAGTAACACTCTCCCCCATCATCATGACACATCCATTGCATCTGGTGAGTACATCTCTGGGCATCGCTGCACCCCATGGCCTATGGTCCACACCATAACCCACACTCTCCCACGTTCCATCCAGTGGGTCATGGGAGGACATACAATGTCTGGCAATTGTCCTTGGAGCACCACCCAGGACAACTCCAAGTCCTGAAAATGCCTCCACATCTCATCTCTTCCTCCCATTCCCCGCACCCAGCTGCCACCATGGCCACTTTTTCCACATCAATGCCACATTTTCTCCATTATTAACCACAATAGTTCATGAATAGACTATCATTAAGCCCACTCTAATCCTAACTGTATTCCTCCTTCCTGTGGACCTTGGCTTGGTTGTGTCCATTCCACATCTATGTCAAGAGGGGGCTTAGATTCCACATGGATACTGGATGCAATCCTCCTGCTTTCAGTTGTAGGCACTCTAGGCTCCATGGTGTGGTGGTTGACATTCTTCAACTCCATGTTAGCTGAGTGGGGTAAGTCCAATAAATCAGAGCAAAGGAGCTGAAGTCTGTTGAGGACCAGGACCTGGCTATCATATTGTCAGTTCAGAGATTCAAATCCCTAAGATATATCTTAAACCTCAGCACCAACTACAATTCCAGTAAAGCAGCATGAAAGGCTTGTGAAAAGAGATCCCATCTGAGTTCAGCTCCATCACACAGAAACACCAGCTCCAAAGAAGGGCCAACTGACATGGCAGTGAACTCCATCTGCCATGACCATAGAACCTGTGGGTCTCTTTAGCCCTCAAAAAGACCAATACCTGGGGTTGTATCTACTTTATCTCTCTCTGAGACTCTGCTCAGGTGTGCATAAGGGCAATCCTTCTGACAACCTCCAGACTCTTTTTTAGAGACTCATAGCCATATGAACTCATTTGTCCTTTCCATTTCCCCCTTACTTTAGGTCAAACAGCATTTTTAACTCCTGTTTTTATATGTAGCCAGGGATATTCTGCTGGCCTATGTTAAACCTTTAATTCAAGGTCATTTTCTAGTTACGTCATCAGCTGGTACTTGGTAGTGAGCCCTTGGTGCCAGGGAGGCTCATCCCCAGGTGTCATGTCCCACGCTGGGGGGAAGGCATTGTATTTACATGCTGAGTTTGGCTTCGAGATTGGCCACATTTGAGTAACATGGAGGCTGTCAGGAGGGAACTCTTAGGCACAGTGCTCCTCTAGGCCTTGTTCTTATTTCAGGTGTATAGGCTCACAAGCATAGTCATTAGTATCAGGGGCTCACTGTTGGACCCTCATTCTTTCCTGGTCCTTACCTTTGCACCTGGGGGACTGCCGCTGCTCCCCTAGGCACCACAACAGAGCCCCTCCTGGCCAGGAACCCAGTACCCCCCCAGCTGTTGTTTTGAATTGTTTCCACTATGAGTATATCCAAACATTTCCATGCACCCTGGACACATGCCCTCTATAACTCCCTGTCAACCATATGTCCCCTGTCAATAACATCCCATACCATTATTCCTGCACTGCCATTGTTGAACCACTCTGTGATCCAAAATTTCCTGAAAAGTGAAGCTCAATATAATGTCAGGTTCCCTTACTAGTAAAATGGAATATAGCAATGACTTTAAAGGTTAGATATAGAATACATATTGATTTGGAAAAATTCTACATCCTATCTTTTTCTTTTCTTTTTTCCTAATTTTTGAGCTTCTCTTCACAAGAGCCTTAGATCACAGTAATTCATATATACAATATACAGTATTCCCATATATCCATTATAAAACCTTTTCCCTTCCACAGCGATAATCTTTTAACTTATTCATATCATATTTACTGAAACTGATGTACAGATATTGAGACAACAGCTTTCAAACAAGGTGACATTTGTGTTTACATTGTGGTTTATACTTTAGGCTATACAGTTTTCTAAATTTTTTAGTTATCCTATGTTTTACATTATGGTTTACATTATTAGTCTGTTGTCCCCTATATGTTTTTGGTGTAATATTACATGCTTTATATCCATCCTTGTGTACTCTTGTGAAACACTTCTTTTGCCCTCACATTTACTTTGGTTCCATCTATTCAATATCTATTTCCCCCTCCCCTTGGGCCCCACAGTGACAGTCAATCTTCATTTCTTGAGGAGCCGTGTTCAGAGATACTTGCAACAGTGTTGAGGGCTTGGCTTGCTCAACTGCCCTAATGCCCTGGGAGCCACCCTTTCTCTTGAGAGATACAGTTCCCTCTATTTGATGGCATTAGTCCTCCCCAGGATGTGGGTCTACCTTCACTCTCATTATATGGGTCTCTACCCAATGGTATAAACCACTCTGGCAAAATGAGCATTCAGATATTCCCTAGGAGTCTGTCCTGCGTCAGATTATCCCCTTTGAGTATCTTAAACAGGTAACTTTCCTAATTATATTTTGATACGGTTTTCTCAGCATTTTACTTTCAAGCAACACCTGACAATCTCCTATGTTCGTATGTTGCCCCTTCCTCCCCCCAGTTTCTTGGGCAATATTACCCATCCGCCCATCCCTAGCCCCCCTCAAACCCACAAAGCCCCACCCAAAAGTAACTGTATGCCCCCATTTTATCTCTTCTTTGTGCACATACTTACCGCCAGCTTATCATAGATTTCACCCATGTAGATGTCAGCTTACATCCTTCCTCTACCCCCCGATTTCCTGTAAGCCTATCTTCCAGTCTCTAGCTCTCTGAGGCAGCTTGCTTATTTCATATCATTGAGGTCATGTAGTATTTGTCCTTCAATGCCTGGGTTGCTTCACTCAACATAAGGTTCTCAAGATTCATCCATGTTATCACTTGTGTTTGTAGTGTATTTGTTCTTACAGCCGAGTAGTATTCTGGATATTAATCCTTATTGTTTAAATGGTTCTCAAATATTTTCTTCCATTCTCTAGGATGCCTATTTGGTTTCACCTTCATGATAATGTCCTCTGATTAACAAAAGTGTTTATTTCAATGAAGTTCGGTTTATCTATTTCTATTTTTTCTTTCTTTCTTTCTTTTCTATGCTTTTGGTGTAAGTTTAAAAATTTATTGCACAGTACAAGGTCTTAAAGATATTTCCCTATATTTTGCTTTAAGACCTATATAGTTTTAGCTCTTATATCTAAGGCATTGATACATTTTTAATTTTTATACATAGGGTGAGGTAGGGGTCTGCTTTCATTCTTTTGCATATGGATATACAGTTTTTCTAACACCATTTGTTGAAGAGACTATTATTTCCCCATTGAGTGGAATTGGCACCCTTGTCAAAACAGCCCATAGATGTGTGGGTTTATTTCTGAATATTCAATTTTATTCCATTAGTCCTAATCTCCCTCCTTGTAACACCATTTTGGTTTCTGTAATTTTTTTTGTAAGTGTTGAAATTGGGACATTTAAGTCCTTCAAACTGTCTTTTTCAAGATGTTTTTAGCTATTTGGGGCCATTTGACCTTCTATATGAATTTGATGACTGACTTTTCCAATTCTGAAAAGAAGGTTGCTGAAATTTTGATTTGGATTGTGTTGTATCTGTAAACACATTTGGGTAATATTGACATCTTACTGATATAAAGTTTTCCAGTCTAGGAACAGAAGATATTTTCCCTTTTATTTAGATCTTCTTTAATTTCCTCTAGCAGTGATTTGCAGTTTTATGTACAATTCCTTTATATTCTTGGTTAAATTTATTCCTGGAGTGCTCCAGGGTCTATTTACCAAGTGCAAAGAATGTGCCTCACTGATGAAAGAGGATGTTGATGTGGGAGGAGGGAGGTGGGTATATGGGAACCTCTTAAGTTTTTTAATGTAACATTTTTTGTGATCTATTTATCTTTAAAAAAAATAGACAATAAAAAATTATTGAAAGGAAATTTCAATAGGAATTTCCTTCCCTCCTTGCTCCTACCCCACTCCTTGTATCTAGGCAACATAAGAGCTGTTTTCTATTTGCTTATCGTGTTTGGTTGTGCTGATGGTTTCACCGGTTTATACATGCATCAAAACTTTATTAATTGCACTTTAAGTATATGCAGTATAGTGAATGTCAGTAATATCCTTTTAAAGCTGTTAAGCATAAATAATGTGCATTTAAAAAGTTTAATTTTTGCATAAAACTTATTATTCTTTGCTGCCCAGATTTAAGGTACATTTATCGTAGATTTGAAAAAAAAAAGAAAATGTTAGGAAGTAAATGAAAAGACTCAATCATTAAACCACCAAAAATAATTACTGCATTTACCCCTATAAATGCAACTTCTTTTCTTTGGTTGTATATACAGCCACCTACTATTTATTAACTAAATACATATAAGTACCTTTATAAGATACACATTGTTATTAACCTGCTCCTTTAACTTAATAAACTACGGTAAGCATTTTACCACATCATTAAGTCTTCTTTTACAATGCAGCTTTTAATGAGGTCACAGTGTAGCGATATTTATTAAACCAGTGTCTTGTTACAACTATAAGTTGTTCCTAATCTCTGTTTTTTTAAAATATAACACTATAACAAATACTTTTTATATACAATTTGGAACCCCTTGATTATATTCTCAGCATAAATCCTTAAGAGAATAATTGTTTGGTCAAAATATGTATATGTTTTTAAGCCTTTTTCTCCATGTTGCCAAAATTCAGGAGGGCTTATTTTTAAAAAACAGCATTTTTCCTAATGATAAAACCAAAGCATGGACTATATTTTTTTAGGAAAATGTGGGAAATTTATTCAAAGAAAAGAAAGTAAAATAGTTTATTCAGGTTCAATCAGAATCATTTCATTATTTAGTGAAAAGATAGTATATTAGAAAACTCCTCCAAAACAACTATTTTTAAGGGTTGCTAGCCATAGAACTAGATGCTAAGAAATAGTTTCAGCATCTAGTTGTTATTATTGTTATTTTTAATACTGTAAAACACTCAAAAGGCTGACCATTGTTAGTGTAATTTTTGTTAAAATTGTCTAATGAGCAGTGAAAGAGTACAGCAACTTCATTTCCTTTCAGTCAGTCGTGATTTTTCTTAGGACTGAAGAACGGTGATAATTGATCCTCATGAGAAGCACTCAAAAGACACAGCTCCAAGCACACCAATAAATTCTTGTCAAGACCACAGACTGAGGTGCTAATTCATTCAAGGGCTATTTCTTCCACACTTCACCCCTGAGACCTGGCTTCACCCGACTGAAACTCTCCTCAGATCCCTCATGCAGTGGACCTGCCTCCAATGAGAAGGAAAAGAAAACGCACCGCCCCTTTCTCCTTCTTAAATGCTGCAATCATCTTTAATTTGGTGCCTTTATTTGGTCTGCCAAGAGGCAGACGGAGGGAATTGGGAGAGAGCACTATGCCCAGTTGTAACAGAGCCAGCTGGTCTACCTGCTGCAATTGTGAGGGCTGTCAAGGAGGTGTGAGAGCCCCCCAGGAGACTTGAGAGGAAGGCAAACGGGAGCCCTGAGTCCATGACTCCTGGAGGAGGCACATACGTTGTCCCTGCCCCAAGCAGGCTGCCTGCCCACCAGGGTCCCCCAACACTCTAAGAGCTTTCCCACCTTGCAGTCAGTTATCCTGAGGCATACCTGCAGAAACTGGGCTACAAACAGGTTCACTCTAAATAGTCTGATGAGTGGCCATGGTATATGCCATCATGACCACATATGACTTCAGGTCCACCTGTGCATGCTCCTCGCCATCCATCAGCCAACAGTCCAGGACCCAATACAAGAGCCAATGAGCAGGGGAAATGCAAAAGATCCTTCACTGGATAAATGAAAGCAACTGTCAAAAACTAACCCCAGGGTGGTGTAAGATGCTTTGCTCTGTCCCCACCTCCTTGGAGTGGAAACAAATTTGAGTGCCCATTTGTGGAGGGCTCAGGGTGGGATCCTGGGGGTAGTTCAAGGTGGGTGTTCCCAGCCTTGGGGGCAGAAGAGAGCATCCTCAGGGGATTCCACACACCAGGCAGGAAGACCACATCTGCTTGTCCTCACCATGGAAGATAGTCACTTTTTATCAAGGTTGCATCTAAGCAGCCAGCTAGCATTCCTCTTGTGGCTTCACAGGAAACAGTGGACGGGCAAAGCAGAACTTAAGCTCTTTCTCTTGGGGAAGTACAGAAAAATCTGAAGAGGGCAGCCTCCAGATGGCCAGAGTTTGGGCATGTGAAGATATTTTTATCTCACAGGGATGATATGCTTCTCAGTATTGGTTCAGAGACATGCATTTCACATTTCCAGCCCTCTGCAGTCCCATGTGTGTGCAGACACAGAGTGGTGCGTGCAATTAAGCAAAAGAAAACAAGCCCGCTTCCCCTTTTCCTCCAAGCTGTGTATTTAGCCTTTATATTGAGTACTTGGAAAGTGCTGTGATTTTTTTTCTCCTTGGATCATTCTGCTCTGGTTGAGCTCATTTAACAACTTCATCTGAATCTTTTTTTGAAGATGAATTAGACTGGATACTTATGCAACTGTAATAACCCTGAATCAGGATTTTCTAAATTTACACTTGAAAAGATGTACAGAAACTCCTTGCAGCTCTAAAGAAGCGTTCCATTGTAGGAGGTATGCAATTACAACATGAGAGGACTCCTGAGGAAGGATGGTATGTCTGAAAAGACAAAAGGAAAACAAGCACGTATTGAAGAGGTGAAACACAGGAAATGTCCCAACTCCTTATTTACACTGTAAATGAAAATGTAAATGCATTTCAGTGGGAGTAAAGCAGGTTGAAAAGTCACCCTTAGGTATGCAGGCTCTCCCGTTTACTTCCTAGAAATGCTATTTATTTCCATTGAAGCAAGTGTAAGTTGCATTGCTTGGATCTGAACTTGAGGACACTGGCACAGAACTCCAGGACCTGTCCTGGATGGTCTCAGCCATCACTTTGCGCAGAGGGCTGCAGCATTCAGTGCACCGAGGCTGCCGTGAGGCTGAAACACCTGAGCGGACCCAGACCTGACACTGGCACCTTCGCTGTCCTCTGCCTGGTGATCCCTCATTGACAGCCCTCCACTTTCTGCAGCCCCACACAGCTAGGTCCCAATGGCAGGGTTATCTGCCCCACCCCACCCCTCTACCCCACCCCACCC
Organism: Dasypus novemcinctus; assembly: GCF_030445035.2. Classification (NCBI taxonomy): domain Eukaryota; kingdom Metazoa; phylum Chordata; class Mammalia; order Cingulata; family Dasypodidae; genus Dasypus; species Dasypus novemcinctus. Next base: position 4,143,681 of record NC_080674.1, on the reverse strand, counting down.
CTCTGCCCACTGCCTGATTAACTCCTAGATGTGGAAGGAAATCACCGGCAGCCTCCAGTCTTAGAGTTGCTGCAACTCTGTGATGTGATTGTTTGCAAACAAGACCTTTCTACTCCCTTAAGTTTTGCCTAGTTTCCTGGTCTAACACTCTGGTCCCTGATTTGGAAGCTAGGGTTTAATCACCCCATTCTCTGGTCCCCTGTGCCCCTTTCTGTCTGCTGGAGCTGGAGTCTCTCCCCTGAACAGGCATTTGTGCCAGCGTCACAGCTTCCAGGTGGGGGGCAGACCTCTGAGTTGGAACCTGCTTCTCTGACACTTTTGCTTTCTGCTTCCCGGCTACCAGCTGCATGGGCACTGCCAAGGCCCTGAGCACCCATCACTGCCATCCCAGCCTCTCCTGCCCAGTGACTTCTCCCTGGCTAAGCTGAGGACCTATGGGATCTTGTCCCTGATGCTGACAGGAGCCTGGCAATGATACACCTGGATGACCAGAAGTAATCTCAGGATGCCCTGGGAGCCCCTATAAATACAACCTTGCAAGCACAAGCCATGCTTCTTATCTCTTAATGTGGAGAAAGAGTGACCCACTAAAAGACATTGAAGGTCAAGAGAAAGGATGTTTTCTGTTCTACTGATAGAAGAATTAATGGGTTTATCTTATCGTTTGTCTTCTGGGAAATGATATACAAACAGAACTGATTGTCAATTAAAAAGCCACTGGATGGCTCTCTTAAAATAGAAACAGTTCAGGGACCCCGGAGTCAGCCACAAATGGCAGTAGATATTTGCATGAGCATCCTCATTCCTCCCTTTGCTTCCCCATTATTGCTTGGCCAGCTGATTAGTTTGCCTCCTTTTTTGCCCTGTTGGTGAGGGAAGGATTCCTGCCCTCTGATTATGGATATGGCCAAACACAGGACATCTACACTGTGACGGATGAGATGGATGCAGTGTATTAGCCACATGGCTTCGCAGCTTGGAGAGAGGATACCACATACCTTGCAGGGCCAAATGGGAAGGAGAATGAACCGGGGGGGCTGCAGGAGGCTCTGTAGCAACAAGAGGGTGAGGTGACCCATGGTTCCACGGGCAGAGGTGACTGCTTGTTTGAATACTTTCGTGGGCTGGCAGGGAGGTAAAACCCATTTTGTTGGGGACCACATGGAGTGCAGCTGGTCTGGCTCTTAGGGAAACTAGATGGGTGGGGAGCTTTTCCCACTGGGTGGGAAGCATATCTCACAGCTAGGCCTTTGGGACCCCGGAAAGCCCAAAGATGTCAAAGTAGCTCATCGTATTTTAGGCTTTTCAATACACCAGTCCTCAACCGATCTAAAACCATCACATCTCACTTCTTTTTTTCTGGCTCCTTTTCCTCTGCCCACTGACAAATGTCTTATCTCTCAGGTTTTATCTCAATCTACTCCCTAACAAGGAGCATCCATTTCTAGAACTTCTAGAACCTTCCTTGGCTCTGCCTTTGGATTTCGAGCCACAGTATGCATATTCCACTGACATCTCAAACACTGACTCTACACCTGCCACCAGGAAACCTCCTCTTCGCTCCACCTAGGTTAGCAGTTCCACTTGGTTCTGCTCTGGCTCCCCTTTCCCCCACATTTTGTTGGTTACCAATTTCTGTTAATTCTTCCTGCACACTGTCTCCCACTGGCTTCCTCCTTTCTATCTCCATGTAAGTATCACAGTCTAGGAGCAGATGCTCATACTATGTCACCCTAATTACCACAATGCCCTGCTGAAAGACCCCTGGCCTCCACTTCCATCCTATAAACTGCCAGCAGAATAATCTCCCCAACATGGAAATGTGCCATCTTTCTACTCATTTTTTCTATTGCTGCTGTAATAAATTAATGCAAACTTAGTGGCTGAAAAGCAACACAAATTCATCATCTTATAGTTCTTGATTTCAGATGTCTGAAATGGGTCCCACGGGGCAGACCGTGATTCTTTCTGGAGGCTCTAGGGAAGTTCATTTCCTAGCCGTGCCCAGCATCTGGAGGCTGCCCACATTCTTGGGTCATGGCTTTCCAGTGCAAAGATGGCAACAGTGGATTGAGTCCTCCCATCACATTCTCATCTCCCTGCCTCCCTCTTTCACGTGGAGGACCTTTGTGTTTTCATGAGGCCCACCCAGTTAATCCAGGGCAATCTCTCTATTTCACTGTCAGCCGGTTAGCAACCTGAACTCCAGATTCCACCTTAATTTCCCATTGTCGTGTAACCTGATGTATTTATAGCTTCTGGGATTAGAATGTGGCCCTCTTAGTGGGGCTATTATTCTCCTAATCACAAGTTCTCAGATACACTAGAGACATTTCAAGTGTTCAAAATCCACATGCAGGCAGCGCAAATACAAACATTTCCATCATCCCAGATAGTTCTATTAGACAGTTCTGCATGTACAAAATAACTCTGACAAGAACTCCAGTTGCAAATGAGAACCATCACAAGAAAAAAAAAAGCCATTTCTTTCTTCCTGAAGTTTCAATGTGTATGTGTAAGCCTACTATGTTAGTAAAAATATTTCAGAAGGAGACCAATATAGGTCCCAAAACTCACTCAAAATGATTTGAAAAAAACAAACAAAAAACAAGCTATGCATTGATGAAAGAAAGCTGACAGCTGCCTTTGAGTTCTTTTATTTGAGAAGTTTCATTATTAAATTTATTTTGAAGACTAAGAGAGAGGAGAATGTGGAACTCTGGATGTAATGGGGTCTCTCTGGAATTCCTATAATGAAATTCATTCAGGGGGATAAAGGAAGAGGAAAAAGCAAAGAACTCTGAGGTTATAAATGGTATATTTCTCTCCAATGAGAAATGCATTGCAAGAAACAAGAAACATTTCTTCTGGGAGCACAGAGGAGCTCTTTCTGCAATGTTTGAGCCAACTGGGCAAGACCCTTCTTTGGAGATGCCATTGAAAGCCATGGACCCTCTTTCCAGAAAAATGCTGATGTGCACAATTTTGCAGACAACTTTAGCGGCCCCTGGACCTGAAGGGGCGCCCAGGTCCCAGGTGAAGAGCTTCTGCCATATTGAACAGGGCGGCTGGGAGGTCCACAGGGACCAGGGAGCTCTCTATTTCTCCAGAGGAAGGCCTTGCACCCAGGGTAGATCAGAACACTGAACCCCAACATCTATTAGCTGCAGGTTATGGGAGCAGTGGAGGGAGGGAGGAGAGGGTGGCTCAGGGCCTGGGTGAGTCACTGGATTTCTACATCATTATAAAGTCAGGGGTCAGATCTGCAACCCCATATGAGGGTTAATGAGCTTGCACTCAGGTTTCACATGGTGTTCGGTGGGCAAAAGCTACAATTGGGGAGCCTGTAATGACAAGAAACACTAGCGTATGCTCTCTGGGTGAGTTTACAGGTCAGGCTCAAGCACTGGGTGATAGCCAAGAGTCCTACTCATGCCAGCACCTGGTGGGATTCTGCCTTCACCCCCAGCCTCATTTTCTCTTCCTGCAGGTCCCTCTCTGGTCCTTCACTTGCCGAATTTCCAGCCATTCCCCAGAGCCCGACTCACAACCCATCCCTCCCTGATGGAACCTTCTCAGGAGTCCAGTCTGCACCCAGCTTGCCTCCTCCTGTCCCATCCTCACGTAACTCCAGCACCACATGGGGCGTTGACTGCTTGGTCACGGCCTTAGCAAACTTTAGAGTCTTGCCCAGGGCCAGGGTTGACTGACAGGAAGAATTATTCAGTTCTCATGGTCAGAAGCAGCCAAAAATTTCCCAAAGAGTATTGAAAACCAACTCATATTTCTTAAAATAAAATAGCAAAATTTAAACAACAAAAAACTAAGCTTGCTTCATGTCTTTATCTCTAAGACTATTTCCCTGATTCCAAACTTTACTTCTTTGTCATGGTAAACTATTGTTATATCTGAGAATGCGCTTCAGATGCTTGTCCATCATATGGTTGGAAACATGCTTCAGCACTGCTTTTCTTCCACAAGAAAGCGTTTAAGCCTAGTTAGCGCTGTGGCGAGGCCCATGGGAGCTGAGCTAGTCTAGCCAATACCATGCATCCCAAGAACACATTTGATTTATACAAGCAGAAAAGGAAATAGGTGCGTGAGGCCCCAGAGCAAGAGCTTGCATGTGACTGTGGCCCCCAAAGCCATAGACCCTCCAAGGGATGGATAGAAAGAAACGGGGGGCAGACAGTGAAGCAGCCACAGAGCAGCCACTCCCTAAGTTCCACTTGGGGGCCAAGTGGGCCCAATGGAGCCATACCGCACATCCAAAAGGAGAAAAAGACCTGTCACAAAGCAACCACACTTCTGGGGAACAAATGGCTTAAGCCCAAACCTCGGACAAGGTTGCAGGTTGACCTCATGTCCTTTAAAAAAAATTAGCAAGTTTCTCTGTCCTCTATCTAAAGGCAGCAGCCAATTTGCTTTTTTTAAAATTTTTGCCCTGATGGAAGGTTCCATTGAACAGACATACACTCAGCAAACACTTAGTTCAAAGAACTACAGGTGAAAAATAGAAGCGTGGTTTTATTGATTTCACCTGCAGTCCCGCTGCACAACGAAACAAATGTCACGAGCTCCACGAGGGACCATCGCACTCATGGATGGGGGCACGGAGCCGGACGAGAAGCTGGCAGAGCAGCCACACCCCCGCCCATCACCCCAGGGCTGGGACATCCTCTTCTCAGGAGGTCAAGGAAGGCATCATCCACCCGGCAGCCTCTGACCTGCATCTAGAACATTCCAAAGAGCCGCCAGCATGGCCCAGTCCTTACCCAGACTCCACACTACATCTTCCAGTGCAGTGTGTCTGTCGGTAACCCTCGCCCCCTCTTGAAGCCTGATCCAGTCTCCCCACCGCATGACAGAAGGTGGGTGGTGGGAAAAGGAGCAGCGGTCGACCTGGTATGGCATGGCCCGGGAAGGGGGCCAAAGCAGCAGCCCTGGAATCCAGGTGAGAGCCGGGGACAGGTGGGAGGGCGCTTGCTGGCAAGGAGGGTGCAACCGCGGAGCTCTCACCCTCTCTGCCTTCAGTGCTTCCCTCTGCATGGACAGCGGCAGCCCGTGGGGGCAGGGGCAGATTGGGGAATGGAGGAGACCCCCACTCCTCCTGCTCCAGTCCCCAATTCCCAGGCTGCTGACCTTGGTGCCTGAATCCCATACCTGCTTCCCTTAGAGACCGAGCTGTGTCTCCCTACACCTGCCCGGCACCCACTCCTATTTCTGTAGATTCTTAAATATCTCTCTGTCCTCTGACCATTTAGTGTCGGTTATGCAAAACTGAAGCTCAGATTTAAGTCTTATGGAATAAAATTTCATTGCCTTCATTCTCAATTACATTGTTATTTACCCTTTTTAGTTCTAGTTTTTTGGGGGGAAGTTTAAAAATAACAATTTATGTAGATCTTAACTAATAATTGGTCTCCTACTGAATTTGTTTAAGAGATGAGATGTGGAGGTGTTTTTGGGACGTGGAGATGTCCAGGTGGTGCTTCACGGACAACTACGGGACATTGTAGATCCCCCCAGGGCCCACTGGATGGAACGTGTGGGCTATGATGTGGACCATTGACTATGGGGTGCAGCGATGCCCAGAGATGTACTTACCGGGTGCAATGGATGTGTCACGATGATGGGGGAGAGTGTTGCTGTGGGGGGCATGGGGGGTGGGGGCGGTGGGGTCGAATGGGACCTCATATTTTTTGAATGTAATATTTTTTTAAAAATGAATTAAATAAATAAATAAATAAATAAATAAATAAATATTGATCCATGCCCCTTGATAGGAAAAGCTACCCCAAAGGGAGTCCCAAGACAGATGAAAAGTCCAGTTGTGTCCAAAGCTACACTAGATAACCCAATTCCTGATCTTTGTAAGGGTACCATCCAGCCCACCAGTACATTTAAAGATAATCTCTATTTCAAAGGTGTCTATGATCTTAACATCAAAACACATAGCATATTCATGGCAATGGCAAATGCTTCCCCTTTAGCAAGCTTTGCAGTAAACAATATCTCCCTTTAGTGGCAGGATGTCAGTGGTGTGCTGACAACCAACAAAAAAAGCCTTTACAAGGTGCAAATGAGAAAAGGGGTTGAAAACTTACATATCTCATGAATAATTTCTAAGTTAGCTGACCTATCTTGGGATGGTGCATTTAATTAGGAATAATTAACATGCTCTATTACAGGTAGAAATTTAAAACTTGCCAGATAACAGGAAAAGAATTAAGGAATTCAGAAACAACATAAGGAAAAGGGAAACATAAGGAAGACAAAGAGTAAGAATCTGGGTCTTCACGTATTACAGGGAGACTCATTTAAAAGAGAAATTTGAGAACATTGAATTGCTTAGTGAATATAAAGAAGAGTATTAACATATTAAACATTAAAACTGTACTCCCTGCACCATGGAAAGTACTTATTCATGCAAAAGAGATAGACTGGGCCATGAGCATTATAACTGATTCGTTTTACTTTTCCTATGTCGAATAAAATATGAATGCCTGGCTACGCACAAATGGATAAGAACAATAATTTATAAAATGCCCACCCAAAGCCCATATATGTATGTAAAAATGTATTACTGTGTAATACAACAGACCAAACCAGCACTCCCTATGCTTTAATATGGTTTCATATTTTTAACAAAGTTTTGCTTGTAATTACTCAGCTTACTGCTCGTTAGTTAAGCCGCTGAAACAACACCAGCCTTTCTGAGGTTTTGTAGGAGGCCCTGAGTACCTGATACTCACCTATGTAAGCATTTTCTAAGTGCCAGTAGTACGCAAGCTTCCAGCAGGATTCAAGGAAACTGAAAGCGTACCGTCTACCTCCTGCAGTGTATAAGCTGATAGTCGAGTCACGAGCGTGGAAGGCCAGCGGGAGTGAAATAACCAACCTCACGGCACCTGGGCGGCCCCGGGAGTGCGACCTGGGGCTCGCGCCCTTGGCTGGGTGCCGAGTGAGAATCCACCTTGAGGAAAGCCCCCAGGGAAGAAGCAAGTCTTGAATGTGGTGACAGGTTTGGGGGAAGGAGCTGGTGCCTCCCCTGGGCATGCAGGGGCTGTTCGCCTGCTAGGTCATATTTCCTTGCGTGGAGGTGCCCCAAGAAGGCCTGAGCCGATACCAGGTTTAGATAAAGACAAAAGTGCATGGGGTGGGGGTCAGATTGCCTAAAGGAATTTCAGAGAAAAAGTTCCGTAGAGGGTTGAATTGTGAGTCCCCACAAATACGTCCAGTGCAACCTCGGAGTGTGATGTTTCAAGGAATAAGGTGTTAGCCATGGAACTGCAGGAAAGAATTCTAAGGGAGTTCATCCCAAATTAGGGGGCCCTAAATCCCAGGTCCAGAGTCCTCTTAAGAAGAGAAAGGGAGAGGACACTGGTGCAGAGGAGGGGGACGTGTGAAGACAGAGCAGGGATGAGATGGGAGGCATGTGACCACCGGGCAGGAGCACCAGGTGTGGCACCCACCAGACCCTGGAGAGAGGCACGGGAGGGAGGCTCCCTCAGAGGGAGTGAATGGGGTGCTGACGCAAAATACCAGGAAGCTGCTGGCTCTTATAAAAGGTATTTATTTGGGTAGAAGCTCATAGTCACCAGGCCATAAAGTATAAGTTACTTCCCTCACCAAAGTCTGTTGCCACGTGCTGGAGCAAGATGGCTGCTGACGTCTGCCAGGGCTCAGGCTTCCTCTTCCTCTTAGGGCTCCGTGGTCCCAGTTTCTTCCATTATCAGCTGTAGGCTGGGGTAACTCTCATCTCTCTCCTGGGGCTCATTTCTCTCAGCTGCTCTGCTCTCTCCACAAGGTCAGCTGTAGACCATCAGGCTCTTTCTCTTCCCAGGACCTCTGCCGTGTCTATGGAGCCGTCTCTATTCCTCTGTGTTCTTCTCCTGTGTGTTTACTTCCCGGGGCTCCAGCATTCAAAACTCTGCTGTGCAGTTTTCTCTGTCCTATTGATGTGGCCCAATCAAAGCCTTCATCGTAATTCAATCAAGCAAACGTGAAAGCTCCGAAGTTCATACGATCTAATCTGCCCAGAGGAACAGTTTACAAACATAATCCAATACCTCTTTTAGGCATTTATAAACAATATCAAACTGCTACAAAGACCCCTGAAAGAACCCACCTTAATGCCTTGATTTCAGACTTCTGATGCCCAGAACTGTGAGAGAATAAATTCTGGCTGTTTTAAGCAGCCAAAATTCACATAATTTTTCATGGCTACCACAGGAAACAAGTCCAGCTTCACAGAACCCCTAACATTTCAGTAGGTTTTAAATGAGGGATGTTCTGTGATCCAGGGAAGACCTGTGGAAGGAGTCTACTATCAAAACCGTAAAACAACGGGGATGATCTTGAAAATGACCACAGTGCTCCAAAGCTTCTCCTGTCTGGGCCAGAGTTGGCGGGTCTCAAACTAGATGCGTTCCCATCAGCAGGAGGTGAGCCTGGTCTGGCTTTCCTGATGGAGCAGGGAAGCTGGGTGGAGCAAGGCTCCTGGGTAGATTTGTGGAGAGGCAGACCCAGCAAACCAGGACCAGAGGGGAGATCAGGATTTTCAGAAAACGCATCCTGAAATAGACGCTTTGCCAAGCCCAGGTCAGGAAACGCCATCAGGCTAGGAAGGGCAGGGGCAGTGTCCTGACAAGCCAGCGGAGACCCACGCTGGAGCCAGATGTGCGCCCTGCCACTTACAGTGGGTGAATCTCTGCAAGTTACCTAACTTCTGAGCATCAGGTCCCTCGTCTATCCCTTGGGTGTAAGTGGCTCATAGGTTGATTTTTATGAGGGTTGAATTCCTTACTCTTTGCACGTGCCTATCCCATAAGAAATGTTCATTGACTCAGCTACTCAAAAGGGCACAGGGAAGAGGGTGCCTGAGCTGAGATGGTGGAGCCGACCCACGTTCTCCCACCTGGGAGCAGGTGCCAGCCTGCTCCGCACAGCCAGCCTGCTTCCCTGGGGGAGCACCCATTACAGAATGTGTGCAGCCCCGTGCAAAATAAAGTGGGGGGCCCCTTGTCCAAAATGATTGAGAGCTCAGGACAGCCACAGCAGAGCACAAACCACATGCCAGGGCCTTCTGGGGTGGCCCCATAGTGACGGGACAGGCGACATTCCCAAGGACCCTTCCCTGCCCTGTTGCGTTCAAACCCACCGCCCAATGCCACTCCCAGACCCCCAAGCCGGCCTGCCCCTGGACCACGGCAGCCACCTCCTCAGTCCGGGCTGCTGCGGCCCTGCCCTGCTCAGAAAGCCCCCCGACATTTGCATCGTCCCACTTGCCCATCTGAGAAGTCCCCGATTCCTTCAGAGCCATCCAGCAGCATCAGCTACACACCTCGTGAATGCTCTGGGGAAAGGTTAGACGCCCCCGCCGGCAGCCAGCCCTGGCCGAGCTCTGGACTCATCCCCCCACTGCCCTGACTCGCTGTTCCTGTGCCCCTCAAGGCTCCCACACTTGTCCATCCACCCAAGGGGGCAGGAGGAGGGCCTGGCTCTCCCCACCCACCTGGCACCCACTGGGCTCTGCACTCCCCAAGGGAAGCATCTGACTTGAGGGAGGATGAGTGGGGAAATGGCATGGTTTAGGTGTACCCACGTACGTCAGACGTACTCATATCGTGTCCACGGCAACATGCCTGCCTCGGCGTCCGTCTCCGTATTCATGCCCGTATCTATGTTTTTACCTTTATTTCATAACTATACCCATATCTGTATCTATATTTATATGCCTTACAAACCTAAACACACAGTAACTGTATGAAATAATAATGATGTCTAATTAGTGAGTTTAAAAGCACATACAAACATCAGAACAAAAATACAGAATAGAAAAATCATGTAAGTCATGAGAGGAGCAGTTATAACTAAAGTGGTTTAAGATCCTTACATACTCAGGAGATGGAGTAAGATAGGGTTTAATGTTAGACTGTCTTATGTTAAATATTCATGATAAAATTTCATGATTAATCCCTCAAAATTAAAACAGTATTATATGAATCATAAACCAATAAGAATAAGAAAATGAAAGAAAAATTCAATGAAAAAGGTAATAACCATGCCAAAAAAATAAATAAATAAAGATGAATGGGGGAAGTAAGACAAATTAAACTGACAGAGAATTTGAAATATCCAATGAATAGAGTAAAAGTAAATGTACTAAATTCAACATTTAAAATACAGAGTTTACCTGATTGGATTTTAAATCTAGGTTCATGCTATGAATAAGAGACACAGCTAAATTTTTTTTTAAAAAACCACACAAAAACATGAAAGGGAAAAGACAAAATTGAGCATGTAAGAAATCTAACCAAAAGAAAGCTGGGGTAAGTGTATTAATATTTAAATAGAATTTGAGGCAAAAGGCATTTTAGGGACACATGAGGTACTACAAACTGATTTTAAGAACCAGTTCAGCAGGAGAATGAAACAATTATAGACTTTTGAATTTTGTAGAATGTTCCTAATTATTTGAAGTAAATACTGATAGATACACAAGAAAAAGTTGACCAAACTACCATTCCACTTTGATTTTCCAAAATACCTTTCCCAATTGGATTAGATCAAACAGGTAAAATTATAAAAGATATGGAAGATTTTTATAATACAATTAATCAGCATGATTTAAGGGAGATTTATAAAAATTGCACCAAACAATTAAAGAATTGCATTGGCCTCAAACACACCTAGGACAAAATTGATTATGTGCAAAAATATAAAGATGTCTCAACAGGTCTCACATAATTTTTATGTATGCATCATGTTGAATAATCATTATGCAATTATGGTAGAGGTCAGTAAGAAGAAGAAAATGAAAGACCCACTTTTTTTTTTCAGACCAAGATATTTTATTTATTTATTTTAATCTATCTAATTTTTGTCTTTTTTTAAAGATACATAGATCACACAAAATGTTACATTAAAAAATATGAGAGGTTCCCATACCCACTTCTCCCCCTCCCCACTCCTCCCACATCAGCAACTTCTTTCATCAGTGTGGCACATTCATTGCATTTGGTGAATACATTTTGGAGCACTGCTATGCCGCATGGATTATAGTTTACATTGTAGTTTACACTCTCCCCCAGTACATTCAGTGGGTTATGGCAGCATATACAATGTCCTTCATCTGTCTCTGCAATATTACTCAGGACAGCTCCAAGTCCTGAAAATGGCCCCATATCACACCTCTTCTTCCCTCTCCCTGCCCTTAGCAACTCCCATGGCCACTGTCTTTACATCAATGATACAATTTCTTCCATTGCTAGAGTCACAATAGTTCTATAGTAGAATACCAGTAAGTCCACTCTTTTTTTTTTTTTTTTTTTTAATTTTTTTATTTTTTATTGACTTTGTAATAATATTACATTAAAAATATATATGTGAGGTCCCATTCAACCCCGCCCCCCCCACCCCCCCTCTCCCCCCCCCCCCAACAACACTCGTTCCCATCATCATGACACATCCATTGGATTTGGTAAGTACATCTTTGGGCACCTCTGCACCTCATATACATTGGTTCACATCATGGCCCATTCTCTCCTCTATTCCATCATGTAGGCCCTGTGAGGATTTACAATGTCCGGTGATTACCTCTGAAGCACCATCCAGGGCAGCTCCATGTCCCGAAGACGCCTCCACCTCTCATCTCTTCCTGCCTTTCCCCATACCCTTTGTCCATTATGTCCACTTTTCCCAATCCAATGCCACCTCTTCTATGTGGACACTGGATTGGTTGTGTCCATTGCACCTTTATGTCAAGAGGAGGCTCAGATTCCACCTGGATGCTGGATGCAATCCTCCCATTTTCAGTTGTAATCACTCTAGGCTCCATGGTGTGATGGTTGTCCTTCTTCACCTCCATCTTAGCTGAGTGTGGTAAGTCCAATAAATCAGATTGTAGGTGCTGGAGTCTGTTGAGGCTCAGGATCTGGCTATCACATTGTCAGTCCAGAGATTCAAATCCCCTAAATATATCTTAAACCCCAACATTAACTGCACCTCCAGCACATTAGCATGAATGTCTTATGAAAGGAGATCCCATCTGAGTCCAGATTCATCACACATAAACACCATTTCCAAAGAGGGGCCATCTGCCCTGGTAGTTAACCCCATCGGCCATGACCATAACTCCCATGGGTCTCTTTAGCCCTCAAAGGAACCAATATCTGGGGGTTGTATCTGCTTTATCTGTCTCTCTGACTCTGCTCAGTTGTGCATGAGGGCATACCAGTAAGTCCACTCTAATCCATATTTTATTTCTCCATCCTGCAGACCCACCTCTAAATTGAGAGGGGGCTTAGATCCCACATGGCCAATGAATGTGATTCTCCTGCTTGCAGTTATAGACTCTCTCTCAGTTCCCTGGTGTGATGGTTGACCATCATCACCTCCCTGTTAGCTGATCTGGTTAAGTCCAATGAACCAAAAAGTAGGTGTTGCAACTCTGCTGAGGCTCAGGGCTCAGTTGGTACATGGACAGTCCAGAAATTCAAGTCTCCTGAGCATACATCAACCCAGCACCAACCCCAGGTTCAATAAAAGTGACAGAAGAAGCATGCTAGAGAGGTGACATCTGAATCCAACTCCATCACACTCAGGAGTACAAATTCCAAAGTAGGGCCCACTGGCAAGGCACTGAACTCTGGAGTCATCTGCCATGACCATAGAGCCTGTATGTCTCCATAGCCCTCAGCAGCACCAGTATCTGGGATTGTACCTACTTTGGCTGTCTCTGGGATCCTGTTGAGATGTGCATAAGCGCAACACCTCTGATGTCCTCCCAACTCATTTTAAGACTCTTAGCCATATAAACTCATTTGTCTTTACCATTTCCCCCTTTTATTCAAGATCTTTTCATAGTTGCATCACCAGCTGGTAATTGGTAGTAATCCCTCAGCACCAGGGAGGCTCATCCCCAGGAGTCATGTCCCACACTAAGGGAAGTTAGTGCATTTACATGCTGAGTTTGACTTAGAGAGTGGCCACATTTGAACAACATGGAGGCTCTCAGGAGGTAACTCTTAGGCACCCTGCAACTCTAGGTCTAGTTGAAATTTCAAGCACACATTCATAAGCAAAGTCATCAGTATCAAGGGCCCATCATTGAACCATCTGTCTTCACTGGTCTTTGCCCTTGAACTTGGGGGACTATTGCTATTCCATTGGGGAATGCAACAGAGCTCCCCCAGCTAGGAACTCAGCACTCCCTCAGTTGTCATGTATAACTCTACCTACTATGGCATACCCAACGAATATCTGAACATATTTATTTATTTATTTTTTTACCAAAATGCTTTGAACATATTTATATATCTTATATACATGTCCTTGAGAACTCTCTCCCACCCATTCACCCCCTATCCATGACACCCCACACCAGTACTCCTCCCCTGCCATAGTTGAACCTCTCTGTGATCCAAAACTTCTTCAAAAATGAAGCCTAATATATTGCCAAATTCAAATAGTAGAAATATGAAATGGTAATGATAGGTTTAAAGATTAGAAATAGAATACGCAGTAATTTAGAAAAACTAAAAAAAAATAAAAAATAAATTGGGGTATTAAAAAATAAAAAATATTTAACTTTATTTTTGACTTTTTGCCTTTCATCACTGTAATAGGTATTGCCCTGTATGTACAGTGGCAAGGCAATCTCTTCCTTCCTCAGTGTCTATATCCTTTTTTTTTTTTTAATTTTTAATTTTCCTTCAAAAAAGTTTTAGAAAACAGTAAAGTCACATATACAATATAGGGGACTCCCATATACCCAACATCAAACCCTTTTTCCCCTTCCCCAGCAATGATCATTTTACATGTGGATGTTATATTTGCTACAGATGATATGCAGATATTGAAAAATAGCTACTAACCAGGTTCCATTATAATTTACATTATGGTTTATATTTTAGACTGTATATTTTTCTAAATTTTTGGTTACATTCTGGTTTACATTCTGGTTTACATTTTAGACTACACACTGTTTTTTGGTGAAACTTAGCATGGCCTATATCCATCATTGCAAGATCTTGTGGAACACTTCCACTGCCCCCCAGTTACTCCTGCTTCCATCTATTCTATTCCTCTTTCCTCCTTCCCTCAGGGCCCACAGAGGCAATCAAGCTTCACTGCTTGTAGGACAAGATTCATAGATACTTGCAACAATGCTGAGGACGTGACACACTAGTCTGTCCTCCCCAGTTGGGAGCCACCCATGTTCTCGAGAGACACGCTTTCCTCTAAGAACATCAGACCTCCCCTAGATGGGGGTACAACACCTTCCCGTTCATTATATGGGTCTCCACCCACTGATATAACACACTATGACCAGAGGAGCACCCACATACTCCCTAGAAGCTGCCCCAGGGGCACCCTCTGCCAGATCTCCCCGCCAAACACCTTAAACAAGTAACCCTTCCTTATTGTATTTTCTGAAGCGTTTTCTCAACATTATATCTTCAGCTACATACCTGACAATCTCCCACGTTCACCTGCTCCCCCCAAACCCTCGGCCCAACTTTTAAATTACTCATAAGTCAAAGAAGAAGTTATAATGGAAGTTTAAAAATACTTAGAAATGAATATTAATGAAAATACTACACCAAAACGTGTTAAGATGCAAAGAAAGTGACACTTAGAGAGACTATTTTACCCTAACAGGCTTTTATTAAAAAAGAAGGAAATCTGACTCTTAATAAGTTAAACATCCAGCCTAAAATGTTAATATAAGAATCACTGAAAGGCCTAAATAAAGTAAATGTAAGGAGATAATAAAGAGAGGGATAAATCAATAAAATAAATACTCAATAAATAATATAAAGCCAAAAGCTGGTTCTTTGAAAAAGTTAATACCATCAACAAACATCTAATAAAACTGACCAAGAAAATAAGAAAGAAGGCAGAAATAAGCAATATTAGGAATGAAAAGTGGTCATGACAGATATAACACAGATTAAAATACAACACTAACAACTTTATGACAATAAATTGAAAAACAAAGTGGATAGACTCTATAAAATGTAATTTAGCAAAACTAAATCTAAGAGAAAATCTAAATAGTATTGTCACTATTGAAGTACTTGAAGTAGCAGGTTCTTGCAGTTTCCTACAGAGGAAAAAAAACAGGTTTAGATGGTTTTACAGGGGAGTTCTACCATACTTTTAAACTTCTACACATTTTCCCAGAGAATAGAACAGGAAAAATATTCCCAAGCTGTGTTAGCCAAGGTTCTAAAGAAACAGAACTGACAGGAGGAGATATGTATATATACTAGCATTCATATGCTAGTGAACTTTAATCTGTTCACTAATGAAATTGCTAGTGAAATTGTTACATCAAAATTTGTGACACAAAGAAAGTGATATTTAGAATATTTTATACTTACAGGTTATATGTTTATCATTGTATACCTTTATTTAAAATGTAAATATTATGAGATTTTTGTAAGAGTTGTCGAAAGCAACGGTGGTGAATGGCAAGTCCAAATTCCATATGGCAGACGGCAGACTGCGAACTCCATTGAAGATTTCTGCAGAATTCCCCAGGAGAAGCTGGCCGAAGTAGAGATTAAACTCTCTCTTCTGTGACTGCTGAAATCATTTCTCCTTTTAAGGCCGTCAACTGACTAGATGAAACTTTGCTCATTGCTAAAAGCAATCTCCTCAGTTGACTGCAGATATACTCAACCATAGATGCAATCAACTTACTGATCTTTTAAGTCCATGAAATATCCTCACAGTAACAATCAGGCCAGTGTTTGCTTAATCTAAAAACTAGACACCATAGCCTGGTCAAGTTGACACAAGGACTTAACCATCATACCAACTATTTTATGAGACCAATATACCTCTATAGTTGAGCCAAAGCTGAATAGTACATGAAAACATAAAAGTGGGGGGTGGGGGGGTGGGGTTGAATGGGACCTCACATATATATTTTTAATGTAATATTATTACAAAGTCAATAAAAAAAAAAAAAAGAAAACATAAAAGTGGGGTCGGGAAGAGCTGACAGACGAAACTCACTCATTAATTCTGTTTCAAAATCTTTTAAATAAAATATTGTCAAATTGAATCCCACAGTGTATAAATGCATGATAATTCATATGAATACACTGACTTTATCACAGGAGTATTAAAACGTTTTAATATTAGAAAATCTGTGTTATTCACAACATTAACAGATTAAAGTACACACTTTCTCGTAAAAAAAAAAAAACATAATGATTCACCTTATTATCCAGCTGTTTCTAAGGCTCTATTAGTCTCAACACATAAACAAGTGTTGTAGGAACTGGGATGGGGACAATCAATATTACTTTTGTGTTTATGTTATTGATTTAAAAGAACTTAATAAAACTATGCCCAGTGTAAAGTAGGTAATTAAATCCAATTGATCCTTGTCCTTTGAGACAAAGATGCTTTGTGGGTGTGTTTAGTTTACTGGGAACAATATACCAGAAACAGACAATGGGAATTTACTAGGTTAAAAGCTTATAGTTCTGAGGCTATGAAAGTGTCCAATTCAAGACATCCATCAGAGATGCCGTCTCACTGAAGTTCAGCTGCTGGTGGCCTTGGACTCCTGTCTTGGGGCAAGAAACAAAGGCAGCTCTGCTGGCCTGGGTCTCCCCCTCCTCCTCCAGGCTCACTTTCTCCCTGATCAGCTCCAGGCACTCAGGTCCGTGGCTCATCTCACCCTCTGCTCTGGGTCTCACTTTTTCCAGCCTCCAGGGGGCCTTTTTCTGTGCTTAGGTGCTCTGGGACTTCTCTCAACCTCTCAGAGTTTCTCTGTCTCGATTGCTTGTTATCAGTGTCTGGTGCTTTTAGTCTCCTGTTTACAGAGGATCAGTAAGAGGGCTAAGACCCACCCTGGGTCCTGCAAGCTAATCAAAGGCCCTTAACTAAAGTGATCTAATTAAAAGTGATTTAATCACATGATCTCTTGACTGAATCTAATCCAAATGTCCTTATGCAGGGACTTTACAGGCACAGGAATGCGTTCTCTGTAAAAACATGATTTTCTGGGATCCACAAAAAAACTCAAACCAGCACGGCGTGTTTGCCAAGAAGCCCCAGAAAAGCCTTGGACTGCCGCATGCCTTCTGGCCTCCTTGAACCCATCCCATCCCTGCACCACCCCAGGCGCCTGCCCTCAGCCCTGTGATCTCCACTTCCCTGGACCTTGCGCTAACTCAGTCTCATGCGGGCCTCATGTCTGCACTGCCCAACTCTTCCCGCTGACTCCTGACTCCTGCCAGTGGCTAGAATACGTGAAAGTACAGCTCCCTAGAAGGCTTCTTCAGTCCCACCCACCAGAGTAGGGGCAGAGCCCCTCTGCAGCTTTAAGCTACAGATTCTGTCCTCTCCTCCCAGGACACATGGGGGAACTCTACCTCCCTTACTCTGTGATCACTCAGTCTCCCTGCTCTCCTGAGTCACCAGATTCTCTTTCTATACAACTATTTACAATGGGATGCTGTGGAACATCTGATTTCATGGTTTACTGGATAAGACAATATCCAGGTCTAGATGAGGAATTTGGTTCCCAAAGCACATGACCCATCAGTGGAAGCCAGAGCTGCCCTTCAAGTGGAGAACAGCTGTTGGCAGAAGAATGGCCATGGCTTGAAACTCTTAAGATCTGAGCTCAATTCCCCAATCAGAGATTTCCATACAACATCATTCTCCACCATCATCATTCCCAACGCCACTGGGTTGGCTGGTCCACACGACCCCGTAGTGATGTCCAGCACCACTGGGTTGGCTGGTCCACACGACCCCGTAGTGATGTCCAACACCACTGGGTTGCCTGGTCCACACGACCCCGTAGTGATGTCCAGCACCACTGGGTTGGCTGGTCCACACGACCCCGTAGTGATGTCCAGCACCACTGGGTTGGCTGGTCCACACGACCCCGTAGTGATGTCCAACGCCACTGGGTTGGCTGGTCCACACGACCCCGTAGTGATGTCCAGCACCACTGGGTTGGCTGGTCCACACGACCCCGTAGTGATGTCCAGCGCCACTGGGTTGGCTGGTCCACACGACCCCGTAGTGATGTCCAGCGCCACTGGGTTGGCTGGTCCACACGACCCCGTAGTGATGTCCAGCGCCACTGGGTTGGCTGGTCCACACGACCCCGTAGTGATGTCCAGCACCACTGGGTTGGCTGGTCCACACAGAGGACAGGGGGTTCCCACAACAACCTGCAGAGCCCATTCATGCTCCAGGTCCTGGTCAAAATTGTTGGGAAAAGACCAGCAATAAAATGACAAATAAGCAAAATATATAAAATGCCTAAAGGTAGTAAGTTCTTTGGAGAAAAATAAATGAAGTAGAGAAAAAGAGAGGGCTAGGAAGAAGTTGGAAATCTAAATAAGGAGAACAGAGGGGCTGATTTAAGTGAGGATTTCAATTTTATGAAAGAGCAAGGTGTGAATATTAGAGAAAGCAAATGTGCATTGTGGAAAAGAAAACAAAACTTCAAGCATCTGCAAGAATTTATTGATATGGACCTGTAGACAGCTCCATTCAGTCCTTGGGATGGTAGGAAAGAATAGGCTGGCATTTCCAAATTCGTTTTGCATCTTCCACCCACAATATTAGTTCTTCTTTCAAACCAACTTTTTTTTTTACTATAACCAGAAAAGTTTCATGTTTCCATTTAGACAAGATGTACATTTTAAACAGCAACAACCAAAGTTGTCATATTCTTTTTACCTTAGGAAGGTACACATCTTCAATTAAGATATTTTAAATTCAAAAATACTCAAAGGAAGTTATTTTGAAAGTCTTCGTACTGTTTCAAGCAATAATTTAGGCGTACCCAAGGTGATATTTTAACTTACAATTTCTATCCTTAAAATTATATTGGGAGTGCTTTCTTGTCAAGATTCCTCTGTACACTCACCTTTTGCTCCAAACACAAAGCACTGGTAGATAAAACAGAAAATATAAAAGCATAAAGATGCATACAAACTCAAATATGACGTGAGGATCTCTGGGACTGAAAATGCAGTGCAGCAAGAAGGCTGAAGTCCTTAGCTCACTGGACTTAAGCCTGGAAGCAGGTGGGCTGCTGACCCTCAGATCCTACAGAATAAAGGGAATTACATCTGTTCACGGAGACCACAACTACTTTTATGAAGCAACAGGCCCAGGAAGTCAGGAGGACAAAGACATGGTCTTGAGATCAAATGAAACCATGAGGTCCTCTGGCTGCATGGCTGGGTCTGCAAACTGCAAGGTGTTGTTGCATGTCTGATTCCACTGTAGGCACCAGAGGTGATAGGTAGGCTCAACCTCAGACTCTCAGAAAGAAAGAAGGGATGGGCACTGAGGGAAGGAGGGAAGGAGTCAGCATGAAGAAGAGACAGGAGACATGCAGATACAGAGACAGAGAGGGGATAGAGAGAGGAAACAAAGAACAAAGGAAGAGAAGTGGGGGTGTTTATGAGTGAGAGAAAGGAGAAGGAGATGTGGGAGGTGAGGAGAGAATGTATAAATGAACCTTCTGGTTCATCGACCCTAAAAGACCTTGTAAACCAAAGAACAAAACAGATGAAGAAATCTTCTGCTAAGAAATATAGCCCACCAAATCAACAATTGGAAAATCAATCCATTCTGAATAGCATTAATGTATAGTAGAGTCTAATTAAGACTTTAAATAAATACAGTTAGGCTTTTCAAAGAGTATTCAGAAAAGGAATTTCCACTTTTTAATAAAGCAAGAAATATTGAAAAAGAAACATGGGAAAATATGGAAAACTAACAAAATAGGACAGACATGCAGGTTAAAAACCTGAGTAGAAATATTATAAATTTAAGATATGTGGACAAAGAAGCAAAACAAAATAGGTCACATTAATTTGCAATGGTACATTGCAATGGTAAAAGAGAGAATTAAGGAATTAGAAGATAGCCCTGAAAAATTTGCATACATTGAAGCAAGGAGAAGCAAGAGTGAAAAAAGAATATGTATGCATGTGTAGTGTATATGTGCATGCATGCATGCACACATGTGTGCAAGTATATGTATCTGTGTGAGTCCAGTTAATAGACCTGGAGGATAGATGGAGAACTTTCCAGATACATATAATAAGTACACCAGAGGAAGAGTGGAGGAAATTGCAAAGAAGTGGCCTGTTGAGAATTTTCTTGAAATGAAGAAAGGCACAAGTCTTCACATTGAAAACATACTACTGGACATGAAAAATTAAGCAAGTAGGTCAATATACATATATGTGTTTATGCATGAATGCACTATAGACACACCCTAGTCATATTTTAAAGAAATTCTGCAGAATAGCAAGGATAAAAGAAAATCTTAAAATGTACCAAAGAAATGACAGACCACCTGCCTCAGAATGATAATTAAATTCCCAGCAGACATCTTTCTCATCAATCGAAGCAGATGTCAACATGCAACAGTCTTATATCTAAAAGAGATAAAGGAAATAATTGCCTATCTAAATGTTCAATCTAGGCATCAAAGGATGGACTTCCATGAAGAAAAATTTAATTCTGAATGAAATCATGGAATAAAAGAAAAATGTTAATAAAACCTGTAAGTAAATGGAATTACCATTAAATCTGTGAAATATTAATAGCTAATTTGGGAGTTAAAGTTAAAAATAAAACTCTGAAATGTTACATGTTAACAGTATGGAGGTGTCCAATATGCCAAGGTTCATATTGTATTCAGGGAAAGGATAGAAATAACTAATAGCTAGTTATTGTTAGACAAATATATAGTGCAAAAATCATGGTTAGCCTCTAAAAAAAAATAGTAAGACCTGGATACAAAATTAGAAGGAAAAAATCTTTATCCATCAAGCACATTTTTTTCTTTGCCAAAAGAAAAGAAAAGGGAAAATTGGTCAGCATAATTGATGAATAAAATATAAACATGCAAAAATCAATTGCATTTCTGTGTACCAATAATAACCAACTATAAAATGAAATAGAAAGAGAAATTACACCCACAATAGCATCCAAAATTATAGAGTATCTAGGAAATAATGGAATTCATAGTAAGCTAGACTTCCCTCTTAGCCTAGGAGCAACTGCCATCCCAGTAATCCCTGCAAAATCCCAGCTTCCTCAGATATTTCTGGGAGTTCCCAAGGGAAAAGATATCCACATGTGTCCAGAATGAAGACCAGTCTCAAGGAAAAGCCACCCCACACATCCTTAGGTATTTTGTCTTTTTCTATTGTTGAGCTTCAGTCTTTTTCTGCTCCCTTCTTTGGCCTCTCATGTTCCCATCAGCTCCCTCTCCTCAAATGCCTTGGAAGCTTCCAGCCCCAAAGCTGCAGGGTGTTCTTTGAGGGAGTGGACTGGGAAAAGCGAAGGAGTAGTCTTCTCTTTTAGATTCTCAGCTAGCCAGCCAGTGGCTTCCAAGCAGCCATTTGGGAGAAAGGAGCTTTTGGTAGAGTGGCACTTTTCCCTGGTGGTATAGGAGAGCATTTTACATTTTTAAAGAGAAAACAGCATTAGGACCTGAATATCCATAATGCAATTTTAGGGTAAAATTACCCTTCTTATAAAAGGAGTTATAAGATAGTGGGTTCCCTTTAAGTACTATCTTCTAAAATATTTATGTGTGATCACTAAATAGAGAAAGACATTAAAGGCTGAAATATTACAAATCACTGCTGATTAGGTATCAAGGAAGAATCAGGATCAAACAAAAATTAAGTAAATAGGAACATGATTTTGTCCAGATTTTATGCAATCTTTATTTTACCAGTCAAGAATCTAAAATATAAGACCTCCTGGTTCAAAGTCAAGATGCTTAAAAATACAAACAGATCTTCTAATTCTTACTTTCATCATCGGTCATGTCCTCCATGGGGCTCACTGATGAATTGATTGAGGCCATACTGGAAAACAAAGCAGACATGGCGGTGATTTCCAAACCATGCCTTGGCATTTGGTCAGGCTCTCAGATAAATTCTTCCTTCTCTGAGGAAGGAGGCTGCTCACTTCCTTATGCCAGTGACCTCCACAATAGCGTTCAGTGGAGGTCGAGGTATTTTCACACCAAATCTTTTCAACCTTCTTCTGTGACAAGGCCATCCAAAACTGGGCAGGCTGGTGATCTGGGCCATGGTCTCAGATAATCAGAGTCCACTGAGTAGAGCAAGTCATAATTGGGACAGATTTCCTGAAGTTTTTTTTTTTTTCATTATATTTGTACTAGATTGGGAAACAGAACTGACAGGAGATAGATATATAATGATATTTATGATAGGAATTACCTCACACAACTGCAGGGACTGGCAAATCTGAATTCTGTAGGGCAAGCCACAAACTGGGAACAATGATGAAAGTTTTTTTTTTGTTTTTTTTTTTTAAATCAATTCTTTTTTTTTTATTTTTTTTTATTGATTTTGTAAAAATATTACATTAAAAAAATATGAGGTCCCATTCGACCCCACCACCCCCACCGCACCCCTGCCCCCCCCCCCCAGCAACACTCACTCCCATCATCATGACACATCCATTGCATTTGGTAAGTACATCTCTGGGTATCTCTGCACCTCATGGTCATTGGCCCACATCATGGCCCACACTCTCCCCCATTCCATCCAGTGAGCCCTGGGAGGATTTACAATGTCCGGTGATTGCCCCTGAAGCACCATCCAGGGCAACTCCAAGTCCCAAAGGCGCCTCCACATCTCATCTCTTCCTGCCATTCCCCATACCCATCAGCCACCATGTCCACTTTTCCCACTCCATTGCCACCTTTTCTCTGAGGTCCTTGGATTGGTTGTGTCCGTTGCACCTCTATGTCAAGAGGAGGCTCAGATTCCACATGGTTACTGGATGCAAACCTCCTGCTTTCAGTTGTAGGCACTCTAGGCTCCATGGTGTGGTGGTTGCCCTTCTTCAACTCCATCTTAGCTGAGTGAGGTGAGTCCAATATTTCAGATTGTAGGAGCTGGAGTCTGTTGAGGCTCAGGGCCTGGCTATCATATTGTCAGTAAAAAGATTCAATCCCCTAAATATATCTTAAATCCCAATACCAACTACAATTCCAGTAAAGTAGCATGATAGTCTTATGAAAAGAGATCCCCTCTGGGTCCAGTTTCATCACGCAGAAACACCAGCTCCATAGAAGGGCCATCTGACATGGCAGTGAACCCTATCTGCCATGACCGTAGAACCCGTGGGTCCCTTTAGCTCCCAAAGGAACCAATACCTGGGGATTGTATCTACTTTATCTGTCTCTTAGACTCTGCTCAGTTGTGCATAAGAGAAATCCTTCTGACAGCCTCCAGACTCTTTTTTTTAGAGACTCATAGCCATATAAACTCATTTCTCCTTTCTATTTCCCCCTTATATTAGATCAAACAGCATTTTAAAGTCATATTATTCTATGTAGACAGGGATATTCTACTGATCCACATCGAACCTTCAATTCAAGGTCATTTTCCAGTTGCATTATCAGTTGTTAGTTGATAGTGATCCCTCGGTGCCAGGGAGGCTCATCCCCGGGTGTCATGTCCCACGCTGGGGGGAAGGCATTGCATTTAGATGCTGAGTTAGGCTTCGAGACTGGCCACATTTGAGTAACATGAAGGCTGTCAGGAGGAAATTCCCAGGCACAGTGCTGCTCTAGGCCTTGTTCTTATTTCAGGCCTATAGGCTCACAAGTATAGTCAAATGATGAAAGTTTTTGATGAATTCCCGAGGAAACGATCTGGCTGAAGTAGAGATGGAAATTCTGCCTTCTGACTTCTGAAATCTTCACTTCTTCCTTTAACGTCTTCAGTTGATGGGCTGAGACTTCTCTCCTTGATGAAGGCAGTCACCTCAGTTGTTTGTAGATATAATCGCCATAGATTCAATCAACATACTGGTAATTTAAGCCAATGTATCAATCAGGCCAGTGCGTACATGACCAAACAACCCGACACCATAATCTGGCCAAGTTGACACATGAAGTTAACCATCCCAATATCCTTGCCTGTTTCTTGATTCTTCACATTAAAATGGATAAGTTTAGAATTTGAAAATTCCAGTACTATAATATCTATTTCCAATACGGGGATGACTGAGACCTCACGTTCATAATGTATCATAGAAGAAAATAAATAAATGCCAGACTGCAAAACTATGTTATAAAGAAGCATGTTCAAAAAACAGTCACAACCTAGTGAAGGAAAGTCCAATTTGTTTGTGGAGGTCTGTGGAACATTTCAGAATTATGAGTAGAAGGGAAAAGGGGGGAAAGAGCAATCTATTGAGGGGTCAACATATGCATTCACCAATCTATGCATTATTCACTCAAAAAACATCTATTATGGGCTTATCATGAGCCAGGCACTGCTGTAGGCAGTAAGAATGGGAGGTGGAGACAGGACAAAGCTGTGTCCTCATATGCATTTCGATCTCAACATAGCGGCTGCTGAATGAGTAACTGTTTTAGAAAGATGGAGATGTGCCAAAAGTACACAGGAGCCAGTTTGAAGGGGCTTTGCTTGCAAGCAGATTTGAATAACTGATAGAGCATCTGCCTACCACATGGGAGGCCCAGGGTTCAAACCCAGGGCCTCCTGAATTGTGTGGTGAGCTGGCCCACGTGCAGTGCTGATGTGCGCAAGGAGTGCTGTGCCACGCAGGTGTGCCCCCCATGTAGGGGAGCCCCACGTGTAAAGATAGTGCCCCTTCAAGGAGATTCGCCCCATGCAAAAAAAAGCACAGCCTGCCCAGGAGTGCCGCTGCACACACAGAGAGCTGACGCAGCAAGATGACGCAACAAAAAGAGACACAGATTCCTGGTGCCGCTGACAGGAATGCAAGCAGACACAGAAGAACACACAGCGAATGGACATAAGAGCAGACAATGGGGGGGGGAGGGGAGAGAAAGAAATAAAAAAATAAAGTGTACATTTAAAAAAAAAAGGAAAATTCATTAAAATAAAATACCAGTATAGTTACATATGGCAACCCTTTGGGTAAAATAGGAATACATGCATCTATGTCTTCTAGGCCAAGAGAAAAACAAGTGCAAGATCCTGAAACTAGAATGAGATTGCCATGTTTGTGGAAAAGCATGAAAGTGAAAGCAGCTAGAGCTGAGAGAGTGGGCCCAGGTAGAAGGTGCAAGCAGAAACAGGCAGGGAGTAGAGGGCCAAGGGCTTTGTTAGAGTGGGCAAGGGTGGAGACAGACGGTGGATCCCCCACATGCAAGACAAATGATCTGATTAACATGCATTAACAGAAGACGCAGGGCAGAGCATCATGGCAACTTGCCTGGGTTTGAAACCAGCCGTCCTAATTATTATGTGTGTGAAGGTGGGCTGGGCTTTTAGCTTCGCTGGTCCTCTCTGCACCTTGTAAGGCTTTCACTCATGGAGTCGAGATGGGCCTGCTGTAACCTTGTGTAAGCATTATTACCATTGCGATACTATTATTATCACATGAAGATAAGGTGGAGGCTTGATTGGAAGTAGAAAGTGAGAGTAAACCAGGGAGACGCAGGTGGAAATAGAGAAGTGTTGCAAGTAGAATCTACAGGACTTGCTGGTTTGCTGGATATAGGAAGCTAGAAGGCAGAGAAACCCAGATGGCTCCCAGAATTTTTTTCCTTTAGCTACCATTAATCAATATGGAGAAACAAGGTTGTTGTTGCTTTTGGGGGGGTATGAGCTTTTTGGGGGGTATGAGCAATGGTTTAACTTTAGCTAAATGGAGTATAGAATGTCCATGAGATGATAAGCTGGAGGCATCAACAGGGCAGGTAGAACTGTGAGTCTAGAATTTAAAGAGAGAAGTCAGGGTGGAATTCTATGTGTGGGATGCACTGGTAAATGGGGATATTTAGCACCTTAGAATTTACTATGCCATCAGAAGAAATAATAGTCATACCACTGCTTCTCTACATGTACAACAAAAACAAATTTCCACACACTTTAAAGAACTCAAGTTTCAAACCTGTTATAAAGTACTAGAAAAAGTTATAGGGGCATAATGTGAATCAATTTGAAGTAGAGACAATTTTCCTGAATACCTAGTACCTAGAAGCATAAAGAAAATACTGACAAATTAACTACATAAAAATTTAAAACATCCATATGTACACAAAGGTACTAGAAAATAAGTCAAAAGACATAAAGACTAGGAAAAAATGCCCACATCTAAAAAAAAAAGGAAGTAGCAATATCTTTGATACCCAATGATTTCATCCAATTCCATTGAGAGAAAGAAAAATAATCCAAGAGAAAAATGAATATAGAGAATATATATGCATATATATGTAATTTGCTGAGGAGAAAGTGCAAAAGGGAAATAAAACACAAAAAGATACCCAGTGAAATTAATTCTCAGAGACAAATCAAAACAATTTAGTATTTTTGATATATTTTAATTAAATGCTGGTTTTGGCTTAAGAAAAGTTTCAAGAATATTACAGTGAATTTCCAGATAACTTTCACCTAGATTGTGCCATAATTGCACAGAGATAGACATCAGCTGCTGCTGTGGAAACAGGTTTGGTGGTTCCTCAAAAACTTAAAGAATTACCATATGACCTAACAATCCACTCCTACATATATACTTCTGAAGAACTGAAAACAGATTCTCAAACAAATAGTCATATACAATGTTCATGCCAGCCCTCACTATTTTCAATACCCAAGAGGTAGAAACAACCCCAATGCCCATCACTGATGAATGGACAAACCAAATGTGGTATTTCCATATAAGGAAATATTTATCAATAAAAAAGGAAATGAAGTACTGATATATGCTACAAATGGAAGGAACCTCAAAAACATTAGGCTTAAGTAAGAAGTCAAAGGGTCACATATTGTATAATTGCATTTATATGAAATGTCCAGAATAGGTAAATCCATAAAGAGAGAAGGAATACTGGTGGTTGCCAAGGGCTGGGGGAGAAGGGGAATGCAGAGTGATGGCTTAACGGGTTTAGGGTTTTCTTTTGGAATAACGAAAAGGTCATTTTGGAGCTAGATAGAGTGGATAGTTGCACAACCTTGTGAATATACGAAATGCCACCAAATTGTTCACTTTAAAGTGGTTAATTTTAGACTATGTGAATTGCACCTCAATTTTTAAAAATTACAATAGCCTCCCATTTCCATAAAGTGCAGGTCAGCTGGATAAAAGATCTATTTATTTTTATTTATTTGCCCCGCCCCCCTGCCACAGCTTGCTTGTTGTTTGCTCTCTGTGTCCATTTGCTGAGCACACTTCTGTTTTTTTTACTTGTCTCCCCTTTTAGTTGTGTCACCTTGCTGAGTCAGCACTCCAGGGTGCTTGTGGGCCATCAGCTCTCTGCAGCCTGCAAGCGAGCCTGCCTTCACAAGGAGGCCCCAGGAGGTGAACCCAGGACCTCCCATATGGTAGACGGGAGCCCAACTGATTGAGCCACAGCCGCTTCCCCACGAATACAATTTTTAATAAGTATTATTCATCATCCTGAGTAAGACTGAGTCTCTTGATTCTATTTGGCTCTCAGTAGCAAAAAGAGTATAGACCCAATGATGACCAGTGATTCCTTCTCCTGGGTACCCCAAAACCCATATAGACTCCACTGTGTGCTGGAATGTGTGCCTGGGGGCACGTGTCTCACTCCTGTCCTAGACTGTGAGAAAGTTGGGAGAAGAATCCCTCAAGATTTTGTATTTTCAGGTTTGGCTCAGTGCCTGACACAGACCACATATTAAATGTTATGCAATAAATGAATGACTGAACACACAAATGGGTGGATAATTTTTTTGAAAAGTCAACAGAGGGAGTGGACGTGGCTCAGGCAGTTGAGCACCCACTTCCCACATAAAAGGTCCAAGGTTCGGTACCCAGTGCCTTTGAAAAAACAAAACAAATGCCAACCCAGGGAAGCTAATGTGGCTCAGTGGTTGAGTATCAGCTTGCCACATACAAGGTTCCAGGTTCAATCCTTGGCCCCGGGTACCTCAAGAAAAAAAAAAAAATCAGCGATGTTAGAATCAACAGTGTTTTGATTTACTGGGTGTGCCAATCTATTTTTATGATTCAAGATACAATAATGCAATTTCTACTACATTTTTGTGCTACAAGATATTATTTTCTAAGAATCACAGCACTCATTCAAAGAAAATTAGAATCCTTAAGCATTGCCAATAGAACTTTATAGAAAAATGTGATTATTTCTACAGGAGAGGCTCTTAAAACTAATATCTAAAGCACCTTAAGTTAACATCCCACATGTACAAGGGATGATTTGATCAGTAAGCAAACAAATGGGATAAAAATAAACATCTGAAATGAGACCCATGCATTTATCTGTTAGAGTCAGGTACTTACCGTGTGTCACAGCAGGGTGCCTGGGTAACTCTCACCTGCCATGCCCTACCCTCATTGCTTCAGCCGCTGAAACCACAGTTAAGTTCTGCTTTGAGGTTAAAGTCTGTAAACTCAAGAGGGACATGATGGGAAGCTTCCCACCATCATCCATTCCAATGCCTTTCTGCATCAATAACGAGAGTCAGTCCAGAATTGGCAAAGAAGGCACAATCAACCAACTGCATTTT
This sequence comes from Dasypus novemcinctus, assembly GCF_030445035.2. Lineage (NCBI taxonomy): Eukaryota > Metazoa > Chordata > Mammalia > Cingulata > Dasypodidae > Dasypus > Dasypus novemcinctus. Next base: position 4,115,128 of record NC_080674.1, on the reverse strand, counting down.
CCACAGTGCATTGTCTGTCCAAATAAAGCATTCCATCTCTCCTAAATGATGGAATGCTAAACCAGGAATGTCAATGAGTTCTGGCCAATCTCAGGAGTGTCTGGGCAGTGACAACAGGGACTAGACAGACATGTGACAAGCTGTCCTTAGACCCAGTCCTGGGCATCTGCACCAGATGACCATTGTGTTGTGCACTGAGTGCAGATCCAGCAACCCTCTATAAGGAGGGGACTGAGCCATGGCTTGCTTAAAGTCTTGTATCTCATATGCAGGAGTCATAACCTTAGCCCTGGGAGCGTCAGTGGTAATGTATTCACTTTCCACCAGGCCATGTTGATCCCAACACAATGAAAAATACCTTCTGATACTTGCTGAATCTTCCCAGCTCTTTCTGAAACCTTCTGAATGCACTAACTGTTTTCTGTTAGGGTGATAATACAAGCTACCATGTATTGAACACTTCCTATATGCTTGACCTACTCTGGGGGTGGGGAGTTTTCATCAGTGGGGAGTTAAAGGAAATGGAATCACAGTTAATTAGCTGACCTGAAAGAAGGGAATAAATGAGAAGAAAAATGCTTAAGTCAGCCAGATCTGGAGGAGAGAGAAGGAAAAAAGGGAGAAATAATTCATTTAGTCACAAGATTGAGTGTAGTCAGTACAATATGATGAATAGACCTAAATTGACTTAAAGGCCCACGGCACATAGCGGAACTATGTGGTTTACACCCCCAAAAGCAATGTGACCTGTACATTATGGCAGGTCTTCATTTATATATATAATTATATATACATGGAATTAAATTGTTATACTCTGTATAGAGACAGTTAAACTATAGCTGCAGTTATAGCTACATAGAGTATTATTACACACCTACAATTGAATAATTATGGTAGAACTACACATAGTCTAGATGGCCCCACCTGAAGAAGGTCAGAGAGGCATTGGGGAGTTCTTTGTGCCCAGGATGAAGAGTGAGGTCATAACAAGAAGATAGTTGCACCTGTTTGCTTGAGAAGGCACCTGGGCACCACTTGTTTGCCTGCTGACACTGCTCAGTGTCTCCACAGTTTCCATCCACCTTGTCTATCTTCATGTGTCCTGGTCTCATGGACCAGGGACCGGAGACACTGAAGGAATGGCCCTCACACTCTGGGGCTTTAAGAGTTGAAAGCCTTCAGAAAGGCTACATGGCTTGTTTGCTCAGTCTCGCCATCATCTCAGAGCACAGGGTCAGGGTGGGAAAACAGGAAGTCCACAAACATATCATGCATATGCAATATACAGATGGCGAAGCAGAGAGAGGTTAATTTGACCAAGGTCATGTAGGAAGAAAAAGGTAGAGCTAGGGCTAGAACACTGACTTGGTGACAATCTGGCTCGTATGCTCAATAAGCAGGCAATAATAATAATAATGATAATAATAGTAATGCTTACTGTATGCCAGTCACCACTGTTCTTAGCACTTTCACACATTAATGCACTTCACAATAAGCTTATGAGTACTGTTATTATAACCAATGCAAAGTTCTAGAAACCAAGGCTCAGAGAAGTTCAGTGGCCAAACCAAGGGTCACATGGTTAGTTGTCAAGCCAGGATTTGGACTCTGGTAGGGTAACATCAGAATTGGTGCTCTTATCTACCTGTTTCTCATCAATCTTGAGGAAGTGCAGATATTACCAAACATTTCCATAGCACTTTATACTTTGCAAAGATTTGTAAACCCATGAAGTCCACCAATACACACATTTCCTCTTCAAATGGAGATACTGCTTACCACTAGCTCCAAGGCTCAGGAGTCTGAGCAGGATCACCAACTATGAAGGGATTGGAACCTACACATGCTGATTTCAGAACTCTAGTACTTCCTGTAAAATTCTAACATATTTTAGTTTGCTAAAGGCTGTCAATGCAAAATACCACAAATGAGTTGGCTTTTATGATGGGAATTTATTAAGGTAAAATCTTAAATTCTGAGGCTGTGGAAATATTCAAATCAAGGCATCATCAGAGTTTCTATCTCACCAAATTTTGGCTGCTGGCAATCCTGGACTCCTGCCATATGGCAAGGCAAAATGGCAGCTGGTCTCTGCCTTCTCCTCCAGGTTAACTTTCTCCTTGAGCTCAGGTTTGAGTGATCAGGCTTATGGCTCATGTTTCCTGGGGCTACATCTCTTCAGCTTCAGGCTGCTCTGCTAATCCAAACCTCTCTCAACCTCTTGGGGTTTCTTTGTCTTTCTGTAGCTGTAGGTGATCCTGGAGTCTTCTCTCACATGACAGGGTCAAATGGCAGCTCTCTTTCTGTGTGTGTCTCTGCATGTTTCTCCCATTAATAAAGGACCCCAGTAAGAGGACTGAGACCTACCCTGGATCTCCCCTCACTGAAGTACTCCAATAAAAGAACCACAAATGAATCCAATCCAATCAAAGCATCTACAACCACAGGAATGGGTTAGCTCCAAGAACATGGAATTTTCTGGGATTCATGAAAGCTCCAAACGCACACAACCATAAATGTCTAGTTGTGAAATTCATAGATAATACATCTCATGCATGTGCTCAGTAACTATTGAAAACCCATAGTCTTCAGGAGTTGTGGCAGAGATGATTGGTGGGAGCTTAACTTCTACATAATCCCTGCCTTGATCAGGAGAGAGACACAGGCTGGCCATGGGCTGAGGATGAAGCTAGAGAGGGGTCTGGCTGAAACATTGAGCACAGGTACCTAGAGCTGACAGGGGAATGAGGAAAGTGTCACAGAGAAAGGGAATCCTCCGCTCATTCAGCTAAACACGAGAGGTTGAATAGGACCAGGAATAGGTAGAGAAAAAAAGAAAGTAAAGTACATATAAGGCAAGGAAGACCCTTATTCTAAAGCATGGATATACAAGAAGAGAGCATTTGAGGAGCCAGAGAAGCTGTGGATTAGAAACTGAATTTAGTGTCATGATTGGGTTGGCAGAATTGGAGGAAGGGAGAAGAGGCATGGTGAATAAATTCCTGTGGAACTTGTAGGGTGTGTTAAGGAATTTGGACCCCAAGGCATTAAAGTGAACATTGGAAGAATTTTAAAGTATGTTAGTGTGACATGGTGAAAATTGGGTTGGCATGGCTAAGCACAAAGACCTTGAATCAGTTGAGAGGCTATAACAGCAATTCAGGTAAGAAATAATTTAACAAGAACTAAATGGATGAAGGAAAATAGATAAATGGGAGACGTGTGAAGAAGGTACAATTGGCAGGATGATACTCAGTTTCTGATGAGGTGCTAGGAAGATGAAGGGAGATCAGAGGTGGATCTAATGTCCTGGATGCTGATTTCAGCAACTGTGTGGATGACCAGTCTGTCCATCAAGATCGGTAACTCTGGTCCATGGGCACCTGCGGGAAGGTAGGAGCAACTCCGGGCATGTTAACTCAAGAAACTTGTGGTCTTTGAGTGTCCTCCACATACAACCTTCATGCATAAGACACCAGGAATTTGCCAGCCCACTTATCGAGGTCACACAGCTCATTTGCTTAAAGCACAAAATTTAACTGTGTGTATGGGCTATTAGGTTCTGTGTAGAAAACCACATTCCTTCCCCCTCCCCCCCCACTCAGGCTGCAGGGCAAGCTCAAGGGTAGTCAATACATGCCACAGAGCAGGTAAAGCACAGAACCAACAGGACATTCATAGCTCAAGGCAAGACTCCCTTTCCTTGGGAAAATACCCCCAATCGAAAGAGCTCAGTGAAAATGAGTTTAATTGAGTCACACAGGAGGCCTTCTTTAGTGAACTTTGGCACTACAAGACTAAGGATGACCTGTGTCCCTGCAAATGAAGGCAGGTATGAGTCACCCCCTGACCTTCTGAGTCTACCCAGGAGGGCCCCTGGGTACTCTGGAGGTGATCAGCCCTGCCACGGTCATCCTGAATCTTCATTTGACAGTGCTTTTGGGCACCCACTCATCCCTACTGCAAGAATTTTCAATACCAAGAGAGCATTTGCAAATCTTTCCCTGCATAGTTGTAGTGCCCCACTGCTTATAGCCATTATGCACCCCAGATTGGGTTGGGGTGGAGGCTACCCATACAAGGTTTCCTTTGCTTTCCTCTCTGCTATGGGCCATCAACATCATCTGCACATTAGCAGGACAGGAAGAAAGCTTTCTCTTCCTCTACTGACCCACCTCTCTCTTCTTATTTAAGTAGAATGTCCTTGTGGTCGCCAGGGAGGAGCACCTTCATATTCCTTCTTTCAGTTCCTGTTCTAATAACTTGTCTCACTGTCCACAGTGTGCCCACCTGGCATGTCCCTCAGCATTAAAGGGGCAAGTTAGGGATGCACCAAAGGGCTGATCCTGTCCTGGTTTCCCTGCACAGTGAAGATGACTCTTTTTTACTTCTCATCTCTGTGTTCAAGACAGAAAAGATACTCTCATTCTGTAGGGACCAGGTCAAGTCTGTCTTTGGGAAGCTCCCTGCCCATGGCTTGTTTGCCCTAATTAATATTTGCTTGGTAACCTTTGTTCAGTGCTGAATTGGAAGACCTTGGAATATAAATAGCTTACGGGTAAGAATTTAATTGATGATCATCTTACATGTTAGAGTCAATGCCTTACAATCTCATCATCTCTGCACCTTGCTTTCCATTTTCCCTGAAATGAATTTACAATAAATTATACTAAATTAATCAATAAATATAATCTACTTATAAAATAAGAGAAATAAATGATAACATAAAGAATGTATTTTAAAATGTGGGTTTTTTCCAGTTCTCTAAGAGATCACTAGACATTTAGTCTCTAGCTTTTAAGAAAGGATTCCTCAGCCAAAATAGATAGGAGCATGATCTCAACATGTGTATATTGCTCCTGAGGATAAATGAACAAGGGAAAGAACCTCTCCAGCAGATGCCCAGTAATAGAAGTAACTGCCAAGAGAATAAACCCACATGTTTTCCTTGCTATTCCAAGGGGCAGGAGCGGTTCTGAAAAGCTGGTACAGTTCTCCTCAAAGTCAAGTATTGGAAGTGTTTTTGTTGACTATTTATTGACAATTTTTATTCGGATCTCTCATTCTCTTTACATTTGCCTTTGTGGCTTCTTTGGAAAAATCAATCCCTGTGTGACCAGCAATCCAGTTGGTCTTAGAGAGGAGGGGCTGCCTCTCACCCAACACCTGACTTAGAAAGGAAAGGCTGGACCTCTTGGCGGGGGTCTGGGGGTGAGGTGGGAGATGGCTCTGCATGTCACAGGGGAAGCAAATGGGGCAGAGGCCCCAAGTGCATCCCAATTGTACCTACAAAGAGCATCGTGAGCTTGACACAAAAGATGTGAGGTGAATGACGTCACGTCTCCCACCTGGAGTAATATCTGCTACCCACACTCCTCATGGAGACGTTGGGAGGAATTAACAAGACAGTGTTTATGTACGAACAGTTCCCTCTGTGCCGTGGAGCTATGCTTACTTAAAATAGAAAAGCTGAGCACGGCTGCCAAGCATTTATTGGACACCCATTCAGGCTCTGTCTGCTCTGCCAGGGCCCTAACAGATGCAGCCATTGTGTTAATCTCTGGGAACACAGGGGAGAGCTAAACCCATCTTTATTCATCATAGTGAGATCGGCCATTGCTCAAGATCAAGTGTGTTTGCCTGAACAGAAACATTACCAAGATGCACCAAATAACCCTCCAAAGGAGGTCCTTAAACAGTCCAGGTTTGTGCTCTGAAAAGTGCTAATCTAGTATGGTCTTCCCTATAATATACCTGATGTCCCCATCATGTACAGCCAAGCTGGGGACAATAGCCCTAGATACAGAGAAGGAGGTTAGCCCACATGACCTGGTCACCTGCACTCGCAGTCACGATAAGCACGACTCATTTAACTCAGCTGACTGTGACATGCTCACAACTTCAAGAGCAGTCTTCTAGCCCCTTTCCTGCCCCTCCACCAAGACAAGTCTCTAGTGTGTTGAAAACTTGCAGCCACTACTATTGGGCTATAAAAATGTCTTGGGTGAGATGGGAAAGTGTCTATGAAATGACCAGGAAAACCATTCAATAAAAAAGGAAAGGGTGACTCTAAGTGAACAGGAAGAATGGAAAGACGGACTAGGGATGAGGCAGGGAGGTCTTCCTCTTCACCCAGGAAGATCCAGAAACAGGCGGACCTGCCTGAGCGGGTGGGGTGCATCCAGCGGCGCCAAGCATCTTCCTATACTACGGAATCCAGTTCTGGGCTCGGTGCTCCTGGTGCCTCAAGCTCTTGCCCCTTGAGGAAAGAGATTCTGAATTACTGGGGTGAACTTATGAAAGCCATGGCCGATTGGTCCAAGTAGAGGGTATGCTCACACCTCCACCCACAGAAATCACATTTTACACTTCTGCAGGCTCCCACAGATGGAAATGATACAAAACGCAATCCAAAAGTCTGCCAATGCAGTGCTTATTTTCTCTGGACTTATGTCATTTCTAGGAACAATGGTGTCTAATTGTTGAGAACCTTCTCTAGGCCCGATGCTTCACTGTGTATGTGTCTCTCCTGGAGCCCCAGAGGTGGAGGAGATGTGTCCAAAGAGCCATGGGTCTCAGGGGAGGTGGTCAGGCTCGTAATTCCAAATATACTCTTTCATGTAGACTGACGGGGAGGCCAGCATTCAGCTAAGGTTGTTCACTCTCTTGTAAGGTCAAGAACTAGAGCTCCTTCTTCCATTACAAGCCTCCCTTCTCGTTCAAGTTTCCCTACTGACTTTATTATTTGCACTTTACTTTTCTCATCCTTGAATTGACCTCTTGTTCTTCTAATTAGGTCTCAAGATTACATCATCATTCTCTCAGGCAATATTTCCGCTAAATTACTAAGGTTTCATCTCCTTCTTGGCTGGGTTGTTTTCTATTTATTAACATTATTTTCTCCCTCAGGAAGAGGTTATTATTTCTGATTAGAAAGAAATACATACTCACTGTAAAAACATTTCAGAAATATAAAGTGTAAGGAAGGAAATAAAAATCCCACATGCATATCCTTTCACACTCACATACACACACACATACACATTTATGTACACATATTTTTTATTTGATCATACCATAATTCTGTTGGCCTTTCCCCATTATTTTAGAATAGAAATATTTCCATATCAAAAAAATACATAGGTATCATTATTTTTGATGGTGACATTGAATCTCCTTTATGGTTATACCACAGCTAATTTTCTCAATGTCCAATTTCCAGACAAGAGGTTGTATGTAATAATGACTTATAATCAAGGCTGCAATGTACACCCTTGTACAAATTTGTGAAATTATTTTCCTTTTCATTAGGATAAATTCTATGAGAATAATTAGGCTAAAGGTAAAGCACATTTTAAAACTTTCTATGTACCTATCCTTGTACCTAACACATGTATCTATATCTATCTCTCGTCTATCTACCTATCTAACATATCTAGCTAGCTAGCTAACTATATCTACCTATCATCTATCTACCTACCTCCAAACTGGCACCAGTCTGCACTCTCCTGAGCATTTTAAGAGAATGCCTCTGTCTTCACATGCTTGCCAACACAGGGTATACTCATGCTTTACATCACTGTCAACCTGAGATGGATAAAAATGGGATATCATGAGTGTATAAATTTGTATTTACTTAATAATTACTGACATAGGGCATTTTTATGTTTGCCCTTTGGCCATTTGAAATTCAACTTTTCCAATGAAACTCTTTTCTGTTTTTGTTTCTTTTTGTGGCTAACTCGTAGGAACTCTTTTACCAATAAGAATATTAGTCCTGGTCTTCTGATATACTGATATATTGCAAATGATTCTCCTGTTTTGTTATTTATTTTCCAATCCATTTATGGTAAGTCTTGTGCTTCTGGTCAAGTTGGAGTAATAGGAACTACATTTATATTCCTGTGTAAGAAAATGAAAACAAGAAACAAAAAGGAGAGAGAACAAACAAAATATACTTAAAAGTGGTTTTCAAGATATTGGGCATCATGCAACAAAGAGCAGAGATATCTAAGAGACAGAAAACAAATGATGTGAACCCTAAGAATGTTTGGCTTACTGCCTGGACAGTGTTTCTCTGGTGAGAACAGGGATAGGATCCCAGGCAAGTCTGGAAGGAAGACTGCCTGAGTTGAAGAGGGAGAGTCCAAGAAAGCCCAAGTGGCTGGAGCTCACAGGGAAGGGAACCAAGAAGGAGAGAACTTACACAGAGAGAACTTGGAGACCTGCAGAGAGTCTGCTCGACCTAGTGAACTGTGCTGATGGCATGGGTCTAAGGAAACCACGCGAGAACCTAAGAAGAATCCAAAGGATTAGAGGAGTAGAGAGAAAACAAGCAAGGCTCTCACAGGGCTAGGAATACTGCCTGTTCCCACTAACCAGAGTAAAAACCTCATCATTCCTGGAACAATGGTTGAGGACTAAGAAGGGCCCTGTCTCAGTACTGGGGTAAAAATTAACCACGGGCCAACTATTGGTCTAGTATCACGTAAAAAGCAAGTATCAAGTAAAAATCAAGATCCCGGTATCCTGACAACCACCCAGCACAAACCTCAAGAATATTTATAGAAATGCAAAAATAGCCAGCAACCAGCAAAGTGAAATTCACAATGTTTGGAATCCAATAAAAAATTACCAGATCTTCAAAGAAACACGAAAACACAAATCATAATGGGAATAAGAATGAATCAATCAAAAAAGGCCCAGAAATGACACAGATGATAGAATCAGTAGACTAGGAAATTAAAATACTCCTATGACTGTGTGATAAATTTATGTGTCAAATTGACCAGGTGATGGTGTCCAATTTTTGGTCAAGACAGTACTGGCATAATTGTTACTGTGAGGACATTTTGTGGACTTAAATCAGCAGTAAGCTAATTGCATCTATGGCTGATTACATCTACAATCAACTGAGGAGACTGACATCAGCAATGAGAGAAGTCTCAGCCAATCAGTTGAAGGCCTTAAAAGGAAGAGTGATGATTTCAGCAGTCAGCCGGCTCCTCCTGGGAAATTCATTAAAAACCTTCACCAGAGTTCCTAGGTAGCCAGCCACCTGCCCTACAGAATTTGGACTTGTCCATTCCCACAGTCACATGAAATGATTTCTATAAAAATCTCATAATATTTACATAATATTTACATGATGATATATATAGAGAGAGAGAGAGGGAGGGAGGGAGGGAGGGAGGGCAGGCAAGCCACTTCTGTTTCCCTAGAGAACTCTGACTAATATAAGACTGTATTCCATATGTTGAAGGAACTAAAGGAAAAATTAACTCTGCTAGGCAGTCTTGGAGTTATTTAATAAAGATGCCCAAATCAAACTTCTAGGTATGAAAAGTTCTACAATGAAACCCAGAGAATTTAAATAGAAATTAATTGGGGGACACTATTAAGTAGTCAATGTATATCTAATGTATATCTAATCAGAGTCCCCGATAGAGATGGGGAAACAGAAAAAGTATTTAAGGAATTAGTAGTCAAAAATTTTCCAAACTGTTAAACACAGATCCAGAAAGTCCAATTATCCTTGGCTTAGTTTGCCGAAACTGCTATCTACTGGTTCAAACAACAAGCACTTACTGCCTAGTAGTGTTGAAGACTAGAACTCCAAAACCAAGATGTTGACAAGATCATGCTCTCTCCCAGGTTCTGTAGTGTTCTGGCAATGACTTGCCATAATCCTTGTTTCCTTGGCTTGCCTCTGCTTCTGTTACCTGGTGATCTGTCTTCTTAGTCATTGGTGACTTTCTCTGACTTTTGGCTTCTTCTCACTGCATCTGAATTTCCTCTGCTTTTTAAGGCCTCCAGGCATGAGAATTGAGGCTGACTCTGATTCAGCTTGTCCTCATCTAAAAAGGATCTTTGAAGATCATGGTCACAAATGAGGCCATGCATTTACTAATAATAACATCTTCAAAGATCCTATTTACAAATGGGCTCACACCCACAGGAATGCAGATTAATATGAGAACAGGTCTTTTGTGTGTGGCCTGATTCAATTCCCAATGACCTTCAAGCATAAGAAACACAAAGAAACCTACTCCAAAGTACATGATAAGCAAATTACTTAAAACCAGTGAGAAAAAGTCACTTTGTATACAAAGGAACAAAGATAAGAATGGCAGTAGATTTCTAATCAGAAATCATGTAAAGTAGAAAACGGGAGAGAAATATCTTTAGAGTACTAAAGGAAAAAATTGTCAACTTAGAATCATTTACCTTCTGAAAATACTTTTTGAAAATAAAGGTGAAGTAAGAATGATTTCAGATATACAAAAATGAAAAAAACTCCTCACCTGCAGACTTGCACTACAGGAATTGTTAAAGGAAGTCCTTCAGGTAAAAGTAAATGATACCAGATGAAAACTTGGATCTATACAAAGGAATGAAGGGCACCAGAAATATGGTAATTATATGGTTAAAATATATAGATTTTTTTTTCTTATTTTATACAACTGTTAAGAAGATAGCTGTTTAAAGCAAAAATAACTACAATGTATTGTGAGGTTATAACAAGTAATATATACTGTAACAATAGCATGAAGGCAAGGAGGGAATAAATGAAGCATGCTTTTATAAGGGAGCATATCACTTGAAGATTGTAATAAGTCATTTCCTTTTTTCTTTTCTTTCTTGAATTTTGAATTAGTCAAATGTTTTTATTATTATATTTCCCTTTATTATTTCTTTAGTTACACATACTTTTATTATTCTGTTATTAGTAACCCTTACATTAAAATACGGATTCCTGAAATTACAATTAAATTTAAATTATTATGTTTACTACTTCCTTGATAATGCTACAATTTAGGGCTCCATTCACTTTCCTAACATTTAGTGTTATTGTTGGCATGCATTTTGATTCTATATGTGTTTTAAATCCCATAGGATGTTATCATTGTATATATAATAAGATGTATAATTGTCTTATGCATAAGACATGATTGCTTTATACCTGAATATTCATTTATATTTACCCACATAATCATACTTACCATTTTTCTGCATTTCTGTCTCTATTTCCATGCTTCCCTGTTACAATTATCCTTCTTTTGCATAATTTCCTTAAGAATTTCTTTATTAAAATATCTGTTGGTAATGAATTCTCTCATTTATTTCTCTGCAAATATCTTTATTTTGCCTCAGGTTTGAAAGGTATGATCACCTGGTAAAGAATTCTAGGTTAACAATTTCTTTCAGCACCTTAGAGATGCCATTTCATTGTCTTCCTTCTTCAGTTTTTCCTCTTTTCATTTTCATATTGATATATGCTTTCTTTCCCACTCCCCTTTTTTTTGTTTTTTTATACCTAGATGTGGTTTTGTTTTATTTTGTTTGATTTTCTTGAACATGTGGGTTGATGTATATCATCCATTTTAGAAAATTACTGGCCAGCATCTTTTCCAATAATGCTTCTTCCCCATTTATAAACTCCTCTCCTTCTGGGATCTTGATTATGTATTTGATACAGTTTTTATGTTGTTCATATTTCTGTTGTGTTCTTCTCTGTATCTTCCAGCCTTTTTTTTTTTCCTTTTTCTTCAGGCATTATGAAATATATATATATTTTTTCTTTCTGGTCAACGAAGAATAGTTGAAAGTAGATATGCATGTGTGATTTGGATGTTTTAATTCAGGCACTCACTGTTCTGCTTTCTTGTTTCCATTCACTACTACCTCCCCATTCCCAGGCACCCTACCTCTCCATCTGACCTGGTTTTCAGTACTTTCCCACCTGGAGTGGGCTTTTTCCTCTAAGCCCCCTTCCCCTCTTCATGTATCCACAGACTATCCACCTGATTATTTCCTGGGCTCCAGGGCACAAGTCATAAATATGGCTGTTGATTTAAAATTTGTAGGGTTCCTATCTCCTAATTGTACTGTAGGCGAGAGTTATGCGTAATTTTGTTCTTCTTGTTCAACTGAATCCTTTTATTTGAAAATGTATGGGGAGAATTTAATTTCAATTAAATTAAACCAACATTTTATGGACTCCCTTCTATGCTCTCAAGGCAGCTATTAAGATTCATTTTGAATGGAAATCTCCCAGTCTTGTTTATATGCCATTATTCTTTATGTAAGTTCTCACTATTTTCATTCTTCTGATTATTACTATGAATTTAATCCCAGGTGACTGACTAAATCCCTCAAAAGTCCCTCGTCAAGAGGAAGTCAATGGAATACAAACTTGTCTCACTTTCACACACTGGTATGCCTAATCTTAATCTGCTGAAAAATTATTAAATGTTGATTCTGCAAATGTATCTACAGAGCTTCTAATTCAGGGGGGCTGTTGAAAGACCCAGAATGTCGGGATTTCTAACAGATATTTTCATGATGCTGACCTAGATGGCCCTGGGACCACCCTTCAAAAAGCGCTGACTTAGACTTACCTCATGGGCCCAGCGTCAGGGACGGAAGCTCTCAGCTGCATGCGATTGGTTTCGGGATTGCGGGAGATTCACATGGCAGGTGGAAGGCAGGGGAGCATGTAGAAATAATACTGGGACCATGAAGCAGGGCTGACAACCAGGAGCCGCACTTGACACCTAAGAAGGCTGATTAAAGCAGGGCAGAGCCTGAGTAATGGAAGAACTAAGAGGCAGGAAAGTCTCCTTATACACATTTTGAAAAGATATCATCTCATTTTCAAAGATCAGAGCCCATGGTTGATGGAAACTCAACCAGACCCTGTGTATATAAAGGCATCTTCAGAGGAGAAACAAAAAATCATGGATGTGACACATAGATCAGAAACTCAAGACTGAAACAGAATCAGCAGAAAGGATAGTCAAATATTCCTGCCTAGGAGAACTGGCCCCATATCCAAGGACGTGCTTGAGGCCCAGGTTAGAAGCTTCCTCTGCACTTACAGAGCATAGACGGGGAACCTCAGGAGGGTGAGGCCAGTTTGCTCTTCATTCTGCAAGGATATTGACCCAATTTCTTTGCAAAGAGAAGACTCGTATCCTAACTCCTGAGGCTGCTGTTAAGCTTCACAACAGAAATAACCAAAAATGTTCAGGCGGAAGTAAGAAATGACAGAAGAAAGAAAATTACCAGCTGTCCTTCGAGGGACACACATTGTGAAGAAAATGCTCTTCCTTAGAAGAAACAATTTTATGTCTTCCTTTCTTATTCCGCAGAAAATAAATCTATTATAAAGCATTGAGTAAAACCAGGGTCTTTCCTAGCAGGTTCGTGGTAGAATGGCTTAGCAATTTTTTGATGGTAAATAAAATCAATTGCCTTTAGGTTTGCCCTCATGCACAACTGAGCAGAGTCAGAGAGACAGATAAAGCAGATACAACCCCCAGATATTGGTTCCTTTGAGGGCTAAAGAGACCCATGGGAGTTATGGTCATGGCCGATGGGGTTAACTACCAGGGCAGATGGCCCCTCTTTGGAAATGGTGTTTATGTGTGATGAATCTGGACTCAGATGGGATCTCCCTTCATAAGACTTTCATGCTAATGTGCTGGAGGTGCAGTTAATGTTGGGGTTTAAGATATATTTAGGGGATTTGAATCTCTGGACTGACAATGTGATAGCCAGATCCTGAGCCTCAACAGACTCCAGCACCTACAATCTGATTTATTGGACTTACCACACTCAGCTAAGATGGAGGTGAAGAAGGACAACCACCACACCATGGAGCCTAGAGTGATTACAACTGAAAATGGGAGGATTGCATCCAGCATCCAGGTGGAATCTGAGCCTCCTCTTGACATAAAGGTGCAATGGACTCAACCAATCCAGTGTCCACATAGAAGAGGTGGCATTGGATTGGGAAAAGTGGACATAATGGACAAAGGGTATGGGGAAAGGCAGGAAGAGATGAGAGGTGGAGGCGTCTTCGGGACATGGAGCTGCCCTGGATGGTGCTTCAGAGGTAATCACCGGACATTGTAAATCCTCACAGGGCCTACATGATGGAATAGAGGAGAGTATGGGCCATGATGTGAACCAATGTATATGAGGTGCAGAGGTGCCCAAAGATGTACTTACCAAATCCAATGGATGTGTCATGATGATGGGAACGAGTGTTGTTGGGTGGGGGGAGAGGGGGGGTGGGGGGGTGGGGTTGAATGGGACCTCACATATATATTTTTAATGTAATATTATTACAAAGTCAATAAAAAATAAAAAAATTAAAAAAAAAAATCAATTGCCTTTGAGAGGCAAGGCTTTTATCTGGGTAAAAATCATGAAAGGTATCTTCATTAGGGGTTGATAAAAATCTATCAAGCTTTTTTTCATTAATATTTAATGTGATGTGTGCTTACCAAATCAATCAGGATATTTTTTTATATTAAAATTTATTTTTAAAAATATGTTTATTGTCTTTTTTTAAGGTATATAGATCATACAAAATGTTACATTAAAAAATATAAGAGGTCCCCATATACCCCCACTCCCCACCCCTACCCCGACTCCTCCCACACCAACAACCTCTTTCATCAGGGTGGCACATGCATTGCATTTCATGAGTACATTTTGGAGCACTGCTACACAGCATGAATTATAGTTTACATTGTAGTTAACACTCTTTCCCAGTCCATTCAATGGGTTATGGCAGGATATATAATGTCCTGCATCTGTCCCTGCAATATCATTCAGGACAACTCCAAGTCCTGAAAATGCCCCATATCACACCTCTTCTTTGCTTCCCTGCAAAACTGTGGCCCCTGTCTCCATACCAATGATATGCTTTCTTCCATTGCTAGAGTCACAGTAATTCTATAGTAGAATACCAGTAAGTCCACTCTAATCCATATTTTATTCCTCTCTCTTGCAGACCTTGGGATGGCGATGTCCACTCTAGCTTTAAATCAAGAAGGGTTTTAGATCCCACATGGCTGATGGGATCTAGACTGCTTTCAGCTCTAGACTCTCTCAATTCCCTCAACCAGGTTATTTTAAAGAGACAATGAGAAGGTATGCATGCATTACTACTTGTGCCATAGCTCCTGGATCTCCATTTAGTCATTCGTTTAATCAAGAAATTTAATTTTACAACCTCTTACAGGAAGTTTTCTCATTTTAAAACTGAAGTTTCCTAAGTTCTAGAGACAACATTTTTTTTACTCAAATTAGCTTTTTAAAATTACAATGATGCCTTTAGTCTTTCATTTGTCCCTGCTTAAAAAAAAAAAAAAAACTCTCTGGGATTTTATTTTAGTCACTCTTTCTTAATGAAGGAAACTTTCTCTAAAAAGAGAATCAAAAGTGTAGATAATCAGGAAAATCTAAATTTTATTTAATTGAATGACTGCTATTGTTATGGCCTGATGATAGTATCAACAACAGTGCAGAATTGTTTACTGGATAAAATTTCAGCATGCATTAAATATTTTAATTTCTCCCAGTGACATTATAAAAGTATATTTTCTTTTTGATCTTCCAAATACAGATAAGGCATTGTATCCCAGAAAGGACAAAAAAACCTTGACCTCAGCACAAGCGGAGCGGAATGATGATCCTTGTTTTGTAGTCTGGAGTAACCAACACACTCCTGGTTCTTGGAGGACATGGAAACTCTGAACATTTCCACAATAATGTAACCCAACTTAGTCCCGACTTCAGCTATAAAAAGCTGACAGCAAGCACTATTTGCATGTGGCTAACTAGTAATTTTAGTAACACAGCTTTCCGTTACTATTCAGGATGCTATAATTAATACAATTCTGGTATATAGCTTTAATGCATTTTTCACTCCAAGCAAAAACTTGGCAGTCATGTTAAGGGTTTAAAAATAAGCAAAAGTATAGACTATTTTTAGTGTACCCAGAAGTTTGAATTAAATTCCAGGATGACTATTAGAATATATGGCAGCGGAGAAGTCCGTTAGACCATAACACGCTCAGGGAGGCATCTCCTTGTGCTTGAACTCCCTTGGAGGCCAAAACCAATAAAAGCAACCCAGGGCAGCTGCTGTTAGATTGACGTTATCTACCAGGGGTAACGATGTCAGACGCACTGGCTAAGCACGGTGGAGCTCCCTGAAAGGCCACTATTACCAAGATATGGGGCATGTAGTGGGAAGTAGCATGTAAACTGAGCAGTAAGTAATTTACCACATCACCTTATTTTTTAGATGGGGGAAATTAAGACAGAGAATATAATGAGTTACTCAAGGTCACACTGGTGGGGAAGTGAGAGGGCTGGGACATGAAAACCTAAGCAATGCCTGGTGCATGGTCAAAGAATAATGACTGAATGCCTACATAATAAGTGAATTCAGAAAGGTCTAGAAAGACTAGAAAGGCTTAGCCTGTGGAGCTGGCTAGAGGGCAATGAGAGGGCCTCCCTCAGGAACTAGTCTGAGATGACGTTAGGTTAAGGACAGTCCAGGGTCCGATTTAGTCCAGATGCTCCTTGGAGGGAGATCACCAACTTAGGCACGACACAAAATTTGTATGAACTTAAGGACCTATGTCCTTGGGCTCCTCTCAGCATTTCTATTCCTAAAACGATGACAAAACTAAAACCAGACCAAGCCGAGGGCAGCAAGGGGTATCGTCCATCTGCTTCTCAGCCCTCTGGCTGGCCGCATGTGGGATTACTGATACACCTGGCTGTGGGTCCTGGGTAACCTATTTTCCTAACTGTGGAATATGCTGAAATGGAGAAAAAAATGAGGAACCAGGAGGGCATTTTCATGTATTAAACTTAAGGATACTTAAGACAGTGTTTCTTTGTATCCATGGCAAAATGTGTCTTACCTACAGAACAGCTAAGCTTCATGTTTTTCTTGGCCAGATGGATTTTATGTAGCATCTGTGAGTAATTCTGTTAGTAGATATCCACCCTTCCATCTGGATAAAGCTTAATTATTACCAAATCTTGTTATACAATGCTATAAAGATGGAGAGGAGGGAGAAAGGGGAATAGTTCATGTCAAACATTTTTGAATTTCAATTTTTTGATAATGATACAGTTAGAGAAGCAAATAAAACTAGATTAAAACCAGGTGGGCTAAGTGCAAAAGATTCTTGAAACTGAATAAGAAATGATTCCTTTGTTCAAAGAACAAGATGTTAGCTTAAAAGAAAGTGATGCATTTGGTTGAAATTTTCACATCTCATGTACATCATAAGACTTTTCTTTTTGTACTGTAAAGCACCCTAGAAGATACTAACATTTTAAGTACATGGAGAAGTTGAATCTTCCTGATTTTTTTTTTTGAAGAATGAGTTCCAAAACTTCTAATACTTGCCTATCTTTGGAACAGGTTTTCTCTGTAAACACAGACACACACACACACACACACACTCCCTTGCTTTATCTAATCAGCCTTGGAAGTGCTGACACTTGGGGCTGGCCTCTGCGCTGAAGGGCGGCTGACAGCATCTCCATTCTCTGCTGGTAAGCGCCAGGTGCATCTTCCATTTATGGCACAACACAAACGGTCTCCGTACCTTACCAAAATGCCTCTGGGCGTCGGTGGTAAAATCAACCCCAGTTGAGTTTTTTTTAATATATTAAAGTAACTCCGTTTCTTAGTTTCCAGGCTTCTCTACAAGGTATCATTTTACAGATTACATAAAATGACAAGATTACTGTGAAGTGGAATTTTTGCTTTGGTTTCCTTACCTTACTAGGATTTGGTAAGAATTTCTTCTTCACTGTAAGGGGTTGTAACACTGCAACACCCATGGATAGCTTCTGCTCTAAATCGGTGAGCGATTGTCTGGCTCGGCCGCTCCTTCTGCTCCTGGCTTGCTGGGGTCCCCTGTCCCAGCCCACTAGCGTCAGGGCTCAGTGTCCAGCCACTGGCCCACGTCCACTACATGAGAATCGCCACGCCTGGCGAAGTGTCCTCCGCTCTGACCAGGCACGGGCGTCGGCCTCATATTCGTTGTGTCATTGGCCCCACAAGTCTGCCCCGGATGCTGACTAACCCCAGGTGACAAACGAGAAACTGAGGCCCAGAAAGGGGACGCGCTCGTTCGAGCTCGCAGGGATCGCGGCAGTCAGAGCAGAATCGGAGTGCTTCTCCCCCGTGCAGCCGGGAGCCTCGTTCCTGCGCTTCAGTTCTATGCCCTCCTTTTTCCCTATTCACCTGGACATCTCTTCTCTCTGAAAAGCTTGATTCGATTTAGGGTATAACCTTCCCTCATTAATCTATTCTCCAAGAGGGTTTTAAAAAAATATTCATAGAACAATTGGCCTTTGGAACTCCTTAAAGGCCTCCTTCAGGTGTCCCTGGAAAATCCAGGGCACAGCCAAGCCGGACAGAGCCATCAGCCGTGCATGCCCTGCAGCCAGAGCGGGGAGAGGGGCTGCCCGGAGCCAGCCCCTTGCAGCTGGACTCAGGGTGCTCAGGAAGGCCTGGGGGGACTGGAATTTCCCTTAGGCTTTCGGTCTGTGGACACGCAGCTGCGCTCTCATCCCTTTTTGCCAGCATCTTTAAACTATTTTTTCCGTTGTATTCCAGCTCTTTCCTGAGTGGCATCAGGCCAGGCATTTCCAATTTCTCTATCCAGTGGAAACTAAACACCCCTGTGAAAGCTTGTGCCAGGCAGTCCTGCTTGCCTGCAGGTCTGTGCCAGGCATGCTGGCGGGGGTGGGGCAGGGCAAAGCAGCTTGGGGCCCCGGGGGCTCCAAGGACACTCCCAAGGGCTCAGGGCACTGAGGAAAGAGCCCTACAGCTCCCTGTGAGGCAGAGAGGCGGGGAGACCTTCTGAGCTGGCTTCAGGGTGCCAGGCCTCTCTTCCTCCCTCTCTCCCTCTCTCTCCTTTCCCTCTCTCTCTCCCTCACTCTGTCTTTCTCTTTCTCTCCCTCTCTCCAATCCCTCTCCTCTACCTCCTCTCCTCCCCCTCCATTCTCTCTCTCTCTCCTCTCTATCCTCCCCATCTCGCCCCCTCACCTCTCTCGCTCTCTCCCTCTTTCTCCTCTCCCTCCCTCCTACTACCTCTCCTCCTCCTCCATTTTCCCTCTCTCCCTCTGTCTCCTCTCTCTCCCCCCTCTCTACAACTCTCCCCCTTTCTTTCTTGCTCTCTCTCCTCTCCCTCTTTCTCTCCCTCACTCTCTCCCTCTCTCTCCTCTCCCTCCCCTCCTTCTACCTCTCCTCTCCCTCTATTCTCCCTCTCTCCCTCTCTATCCTCCCTCTCTTTTCCCTCTCCCCCTCTCTTTCTCACACACACATGCATATCTACAAGCTGCATACAGGAGACATGCCCTGCCCTTCGTCTTACCATGTGGACTTTTGGGCAAGCTAAAGTGACCAAAGAGCAAAGAAAACAAAACAGACAGAGGTAATATGCGCCAAGGCAGACCAGAATAGCAAAGAAACGGAGTCAGGAGCCACTCTGATGGACAGCCCTCCAGGGCCTAGGGGGGGCCCGGGCCACGGCCTTTGTGGCCATGAGGGGAGATGGGTGCTGAGGCTCCTCACATGGGAGCCCCCCATGCCCTGCCCCCGCTGGACTGCCCTAGGCAGGGCATGGTGAAGCTCTGCGTGTCCAAGGACAGCGCAAGCCAGCCGGCCGGCATGCACACCAGGAGCTGATCTCCAGTGGATGCCGGAATATCGCAACTATAGCCTTTCATTGTTTTGGTCATGAGCAAAAATGCCTTTTCTTTTATGGGTAACATGGCCTGGAAGGGAGAGAAAAGAACAAAATGACAAGTTCCAAACAAGATCCATGATGGAAAATCTGTAGATAATCCTAAATCAGAGGATCAAACAAGAAACTTGGGGTGATTTCTTCACACTTCTGAAACAGTCATGGCAATATGAAGGTAATCTGCCTTTTTATTTTACAAAAAAGTGTTTGCTTATATATAATGACAAAAGTAGGGGGTGGCGGAGGTGGATGGGAGGGGAACAGGCTCAGAGTTTACATACAAAGTGTGACAGAATTAAATTGTGGGTTGGAAACATCTCAGTTTAATTTAGGAAAAGAATCCCCTTTATCCACACAGTTCCCATTACCTCTATTTTTAGACTTCCTTCACTGTAAAGTGAAGCTCCGTGGGTCTCCCGAGTGTCGTTAAACAGAAGCATTCTTACAAAGCTGAGCAAGTCACCATGATCCCTCCTGGAAGCTAATTGCCCTCAAGTCTTGCTCACTAGTAGGTGGAACCCACGGAGATGACAAAAATAGAGAAAGCCAAAGTGGTGAAAACTTTAATAGCTGGCGGAACGGGACAGGGAGAACTCTGATGTGGGACAAGATGAAAAGGAAGCTGTATGTAAGATAGCTTCCCTCCCTTCGAATGGATTCGGGCTCCGTGCAATCTGTGTCTCCACAGGTAATAAGGCAACCTCCTTCCGTCCCCAAAGCCCCACCTCAGATTCACACATCCCACCTGAGGCCCGCCAACCTTCAGCGCCGCTTAGCAACCTTTATCTACCAAGTTCCTGGATTTCTAAAATACTTTCCCCATCAGCTACAGCACGTGTTACCATCTCTTTACATACCCTGGCCTACCTTGTCCACAGCTCAAACTGCCTGATTTACTCTTCTCTGTGAACATGGGAAGAAATCTCTTGCTTCTCCCTCACATCTAGAAGTATTTTTCTTCCCTCTCTTCTCTTTCTTCTATGTCAAAGGAAGAGCCTTCCCCTCTTCACTAAGGCACAAGTTAATCCTTCTAGGACCTGATCCAATCAACTATCTCTTCGGTCTTTAGTATTTTCATCTTCTCTCTTTCCACAGACTCACCTCTCTACTTTGTAAACATGCTCATTTCATGTTCTTTAAAGCAAAGAAACTTCTCTCATCTTTGCCATTGCTCTTGAGTTTTATCTGAAGCAATAGTATCACCAGTTGGAAAGCTTTCCCTCTTCCAGGCAAGTCCTGACATTTATCTACAACACTACAGCCAGTCAAGGCAAGAGACACCACCCCAGTTATCTTAAAAATAAGAATTTAAGTATGGAGTTGATTAAACAGCAGCTTATGGACTGGGGAGGCACAAGGGGGAACTGAGGTGAGGCAGTGATGTAACTGCAGGTCTGCTAGCTTCCCCAGGGCTGAGGGGACAAAAGAAAGAAGCTGGCTTATTAGAAACCAAGAGCTTGGAGAAGAGGCCCTGTAGAGCTGACACCCAGGCCTCTGAGCTGGGGTTGGTGCTCCAGAACCTTGGCAGGGATTCCATGGGTTCCGATAAGGGGAAAACTCAAAACAGGACTCAACTATGTGACAAAACAAAGGTTGCTAATGGAAGAATGCTGGCAGGAAATGCAGGCAAAAAGAAGGCACGGGCTCATCTCCTTCCCTGCACTCTAGCTGTCCTTTTGACTGAGCCTGACCAGGAGCTGCTGGCAAAAGAAATGTGGTTTGCACAGACTTCAGCACCCAGAGCAGAATGGAGAACGGTGGGTTTGAAGCTGAGGACAAAGCTTAATCACAGTCCACTCTTTGGCTGCTACTCAGCTTGCACACGCCCTTACACACCCATGCACTTGGACACAAACCAAAAATAATTTCAGAAATACCCTCTGTCCCAAAAAGTGGACATATGAAGTCTCAAAGGTATTTTGTCCCTTTCTGGGTGACAGCTGAACTCACCATCATTGGGAAATATTAATTATTCTTCACATTTAGCCCTGTTTCCTTCTGAATGTCCTCTTACATAAAGACAAACGCTAACTTCCAACAATAATAAATAAAAAGAGGAGAAGAGAGAAGAAGAAATCAGTTAGCATTCACACATATGCATAACAAGCTAAAAGGAAATTATGTATAGTTGATCAGTGCTTACTTCCATAGCTGCCTCTAGGCTGCAGTCAACCTGTGTGATTTCCTTCTTCTAATGTCCATTCCATGTTCCCATAGACCTCAGTCAGAATCTCCATGGGTCAGGAGTCTTACCTGGTGGAGTGATTCAAACCTTCGTAGCCAAGGAGCTGGAATGCTCTGTGGTTCTGCCTTTCCCCCTGTAGTTTCCCATCAACTTTTACTCTTGGGCAAGGAAACATTACACGGTGCCTCCAGAGAACCCCCTGGGCTATGGAGCTCATGACCCCGGCCTCCACCATGCTATCGTAACCCCTGGTTATCGAGACCGGCTGCGCCAGCTAGTAGAGTAACCTCCAACTGGCTAGTGATTCAAAGAGCCCACAATGGCCAAGAAGTCTCAACTTGCCATTCAGTAATACACTGTTGAACCCCATTTTCCCAAGCATTCCTTCTTTGAGACCTAAGACTTCAAACCAGCAGAGTTAACACTGAAAGGCAGACAAGCAAAATTTCTGAGAGTGAGTTAATCTGGGCAGTAGTGAAGGGAACTGCTCCCCCTTCACCCTCTGACTCCCAGAGCCATGCATACTGGCTATGGGCAAGACAGGACCATACATTCATCCCTGACTCAAAGCACATGCTGTCTGAGAGAGCCCCCTTCCTTCAGAGCATGGTTTTCTGCATGTCCCCATGACAGTGTCTTCCTCAGCCTCCTCCTGCCTTCTTCCAGATCAGCTACACCTGGACGGTGATGCGTGTGGCTGACCAGTGAATTCCATCAACATAAACCCATCACTGCTATTTGCTGTGAAATTAGGTTTTGAGCAGAAGCACTGCTGTGCAGAATACCATCCTTAAGTCTTCCCCACTTCCCTAAAGTCAAGTGGCTTCCATGACCACCATTTGGTGGAAACCTTTCTCTGAAGGTGCTCATATCACCTTGGACTGCTAAATCAAATGGCCTGTGTTCAGAGCCACTTTCACCACCACTCCTCCCTCCCGGGGCTTCCAATCGCCATGGGCTCCTCGTCCTCTTTTAAGCCATCATCTGCTATCTCTTACATGTTGGTCACAAGCGGCTGAGCTAAAGATTGGATGTTGACTAAAGCTGTGGGGATGGTGAAGAGATGGCCAAGAGAGAAAATTTTAAAAAGAGGCAAGAATGGACACCAGTGGTCAGGGTCAGGGAATATTTATTTGTGTCTGAGGTTAAAAAAAAAAAATCAAGAATCCTTTGATCCTGGAATCCTCAATTAAAAAGGAAAAGATGGAAAAGGAAAATAAAATAATCTCCAAGTTTTAGAAACTCATGAAGAGTAGAATTTCACAAATGAAAATATAATAACAAAAAAATATAACCATGACGGCCTTAGGATGCAGCTGGTTATTTTTTCTTTTTTGCTAAAATCTCAAACATGCCTTCACATTCTGCAAAGCCTGAACATTTTGAATGACATTCTAGGGCACTGGCAAAACCTAGTCATCAATCTAAAAGACATATCCTATATTCCCACGAGTTGGAGCACTAAGAAGAGGTCTCTGCTGAGAAAAGAGAAGGACTGAAGAAAATGCCATTTGATGCCCTTGGCGGGGGGGAGGGACTTGTTCATTTAGAGAGAGCCCTGGGAAGGTGGAGAGCCCCAAGCAGAACCATAAATGCCCTGTCCTTATTGCATGCACATGACAATTAGAAGCCTCCGCTTTCACTCCTCCTCTTAGCAGAAGCACTGGGAGATAACTTAGGAAGGGCAATGGTTCCTGGGGATGAAACAGTGATTTAGGGTGAACCCCAGGAAGTGCTGGCCTGATAGCAGCTACAATATGCTACAAAGCCTGCCTGAGGAATTGTGGGGGCACTTTCTCCAGAGATGTCACAGCACACACACCCTGGACTGATCTGGGCCAAGACCAGCTCAGGTTAAGCTTGCAACCCAAAAGGAGGTCATGCTTCCAATTAACAAATTAGGCTGAGTCAATAAATGGAGTTTCCTTGGTCTTAGGACTGAACTCTTCAGCCAGCCTCTCAACATTGCACTGGTAACTGGTGGGGCTCAGGGAAATCAGAGGCGGATGCGGCAGGAAGCTTTGCAAGGTGAGTCGTCTTGGGCTCCTTCATCAAGTGGTTTCATATATTAGAGGTACGAATGGCAGTGCCTCTCTCTTTAAGCCCTATCTGCTCAGGAAAAAGTGTGAAATTCATTATTTATTATTAAAGGGAGGTGTTTAATAACAAATTGTAATGTGCCATGATCACAGTTAACTCAGAGCAGGTCTGCAAATTAAGCCAAATCCTAGACAAACCTGTCCTCACACCATGCACACACATACACATACATGCACACATGTATTTACACATGCACACACGTGTATGCATGCACAACCCCCATGCAATCACCATGCACATGCACACATCACACCACATGCATGCACACACACCCCACACAAAAAACACACATTCACACACCCATCAACACATGTACACACAAGTGTGCACACATATCCACACAGTCACCATACACACCACACAAATGCACACACATATCCCACATAATCACATACACATGCACACACATGCATGCATGTACAAACCCGCACGTGCACACAACCCGTCATGCACACATACATGCATAAACACATGTGCACATGACCCGCACAATTGTCATGTGTGTCACACATGCACAAACGCATTTGTACGCACCACATACATGTGCACACATGCATACTTGCCCCGTATGCATGTGCAAACACTCCACCCAGCACACACTTCTGAGGGGCATTGGCTGGTTTAAATGGCCGGAAGGCCGAGGTACCTCCAGC
This sequence comes from Dasypus novemcinctus, assembly GCF_030445035.2. Lineage (NCBI taxonomy): Eukaryota > Metazoa > Chordata > Mammalia > Cingulata > Dasypodidae > Dasypus > Dasypus novemcinctus. Next base: position 4,090,610 of record NC_080674.1, on the reverse strand, counting down.
CCCTCCCCGGTACCCCCCCAGAGCTCTACATGTGCCTTCATCTGTGCACTTTTCACCCACATCTTGTCCCCTTCTGGGCCTGTCCCTTGACGGTCCTGTGTGGCCCTTGAGGGCAGAGGCTTCATTTCTCTCTGTGCTCCCAGTGCCAGCCGAGTCTGCCCCCGGGTCTTGGAGAGTTATTCTGAGATTAGGTCCCTCGGGCCACTTGCTCCAGCCTCCACCTGGACCGTCCCCTCCTTTCACAGCAAAGCAAGGCGAAGAGGGATTCAACTGGGGCTGCCGCGCGGGTGGTGGAAGGTTGAGGCGGCCCAGAAATTGGAGCTGCAGCAGACAGTTTTTTAATCCTGTTTCAGAGCTCAGAGAGCTGCCTTGGGCCAAGCGTCCAGCACCTCTGTTAAGGGAAAAGACACAGCACTACTATTTCAGTAACCTAGGGGATGCCCTTTTCTCAGTCCAATTGTCCTTTTTATTTTACCTCTTCACCTCCTAGCAAGGGTAAAACTGCAATGAGCTAACGGCTGCAAAGCTCACTGAAAATGCAAAGCACAAAACGCTGCCCTGGGTTGCAGTGCTCCAGCTCCCAAAGTGCTCTTTGTTGTTTTCAATGGCCTTGGCGTTTACTTTGTCTCGCTGCTCTCTGCTGTGGTGCAAAGATTTATTCTGCTGCCTGCTCTCCCTGGATGCTGAGGTTGGAAGATGTCTGACGGGACCTCAGAGTCACAACCGTAATAAAACACATCATCGCTGTCCCTAAAGCAAAGCCAAGTCCCAGCCTCCACCCGCGTGTGGAGCTGAGGTCAGCCAAGGACACCAAGTGATTACCCTTGTTCTCTCCTTGCCTGCAATGCTTACAATTGCTGGGTGCTTCTGGAGCCCCAGGAAAGGCTTTGGCCAGATCCTTGAGGATTTTAATCCTTACGCTAAGTGCTCACACCTGTGGTGACCCGTCACCTTTCAACAACCTGGCCAAGCGACAGTAAACAAAAGGTGTCAGAATCTGGAATGTGGCGCCCTCCACAGCCAGCTCACTGAATACGCCTGGGCTGCAGGACACTTGGGGGAGGGAGAGGAAGAGGAGAGGAGCCTGGCCCAGAGTACACTCCAGCATCCCAAGAGGACTGACACCAAAACATGATGGAAAACTATTTTTATTGTCAAAGCAAAGACTTTCATTCATAAAAGCCAGAATTAAATTTTGCTGTAATCAGAAAACATCAGGGAATTGGATGTGGCTCAAGTGATAAGGCCTCTGCCTACTATATGGGAGGACCCAGGTTCGATCCCTGGGGCCTCCTGGTGAAAAAGAAGAAGAGAAAGCAGGCCTGCATGGAGAACCAGTGCCCACATGGTGAGCCAAGTGCCTGTGTGGCGAGCCAAGTGCCCACGTGAGTGCCTGTGTGGCAAGCTGAGTACCCACGTGGATGCCCAAGCGGCAAGCTAAGCACCCACGTGGTGAGCCAAGTGCCCAGGCAAGTGCCCTCATGGCAAGCCGAGTGCCCATGTGAGTGCCCACGTGGTGAACCAGTGCCCACATGGCAAGCCCGTGCCTATGCCGTGAGCCGAGGGCCCACACAAGTGCCCATGTGGTGAGCCAAGTGCCTGCCTGAGTGCCTGCACGGTGAGCTGAGTGCCCGTGCGGCAAGCCAGGTGCCCGCGTGAGCCAAGTGCCCGCATGGTGAGCCAGTACCCACGCAAGTGAGTCATGCAGCAAGATGATAATGCAGCAAAAGAGAGGTGAAGGGGAGAGTCGAGGTGAAGCACAGCAGAGACCAGGAACGGAGGTGGCGCAATTGACAGGGAGCCTCTCTCCACATCAGAGGTCCCCAGCATCAAATCCCGGTGAATCCTAGAGGAGAAAGAGGAGAAGAGAAGACAAAAAGAGAGAAGTAGATGCAGAAGATCACACAGCAAATGGACACAGACAGCAAAAGCAGTTGGGTGGGGGTGGGGGAGGGGGAGAAAAAATTAATTAATTTTAAAAAGAAAAAGAAAACATCATTCTGGAGGCATGTGCTAAATGATCAGGGAGAGACCCACAGGCTCCTTGACGAAGGTCAGTGCTCATTTGCATATCTGATTATGATGGGATGAGGCCATATAGTTTAACAAAGGATGGGCGGGCTACAGCCCTGGAGAAAAGTGGCCCTTGAGGGCAGAGCTGTGGAGCTCCAGGGGGTCCCGAAAAGGCCTCGGGTCTCAGCAGAGGCCGGGCCAGCTCCGGATCCTCAAGTTCTGGAGGACATGAAGAAATGGATGTAGGAGGGAATGAGGCCCCAGAACTGTCACCTACGAGAAAAGGCACACCTGACCTGAAAACCCCGCGTAAGGGGACGGTGACTGAGCCTGCGTTCAACAGCCCCAGGGAGCCGGCGCAGGCCGAGTGCCTGGGGGTGGGCCTGCCCCCTGCGCAGCTACGAGCCCTGGGGGGGCCACAGCAGCGAAACTGCAGAGGAAGCAGGAGCGAGCTTGCTCTACCCCGCCTCAGTCTCCCTCTGCGCCCCTGGACCCGCCAGGCTTAGCTGCACCCCACCAGGCTTAGCTGCACCCCGCCAGGCTTAGCTGCACCCCGCCAGGCTTAGCTGCACCCCGCCAGGCTTAGCTGCACCCCGATGGGCCGCCCTCTGCAGGCGCTTTGCCATCTGGCTCTGAAAGAGGCTGCCAAGCAGAGGAGCAACTCGGAGGCTCAAGCAGCCCACCAGTGTGTGGAAGCCGGGGGCGCGGGGAGACCCCCACCCACTGGGGCAGCACCAAGCGTCCCCTCTGATGGGTTAAAAGCAGGATCAGGAACAACCAAAAGAGAGGGGGGAAGGGGGACGGGGAGCAGGGCTCAGTAAGGGAAGGGAGCAGCCTTGGGGGTTCCTGCATGTGGGGGCTCAGCGAACCTGAGCCGCGGGGCCTCCGTTTCCCTCTTGGAAATGCACTTCCTCTGGCTCCGGGACAAGCTGGAGAGACCCTGGGCTCTGATCTGGTCTTCGGGTTTGTGCCAAGTGTTCTGGCTGGAGAAACGCTGGGCTGGCGGGCGTGCTGTAGCACAATGCAGACAGAGCGCACCGGCTGGAAGCGGCGCGGCACGTGCTCAGGAGGGTCCTTTCCTTCTTCCAGCAAGTGTCACTGGCTGGCATCTGTCTGTCCGTCCGTCCCTCCTCTCCCAGTCTTGTCCCTCCACCCACCCACTCCAAGTCCCTCCCAATGAGCCACTCCCGCATCTTCTCTGCCAGCCTTCAGCTTCCGAGGCAGGCCCCGGGATGAGGCCGAGAGGGAGCCAGTGCCCCTGGGCACAGGGAGGGAGGGGTCCCCGACCTGCCCTGCCAGCTCCTCTCTCCAGGGCTGTGCAAGCCCCCGCTCTCCTGGCTTTCTCTCCTGGCCCCTGCACTAAGCACGCAGCATCCGGTTGTTTCACTCCCCTGCCAAAGACACACCAGTCTTCCCTGCGGTAAAAGCAAGGTTCTGCAGGAACCTACCAGGCCCTGCCCTGCCGGGGTCCTCTGCTTGACCCCCCTGCCAGTAGCCTTGCCCTCTGCTTTGTGAGAGCCTTCCCCGGCCACCCAGGCAAAGTCTCTCCTCCTCCGTCACAGTCTCTCAGGGGCACCCGTTTTCCTTTGTGGCAGTTTGCAAAACTTTGCAATTCTACAACACTTCACTTTGGCTGATCTCGTGCCTGTGCCCCCTCCTCTCTAGAAGCACACAGACCTCCACTGCTCGGCCGTCAAGGGCACACAGTGCCCCAGCGATCACAGCACCTGGCACGGAGATGCCGTCCATCAATTTTTGTCTAATGGGGCACACATCTTCACGTGGTCGCAGACAGAGGGAGGCTGGCAGAGTCTTTCCCAGGATGAAATTTTAAGTAAAAGGAGCAGAAAGAGTCATCCAAAGTAATATATACATAATTGTTTTTAGATATATGATATTCATAAAATACTTGTGTGGCCATACATATATTCATCATAATGAAATCCTGAAATAATGGAAAAAATATTTTAAAATGAAGAGACTATCCCCTTTAGATTTTCATCTAAATTATGTTTTCAAGCTGTATCCCCCAGTGGGTATTCTGACTTCAGAGCTTTTAAAATACTAATATATATATATATAATGACATCAATCATAAGACTTGTGTCAACCCAGAGATGTTGTTCTACCACCCCAGAACGCTGTGGGAGGAAATTGCGCCCCTCCTATCGTGCGCACGTGTTCTGAATGTCAGGAACCTGTGTGGGCACAGAGCCGGGAGCCTGTCTGCTCTTCAAAGCCTGGGCTCTTGGCTGGGGATACCTGAGCAGTGGGGCTTACTCCAACAGCTGGGACCTAGAATAACCTGGAAGCGTTGGCTCTCACGTGCCTGGAGCCCAGGCTGGGGTGACTCTGAGGCTGGACTCAGCGCTCACTGCCGACGGGATCACGTTACCTCTCCGGCTGGCTTGGGCTTCGCAAAGCACGGCGGTGGGTTCTGACACGCAACCTTCCAAGAGGAAGCACCCAGAGAGGAAGCTCTTCCCAGAGAGAGAGACGCATTAGCGTTGGAAGTCAGCCCTCTGTTGGTTTCCAGTGAGTCACTAAGGCCTAAATACAAGACCAAGACGTGGGCAAGGAAATTAGAGCCAGCTCTTGTGAGTTGGGGGATGGTAGCAGAGAGCAGGCGGAATGGGAAATCCTGCTGCAGTTGCCCTTGGACAATTCAGTAAGTCGCCACCATTAAAGTGTGAAACCGTGTATGGCATAAAACTGATTAAATGTGGCATCTACCCACTGGCTATTTCAAGAGGGGTGTGTGTGAGCACATGCACACCTGTGCTTATTTACTTATAACATTTTCTAAACATATTGTGGCAACAGTCACTGCACACCAAATGTCCTTGAGCTGTCTCACATTTCCAGATCCCCTGGCACTGAGTCTGGGCTTCGTAACTATTTCTAGCCAATAGGACATGAGCAGTAACTTGGTAAATTTTCCAGGCTGACTCCTTCAAGAGCCACTGCTCAATGCTCCACTTCTATCTTCTCCTGCCTAGGCTACTGATGAGGCCACTTGTTCCACATATGCAGCTACAGGTTAGCAGACCACATCCCCATCTCACTGTGCGGCAAGGAATGTGCAGTGTGGGCAAGATACAGAGTTTCATTGTGTCAAGCCTGTGAGATTTGAGGATCCATCCATTACCTCAGCCTAGCATAACGTTAAAATAATAATACAGACTGATCCAAAAGTTGAGAGCTACTGAAATAAAGACCTGTGCTACGTGGCACTGACTCACTGGTAGAGCATTTGCTAGCAAAGGAACTGAAAGCAGAAGCAAAAACAACGGAAAGTCATATTATCAAGTGACAAAATTGTAGTGTGCATTTGTGTTTGGGGTGATATTACAAGAAAGACAAATGAACAGGAATTAATTGCCTAGTTTGCAAGCACATTTGAAAGGGAAGAGAGAGAATACAGAGCTGGGAACTTTGCAATGTGGGATGACTAGTTCTAGACCACAAAGAATAAGGGATGGGACTTTAAAAGACTTTTAGCTATGAAAATCCAATGAAATCTCAAAGTAGACTCCATTAAGGAAAAGAAGATTTATAGGGATGACAAAGCAATAAAATACACTACATTTTCCTAGAAAAAAACTAGTGATATGTTTAAAGGTATCACTAGAGTCTATTAAATTTTCACAGAAATTATTTATTTTGCCATATGAACTGTGAGCCTGAAATTTGAAAAAACATGAATGATTGAGACTTGAGGTCCCAACATTTTGAACGCAAGAAGTGGGCTGACAAAGCTATGCACCCCTCAAAATAGATCTATTCCCCAGAGCACAGATCTTATTGAGTCAAACACAGTAGTGTACAGGAGGCCTTGCCAGAAAGTGGACTCAGAAGCCAAAGAAAACAACGAACAAGAGAAGTTCTCCTAGAGAGAGTAATCCAGAGGTAATAAGGGACTATCTCCGTCTCCTGAGTGGGGACCTTTGTCATGTCTTGTGGCGGATTTCAGAATTGACATGAACCAATGAGTTCCCATTTTTCAACTTTTTGAATGGAAATATACAAAGGTATTTAGTAAAACCTCAGAATCAGAGGGAACAGTCTCTACTAGACTTTCCTCACTTCAGACCCCAATCACAAGTTCACGGAACCCCAGAATCACCCTCATTTAATATCAGCTAGTAAAAGTTGAGAGGTCCCAACAAGCGGTCACTGGTAAAATAATTCACTGCAAGGACCCACAGAACTCAGGAAAGTGCTTATACTTATGATTACTATTTCATTATAGCAAAAAGGGATGCAATGAACCCAGAATCCTCAAGATTGGGGAATGAACGATGGACTAGAGTAGACTTACTGCTTTTCTCCTATAAACTTACTGTGATTCTAGCGAGGGAAGAACTTTTATCATTGATGTGGAGACAGTTGTCACTAGAGATTATGAGGGGAGGGAGAGGGAAAAACAATTGTGACATGGGGACTTTTTCAGGGCATTGGAATTGTCCTGAATGATGTTACAATAATGGATACAGGCCATTATATATTTTGTCATAACTTACAAAATTGTGTGGGTCAAAGTGTAAACTATAATGTAAACTCTAATCCACACTTAGTGGCAAAGTTCCAATACGTGTTCGCCAATTGTAACAAATGTACCAAACTACTGAAGGATGTTGTTAATGTGGAAAAGTGTGGGAGGGGTAGGGAATGGGGCATATGGAAATCCCCTATATTTTTTATGTAACATTTATGCAATCTAAAGCATTTTTTTTAATTAAAAAATATTTTTAAAAAGGATTCAAATTAAATCATCCCAGAGAAAACACAGGAAGCATAGGAAATATTTTGGGAGGGGTCCAAATGCGTAGCTTTTGGTAGTCCTAGGTGCTATTATCTACTTGCAGTCTTGCAGTCACTGTGTAACAATAGGCACAAAGTATTGCCAACCAGGGAATATTCCTGAGCTTCATTGTCCAGAGCTTTTATTGGGAATTTATACAGAGGGGTTATTGATGGATTATTTGCCCAATTGGTTGAACACAATCCTCAACTCCCTCTCCCTCCCTGGAGGTCAAGCTAATATGACATAGTTCAAAGTACCAATCATATATGGGATGTTATGGACAGGTAATATATGGTTGACAGGGAGTTTTACAGGGCATATATCCAGGGGGCATGGAAATGTTTGGATATACTCATAGTGGAAACAATTAGAAACAACAGCTAGGGAGGTACTGGGTTACTGGCTGGGTCCCTAGGGGAGCAGCAGCAGTCCCCCAGGTGCAACAGTAAGGATCAGGAAGGAATGAGGGTCCAACAGTGAGCCCCTGATACTAATGACTATGCTTGTGAGCCTATACACCTGAAATAAGAACAAGGCCTAGAGCAGCACTGTGCCTAGGAGTTCCCTCCTGACAGCCTCCATGTTACTCAAATGTGGCCAGTCTCAAAGCCAAACTCAGCATGTAAATGCAATGTTTTCCCCCCAGCATGGGACATGACACCCGGGGATGAGCCTCCCTGCCACTGAGGGGTCACTACCAAGTACCAGCTGATGATGCAACTAGAAAATGACCTTGAATTAAAGGTTCAACACAGACCAGTCTACATATAATAACAGGAGTTAAAAATGCCGTTTGACCTAAATTAAGGGGGAAATGGAAAGGACAAATGAGTTTATATGGCTATGAGTCTCTAAAAAAGAGTCTGGAGGTTGTCAGAAGGATTGCCCTTAGGCACACCTGAGCAGAGTCTCAGAGACAGATAAAGTAGATACAACCCCAGGTATTGGTCCCTTTGACCCACATAGAGACCCACATAGAGACCCACAGGTTCTATGGTGATGGCAGATGGGGTTCACTGCCATGTCAGTTGGCCCTTCTTTGGAGCTGGTGTTTCTGCATGATGGAGCTGGACTCAGATGGGATCTCTTTTCACAAGCCTTTCATGCTACTTTACTGGAATTGTAGTTGGTGCTGGGGCTTAAGATATATCTAGGGGATTTGAATCTCTGAACTGACAATATGATAGCCAGGCCCTGACCTCAGCAGACTACAGCTCCTACACTCTGATTTATTGAACTTACTCCACTCAGCTAACATGGAGTTGAAGAATGTCAACCACCACACCATGGAGTCTAGAGTGCCTACAACTGAAAGCAGGAGGATTGCATCCAATATCCATGTGGATTCTAAACCCCCTCTTGACATAGATGTGGAATGGACACAAGCAAGCCAAGGTCCACAGGAGGGAGGAATACAGTGGGGATCAGAGTGGACTTAATGATATTCTATTCATGAACTATTGTGGTTAGTAATTGAGAAGGTGTGGCACTGATGTGGAGAAAGTGGCCATGGTGGCTGCTGGGTGCGGGGAAGGGGAGGAAGAGAAGAGATGTGGAGGCATTCTCGGGACTTGGAGTTGTCCTGGGTGGTGCCCCAGGGACAATTGCCAGATGTTGTGTGTTCTCCCATGGCCCACTGGATGGAACATGGGAAAGTGTGGGCTATGGTGTGGAACACGGGGCATGGGGTGCAGCGATGCCCGGAGATGTACTCACCAAACACAATGGATGTGACATGATGATGGGGGAGAGTGTTGTTGGGGGGGAGCGAGTGGTGGGGTGGGGGCGGTGGGGGCGAATGGGGACCTTATTTTTTTTTTTAATGTAATATCTTTTTAAAAAATGAATAAATTGAGTAGAATTTGAAAAAAAAAAAAAGTACCAACCATAGAGGAACCAAAGTTTTCCTCTGATGACATGGTTGGTCCTTCTGGTATGACCCACCTCCATCCAAAGACTATTGGGTGTGTTCAGTCCCACCCTGAGTTATCTTGTTAGCAGAAGCCATCAGGTATGGTCCAAGAGTGCACCACAAATAACAAAGACATTCCTATATTCAGGAAATCCCAAGTGTTCAGATATTATCTTCAAGGAGCCCAAAACAAAACCAGGGTACTCTCTGGGCAAGGTGGAACTCCTTATTACAATGCCCATTGCACTTAACTTGTCCTGGATCTATTATCATATATTGAGTGTGTCGCCCAGGTAAGTTTGGGGGCATCATGGACAGCCTCCCTTTATTGTCACACATCTGGCTAAGAGAAGCCATGGCTGGACCTGATATAGAGACTCCTATGCATTCCACAGAGGCCCTATGTCCAAGAGCTCCATTCAACACCTCGATGGAGTGTTGTCTCTCTTGAATAAATACTGGACTTTTTCTACCAATGAGAACAAAGGAAGTCTATCAATCAGAGTTGCAGCAGGAAACAGATGGAACAGATAAAGGAACAAAGGCATGGACACGTTTAAGGAAATCTACTAGGGATACTAATCATGGAAGGATTGGCAACAGTAGGAAACCATCAGCACCCCCAAGCCTGAGAAGGCAAAAGGAGGTCCTGGGGAGAGATGAAGCTACTGAAGGGGGAATGCCCCACATGAGCTGTGGCCTTCAGTAGAGGAAAACAGATTTGACCAAACTATGTCATAGGACAGAAGATGCTGGAAGAATCAATAGCCACATTTCTCTGTCCTCCAGCTATTTGATCTCCATGGTGCCTTCCCTTGGACAAACCCAAGTAGAAGCCAAAAGGCAGGAGCACAGATAATATAGGTTATGGAGGTTGGCCTTCCAGTGCAAGAGTAGGAAAGGGAAGGGTGGCAGTTGATGGGGCACATCAAATGAATGATTAGTGACAAGAAGGTAGAAGCATGCACTGAGCAATGGATATCTATGTGCTTCCCTTACAGCTCAATGGACTGTGAGCGAATGGACTGTGAGGGAAGGAAAGTATGATAATGCTAGACAAGAATTTAAGAAGAGGTGCATAACCCTCAAGTTCTCTTTTCTTGCTGCAGTAATTGAGAAGAAAGCACAGTTAGTGTAGCAGTGTGATATTGTTTATGAATTACAAAATTAGGTAATGGATTATGTTTGTGAACTGGTCTGGTCCTCTGGGCCTGTTAGGTTGGACTGGATTCAGAGGTTTCACTTTTACTTGATTAAATAATGATTAAGGCTTTGATTGGTTCACATTACTAAGATGTTGAGTCCCCACCCCCTTGGTGGGCAAGGACTCACAGAGAAACCACAGGGCAGAGAAGGGAGGTTGGACTTTTGATCCGGGAGCCCAGGGAAGTAAATACACAGAGAAGCAGATACCTGAGGAAAGATAGAAGGCTCCACTGAACATGGCAGAGGCCCCAGGAAGAGAGATGAGCCATTCACCTGATAGTTCACAGCGGACCTTGCGGAGAGAGCAGTGCAGTTGAGCCTGGAAAGAAACAAGCCCCCGGAGAGAGATGAGACGTATTCCAGCCTACAGATGATATTGGAAGAAGCTGGAATCATGGGGCCTTAAGAGGAAGAGGAAACCTGAACCCTGGCAGACATCAGCAGCCATCTTGCTCCAACATGCGACAATAGACTTCAGTGAGGGAAATAACCTTTGCTTTATGGCCTGGTAACTGTAAGCTTCTACCCCAAATAAACACCCTTTATAAAAGCCAACAGATTTCTGGTATTTTGCACCGGTGTTCCTTTGACTGACTAATACAGTTAGTATAGCCGTAAGATGGAGCCTTGTTCTCTGTGTTACTAATGAAACTCCTGCTACTCTGCACTGGATATGGTGAGAAATAAACCTTTGTTATGTTAAGCCTCTGAGATTTCAGAGTTAATTTGTTATCATGGTATATTCCTAAACATATATTTATTTATGTTTTCTTTTTATTTGCCATTGATGTTATTGAGGATTCTGTATTTGAGAATTTGCCTACTCACTAAAACTTATTTGTAATCCAAAAGCAGTATTTGTGGCGCTTTCACAGTTTTTCATGGACAAATCGCCTTATGAGCATGCTCCCAATTGAACAAGGTGACACTCTGCCTTCCTGTTTCAGCTTTTATACTGTAAACATGTCCTTTTCCTGTTATATTTAGTGCCAATTTTTCCTTCATTTTCTGTTTTCTGTTGGTGATTTTGCCATGTAAAATGGCCCTCAAATGTAGTTCCAAAGTCTTGTGCTCCTAAGCACAAGAAGGCTGTGATGTGCCTTATGGAGAAAATACACTTTTAGATAAGCTTTGGTCAGGCATGAGTTATAGGGCTGCTGATCATGAGTTCAACGTTAATGAATCAAAAATATATATTTCATAGGGTATTTTTAAATACACACACTTAAAACAAGGATATGTATTAATCGGCTGATGAAAACGTCATGATCAGAGGCTCACAGAACCTGTCCCTGTACTTCCCCCAGGAGCAACAGTTCAGTATATTCATTAACACAGTGTCTGTGGCAACTTCACAGGACACAACTACTGCAGATAAGCAAACTGACTGAATAGATGTGCATTGAAAAGAGTTTATGGTATTAAAATTATTGAGAGTTATGTGTCTCAAATGTTATAATGTTACCAAACAAATGACCTGGGTTACTCTGTGTGTGTGCACGTGGGTGTGTGTTGGAGGTAGAAGGGACACAGTACTCTGGATTTAGGTTGTACATGGATAAGCTTCATCTAAAACCTGATATATGTATTCTACACTCAGTACTATTTCAGTATTTTGGTTACTGCTTTAGTTTGCTAAAAGCTGCCAAAAGCAATGTTCCAGAAATTGGTTGGCTCTTCAAATGGGGATTTATTAACTTAAAAGCTTTCCGTTCTAGTCCATGAAAGTGTCCAACTCAAGGCATCATCAGGCAATGCTTTCTCCCCAAGGACATAGAGGCATCTACTGGTTTTCCCTTCTCTTCCAGGTTTTGTTCCTTCAGCTTCTCGCTTCCTCTCTCTTGGCTTCTGTTGATTTCAGCTCCTTGCTCTCATGGCATTCTCTCTCTACTCCTGGGGCTTTTTCTTTTGTAACTCTCTTTTGTATTTATCCCATTTATAAAGGGCTTGCGTAAGAGGATTAAGACCCACCCTGGGTCACACCTTTCTGAAGTAATCTAATGAAAAGCTCCCATCTCCAATAGGTTCATACCTACAGGAGAGGAATAGCCCAAAGGACATGATTTTCTGGGATCCATAAAAGCCTGAAACTACTACAGTCATTAAATAATAAAGAGAAATGAAGCAGAATAAATTAAAAGGCATCAGATTTTTAAATACATCTCTCAGTCACAAGTGTGCTTGGCCACCACCCTCAAAGGGTATTGCACCCAGCCCTCCAAAAAAGATTCTCTCTCCTGAAAGCCCAGAGAATCCATGCTGTCCCTCTCACAGGTCCTCTGATTCATTCACTCTAAAAATATTCCTTTCGCACTTACCGTATGTCAGGCAATCTGTTGGGCAACAGGCACCCAACAGTGAAGGAAATCCATTATGATCTAGCTGCTTGTGGAGTTTAAACTGGGATGGAGACATGAATCAAATGCTCACATGAAAGTCTGGAAGAATGCATCAGTGGCAAGTGACTCTGTCATGAGGCTGGAGAGGTGAGTTGGTCCAGAACCAGCACAGTTTTGTATATGGGCTGACCATTCATCCCAGCTGTAAAGGGAAGGTCCTAATCATACATGGTGCCCTGGCTTCCCATTTGATTTAGCATTTGTTTCAGATTTTTCCATTTTTAATCAAGTATAAAGTATTAGTTGCACCAAAATAAATTGGAATGGGTTCGGTCAAGCTCCTCTTCATTGTCCCAGCTACAGGCACAGTCAGGTCTAAGGGTGCATGAGATGCACATGACCTTTTCAAGGGCAGCATGCAGGACACTTGCTGATAAAACGCAGCTAGGAGGAGCTAAATCCTCCTTTTCTCAAGTGGTAATGGGATTTTTTTTAATCTGCTGTCCCTGACATCTGTTTGACTTACTAATCAGTTTTGTCACAATGCTTGGTGAAGCCCACAAGATGCATCACACCACCAAGCCCATTCGTGAGCTTAGTGGCAACAGGAAAGCATAGGTGAGGGATGCGGGAAATTGAGGCAAAAATGCCATGACCTGGACCATCTGAACGTTCTTTTCATTATAGTGTCATTATAATATAATATAATATAATATAATATAATATAATATAATATAATATAATATAATATAATATAATATAATACAATATAATATACAACATAATATAACATAATATAATATAAAAATTATTTATTTTATTTGGCGTTTTTTTCATTAAGCACATTCAGCAACAATGAGCTACAAAGATGTACGTTTCTTATTTCCTAGGGCTGCCCTGAAAAAGTACCACAAATTGGATGGCTTCAAATAGAGATTTACTGTCCCACACTTCTGGAGGACAGAGGTCTCGAGGCATCAGCAGAGCTGTGCTTCCTCCAGAGCCTGCTGGGAAGGCTCTGTCCCCTGTCTCTCTGCTGGTTCTGCTGTGGCTTTGCCAGCGATCCATGGACTTCTCTGCCTCAATTGTCACATGGTGTTCTTCACTCTGTCTGTCTGTCTGTGTCCAGCTCTCCCTTCTTAGAAGGACACCAGTATATTGGGTAAGGGTCCATCTTATCTAATACCATCTTCAAAGACTCTATTTCCAAATCCATTCACATCTCCAGGATCAGAAGCAAGGACTTCAACCTCTCTTTCGGGAGAATATAGTTCAACCCACAACTGTATATTTAATAAAAATAATATTTCCATTTCTCAAGAATTTTGGTGGTAATATTTGTCAATATTTACTATCCAAAATGTCCATGGAGGACTAGGGACATCAAAGGTCACATAAGAACTAAAAGACACAAATCTGCTGAGGAAGTATCAGTTATTTTAATAAGATAATGCCTGGAAAGGGAAGTTCAGCACAAGCAGCTACACAAGGTGAATTTACTTATGCTGGGTAGCTTGACTTCAAATGAAATGACTGTTTTATAAATTACTTTTGACCATCCCAATTTCAAGTTTTCTTCTGCATGTCCAGAGTGAACAAATAGCTATTAATAAGCTGGTTCCATAGAAGGAAAACTTTGCCAACACTTAACTGACACCAGGTTTATATCAATGTTGTCAGATGCTTCAAATTGAAATCCAGATAATTATTATAATGGTTCAACATTTTTTCCAATTCTTGGAGTCAAAGAAAAGCTTTTGGTTGTATATTCTGATGAAGGTGAAACATCTGATATTATTGTTAGTGCTATTGTATATACAATCAAAACTTCAATATTGAACATACAATTATTTGTTTTTGTGCAATGATATGAGTACAAATTTTGGTGGGATAAACATTATGTCAAAAGCAATACTCTCACTAAACTAAAACTCTGTGGGTCATAATTTCATTTGGAATTGATTATGGTGAATACATAATTCACAAATGCTTTCCGACATGCTGAGACAGTCTCCTAGCCAAAATCAGAACTTGATTATTTGATGCACACATTTTAAACATATGCATGGTAAATAAACCCAATTTTTTTCTGGTTACAGATTATGTTAAATGCAAAAAAGAGCTTGATAAAACAAATAATGCTGGAAGAACTAGATATTCATATGGAAATAAAATGAAACATTCACCTCTATAGGTAGTTCAAGATGGACCATAGACATAAATGTCAAGTTAAAGCCATAAAGCCTCTAAATTGAAAACGAGAGTTTATCTTATTAAGAGGTCTTTTATCTTCTAATTAGAAGAGTAAAAAAGATAAACTCAACTGCATTAAAATTATAAACTCAAAGGACACAATTAAGAAAACGAAAAGCCAAGCTATAGGCAAGGAAATATATTCACAATGCAATATCTGATTAAGAATGTATTCTTAAAATTCTGACAAAATACTAATAAAGTCAAACAACTTAATTTTAAAAGGGGTGAAAAGATTTGAACCAATAATTCACAGAAGAAAATACATGGACAGCCAATAAACTCATGGAAAGAAATTCAACACTAGTCATCAGGGATACGCAATTAAAATCAAGAGATACCACTTCATTCCCATTAGAGTGGCTAAAATTAAAATGTTTAAAAACACCAAGTGTTAGGAAGGATTTGGAGCAACTGGACTTCTCATACATTGCTGGTGCAAATGCAAAATAAGATAGTCCTTTGGAAAACAGATTTGTAATTTCTTACCTTACAAGTCAACAGTCCCACTCCTAGGTATTTAGCTAAAAGTAATGAAAATATATGACCACAAAATGACTTGTATTCATAATAGCTCAAAACAGGAAATCATCCAGCATCCATCAATAGGAGATTAGATAAGCAAATTGAGATATGTTCATACAGTGAAAGAATTTAGCAATATAAAAGAACAAAGTACGATAAGTAGAACAACATGGAGAAATTTCAAAAACATCATCCTGAGCAAAAGAAGCCAGACATAAATGCATACTTATAACTGTATGCTTCCATCTATATGAACTTCAATAACAGGCAAAATGAATTCATGCTGCTAGAGATAAGAACAGTGGCTGTTTTGGGGGACAGAGGTCAAGGATTGCCTGGAAAAGCAGTTCAAGTGACCTTTCTGTGATGAGGGAAATACTCAGTGTCTGGTTACGACGTTGATTACCCAGGGGTCTCTACCTTTGCCAAATCTCATCAAAATATGCATATATGACTTTTTGGATTTTACTTTAAGGTATACCTCAACACAGAAGCAAAAATGACAGTGTATTTTATGGAGTGTATTAGCTTCTGATTGCTGCTGTAACGAATTGCCACAATCTTAGTGGCTTAAAATGACATAAATGTTATTACCTGACAATTCTGTAGGTCAGAGTCCAACACAGGTCTCACAGGCCTAGAACAAAGGTACAGTAGGGCTGCATTCCTTTCTGGAGACTCTAGGAGAAAATGCATTTTCTTGCATTTCCAGCTTCTAGAGTCTGCCTACGTTGTTTGATTCAAGGCCTCCTTCCTCCATCTTCAAAGCCAGCAACAGGGGATGGGGTCCTTTTCATATGACCTCTCTCTTCCACTTTCAAGGGCCCCTGTAATTAAATTGGGTCTACCTGGGGAGCAAATGTGGCTCAGTAGTTGAGTACCTGCCTCCCACACGGGAGGTCCTGGGTTCAAGTTCCCAGTGCCTCCTAAAAAAGACACACACACACAAAACCAAGCAGACATTGAGCAAAAACAATGAGCAACACAACAAGCAGACAACAAGCAAAAAACAAAATGAGTAGGGAGTGGATGTGGTTGGGGCAGTTGAGCATCTGCCTTCCACATGAGAGGTCTCAGGATCATTCCTGATGCCTCCTAAAGAAAAAAAATGCAAACAGGCAACAAGCAGACAACAAACAAAAAATAATGAGCAAAAACAACAAGGAAAAGCAACAAGCAGACAACAAGCCAAACAATGAAAAACGCAATAAGAAAAATCGATGAGCAAACAGATGGGGGTGCCATCTCAGGGGGAAACGGTTGGGTCCACCTGGATACAATCCAGGATAATCTCCCTGCTTAACATCCGCCAATTAGCAACTTATTCCATTGGCTACCTCAGTTCCCCTTTGCCTTTAACATAACATGTTCCCAGGTTTTAGGGAAAAGACTGTGGACATACTTGGGGGACATTATCTTGCCTATTGGATGGGGATAGAGGTCAGATAGAGGACACCATGGTGGGAGGGCCAAAGGTTGGGGAAGAGAGGGGAGGAAACACTCCAAAGCTCTATCTGCAGAGTGGTTATACAGGTATGCTGATTTCATAAAAATGTACCATGACTGAGCTGTAATTCTGAAATTTATGTATCTTATAGATTTACATGTATCACATGAATGTTTTTCCCAAAAAGGCATGTGCCTTTGAAGAACTATGTTTACAAATTACCAGAGTGTCCTATAAAGGTGTTGAATGTTTCAAAGTTCTCTGGACAAAATTAGACACTTTTAGGTCCAAGTATTCAGGAAATTCAAGGCAAGAAACCCCTAGCTTTTCTTAGTTTTAGAAAACTTCAATTTTCTAAAACAAAATCAGCAAATAGTGAAATTTAGCCTTAAAAATCAAATAATCAACAAAGCAAATTAAAAGATGAGTGTTTATATGGTGTTCAAGGCACAATTTAATTTTAAAGTTCTACCTCTCAGGTTTGTGAAGAATTTTTGGTGGAATTTCAAGTCTCAATTGCATAAATATGTATCTGGCACAAGAATAGGGTAGAATTGAGGAGACCTAAGATTTTCAATATCAAAATTTGGTGAGATATTTAAAACATTCATAAACTGAGACAATTTATTTAAAAATTTTGTCTCTAAAGTATTTGCCAAAGAATGATATTCTAAACAGAGGCAAAAATTCAGAAGCTGGGAAGATATTTAGCCAGAACCATTTAAGTATTTCCAAATAAATAATTTAAATTGAGAATTCCCCTCTTTGTTAAAAGAACTTTTCTGAGCTTACCAGGTATCTCAGGATCTATAGAAAGAATATTCTCTCAATTAAAAATCCTGGGGGGAAGCAGCTCTGGCTCAAGGAATTGAGTTCCTGTTTACCATCTATGGAGGACCTGTGTTCAATCCCTGGGAACTCCCGGTAAAAAAAAGAAAAAAAGGAGTCTCAGACCTGCACGGAGAGGCACAGGCCTCTGCACAGCAAAGTGATGCACCAAAAAGGTGATGATGCAACCAGATTTTGTAAAAAAACTATGATTATAGAGAAGACTCAATTGAAGGTAGTGATAGCTTCAAATTTAATGATCATACTATGCAACTTTGTGGAATATTACAACTAATTTTTTGAAAAGTTTAAAAAGTAGGATCATATTTTTAAAAATGAATTCTACAGAAAATTACCAACAGTGACCCGAATTAGAGATAAATAGGGCTTAATAGCTGATAAAATTTCTAAATGTGTACCAAGGATAATTATTTTGATTATTTTTTAATGTTTAGATTATCAACATGAAGATTAAATTTTGTTTAATGTATATGTTATTTTCATGTTTGAGGAAAGGAATTATTTTATAGGTCCACTAATGTCATAAAGTCAATTTATCAGTCGACAAATAAATATTTCAAAAATTGAGCTGCTTTCAGTTGTTCTCTAGAACTCTGCTAGGTTGGATGGCAGCTGTGATGGTTAGCCTATGCATCCGCCATGTTAAGGATGTGATTGTTTGTCACTAAAAGAAAGGATAAACTAGTGTAAGGTCTCAGTAAGAGAAGACATGATCGAGGTAGCAGGTTCTAAATATCACTCAAGCTTCATTTGGAAAATAGACTAGGACCAGGTTTTCTTTTTAGGTGCAGCCCCCACGCTGAAAGTTGGGGGTATTCAGTGAAGTCTCTTCATTGTCACAGGCTGCGATGCTGGAAAACCAACCTGAGATGAAGAGGAGCATGTGGAAGACATATTAGCAGGGCTCTTTCAATTACAACAGCCACAAGAGTTGGGCTGACAAAAGAACTGGGCTGGGATGCAGTCTCCATGGAAACCCCAACCCACCTTGCAGAAGTCCTGAAGCTGGGATGGGGCTTCAGAGTTGGCCAAGTTGGGACATCCATCAGTCTTAGAGACATCCAACAGGTTCATTCAGTGCTGTTGCCCACAGATGTCAGATTGTGTTCCTGGCACATTTAAGCAGAAAGTAGCAGAAACAAGTGATTGCACAGTTGTCTCTTGGTACAATGACTCTTTTCCACTCCTTGACCTAGGCAGATGCATAGACCAGCTCTAGCACCTACGGTTTGTATGTGTCCTGCTGGGCTGGAAAGGAGCTTCAGGTAACACTAAACACTAGGAGGCAAGAAAGCCTTCAGAAAAATTTCACCAGTTGTATCCTGTGCACGCCTGTCTAAGCTTAGCCTTCCTCAGCTCTGGAGCCTTCACAGAGATGGAAAAGGGAGATTGAAGTTGGGGACACAAGCAGAAGCACATCACATCATTGGGACCACCTCCTTGAGTAGACATTAGCCCAGAGCCAAGGAAGGACTGAGAATTAATGTTAGCAATAATCAATAGTACTTGCGGGCTTTGAGCATGCCTGTCTCCTACAGAGTGCAGGCACTTGGCTGGTTATAATTCAGAGCAATCATTTCTAATCACATTTGAAGCCAGCCATTTACCAAAATGCAATATTACAAAATGCAGTGTAAAAAAAAAAAAAGAGAGAGAGAGAAATGATGAATTATCCTCACAAAGGAAAAAAGGAAAACAACCAGATACCCAAAATAGCCTCACTGTAAAAGCTTCGTTTCTTTATGTGCTTCGTCTGCTGACTCATTCTATTTTCAAGGTCTGTTCTTTCTGCACATTTTGATGTGAAAGAAAAAGAAAGCCCGATTTTCTGAGGCAAAGATGATGATTTGGTAAACATTTTCCAAAAATCGGCCCTATAAATCCTGTTTGTTGATCAAAGGCAATAAAAAACATTCATATTTTCAAAGGTTTCTAATCTCAACCCTAAAACTCTGTCCAGTTTTGATTCATATATCGTTTCTTAAACTGAAATCATCAATAATCATATACAATGATTATGGATCAGAATTTGAGGAGAGTTTTATATCAAAAGAGCCGTCCAGGAAAGTGTTTTTAAACCATGAGATTCTCCCGGATCATCAAGCGTTAGTGACTCTCTTTTTATTAATAGTAATTATGCTTCTGTCCCAGCCCGAACAAGCTGAAAAGGTGAACAACGGATCAGAAAGCCTACAGGCATGGCATAGCTCATGGCACACGCAAGGGATGCTGAAGCTTTCAAGGGCTTGCAGGACTGAGTTGGAAAGGCTCACTGATCAGGGCCCACCTGAACACTGTGGCTTGACCAGGACAGAGGAATGAGCATCTGCCTGTGAGAGAGAAATCAGAAGGCTGCTGAAATCCAGTGAACTGGAAGGTCAGCACCAATGCCCCTGGTTTAAAGTTAGAAGAACCTTGCCCCCTTACTCCCCTGTGCACTAAAGGAAGCTGACTCCTGCTGCCAAACCAGCCCAGGTGTAGGCAGTGCTGATGCCCCAGGAGATCCTGCTGTGGCTGCACCCCTGGGAAAGTGGCTTCAGAAAGAGGCAGGATGGAGGACATCACTCCCTGGGGTTAAAACCCTGGCTCTGACCTGTTTCCAGCATAATCTTGGGCACCTGGGCAGGCTCTCAGGAACCTCAGCTGTGCAGTCCTCCTGCCCGCCTCCTGGTGTCTGTCTGAAGATTGGAGGATACCATTTATGAAAAGCACCCAGTAGGCTCATGGCCATTAGAAACTTAGTTTACTAGGGCTGCTATAACAAAAACCACAAACCGGTTGGCTTAAACAACAGGATTTAATCACACCATTTTTGAGGCCAGATCTTCAAAAGCAAGGTGTTAGCAGGCCACACTTTCTGAGGTCAATAGCATTGTGGTGGCCCATTGACATCCATAACTCAGCCTCTGCGTCCATCACATGACCACTTGTCTCCTGTTTCCTCCTCTGGCTTCTACCTCTGCTCATTTGTCTCTCTCTGTCCAGATTTCCTTTCATAAGGACCCCAGTCATACCCTCTTTCAATCTAAATAGGATCTTCAAAGATCCCATTTGCAAACAAGTCCATGCCCACTGGATGGGAATTAGGACTTGAGCATGCCTTTGTGGGGGACAGGACCCAATCTAACACAGAAGCTCTCTGTAACTCTTTTTTTAAATATACATATTTAAAGATATTTAGATTACACAAAATATTACACAAAAAATATAAGGGATTCCCATATGCCCCCACTCCCAATACCTCCCACCCTTCCCCACATTAACAACTTCTTTCATTTGAATGGTACAGTCATTGCAATTGATGAACACATTTGGTGCATCGTCACTACACATGGATTATAGTTGACATTGTAGTGTACAATCTCTCCCACTCAATTCTGTAGGTTATGGCAGGATATATAATGGCCTGTATCTGTCATTGAAATGTCATTCAGGACAATTCCAAGTCCCAAAAATGTCCTCATATTACACCTCGTTTTCTCTCTCCCTGCCTTCAGCACCTCAGTGGCTACTGTCTCCACATCAGTGATATAATTTCTTCCAATGCTAGAATCACAATAAGTCTACAGTAGAATACTAGTAAATCCACATGGGTCCATATTTTATTCCCCAATCCTGAGGATTCTGGGGTGGTAAAACCCATCCCACCTCTAATTGAGAGGATACCTCAATTCTATACAGCTGATGGATGGGACTCTCTTGCTTGCAATTGTAGACTCTCTCAGTTCATTGGTGAGGTGGTTGTCAATTCTCACCTCCTTGTTTTGTCCTAGATGAGTCCAATGAACTGGAGAGTAGGTGTTGCAACTCTGAGGTTCAGCGCCCAGCTGGCACATGGACAGCCCAAAGACTCTAGTCTCTTGGATGTACACCTATCAACTCCAACACCAACTAAAAGTTCAAATAGAAGGAATAGAAGAGGTATGTGCAGAGAAGTCACAACTGAGTTCAACTTTGTCACAGTGGGGAGCATAAACTCCAAGGTAGGGCCCACTGGCAAGGCACCAACCTCTGGAGCTATCTGCCATAACCATAGGACCTGGGTGTCTCCAGAGCCCTCAAGAGTCCTGTTGTTGGGGTAGTATCTATTTTGGCAGTCTGTGAGATCCTGCTGAGACATGCATAAGTGCTACCTCTGGGATGACCTCCCGAATCACTTTGAAGTCTCTTAGCCAAATAAACTCATTTGTCTTTATCTTTTCTACCTTTTACTCGAGGTCTTTTTCCAGTTGCATTGCTAGTTTTTGCTTGGTACCAAGGAGGCTCATCCCCAGGAGTCATGTCCCATGCTGGGGGGAAGGTAATGCATTTGTACACTGAGATTAGCTTAGAGAGAGGCCACATTTGAGCAACACAGAGGCTCTCAGGAGGTAACTCTTAGGCACCCTACAGCACTAGGCTAGCTTACAATTTCAAGAACAAAGACTCATAAGCATAATCATCAATATCAAAGGCCCATAAAGGGACCATCCTTCTTCACTAGTCATTACCTTGCACTTGGGGGATTGTTGCTGTTCCATTAGAGAATGTGGCAGAGCTCCCCAGGATGGGAATTCAATATTCTTTTGGTTATTTGTGTGAATCTCCATCCACTGTGACAATGCCCCATGCTCATTTGAACACATTTATATACTTATATGTATGCCCAGGTGAACCTCCTCCCATGCATCCCCCATCACTGACACAGTTGTAACCCTTCTGTGGCCCAAAACTTCTTCAAAACTGAAGCCAAATATAAGAATATCACCAAATATAATTAATATGAGAATAAAATAATAATGATAGGTTTAAATATAAGAAATAAAATACATAATAAGTGAGAAAAACTAAAACTAAAATAAAATTTTAAAATTGGGATTTATTAGTCAGTCAAAGGGATGCTGATACAAAATACCAGAAATCAGTTGATTTTTATAAAGGGTATTTTTGGGGGTAGAAGCTTACTTACTAGGCCATAAAGCATAAGTTGTTTCCCTCACCAAAGTCTTTTGCCATGTGTTGGATCAAGACAGCTGTCGATCTCTGCCAGGGTTCAGGCTTCCTGGGTTCCTCTCTTCCTGGGGTTCATTCCTCTGCAGGCTCAGCTCCTCTGTTTTCTCCACAAGGTCAGCTGTAGACTATGAGGCTCTCTAGGTTTTGCCTCTCTCCACAAGGCCAGCTGTGGGCTATCAGGTGACTGAATCTGTCTCTCTCCCCAGGGCTTCTGCCATGTCTAAGGAGTCATCTCTATTTCTCTGCATTCTTCTGTGTGTTCACTTCCTGGGCTCTAGCTCAAAACTCTGGCATCAAAAACTTGAACATCAAATTCAAACATCAAAACTTCAACTCTGTCCTTTGCCTACTGACCTGGCCCAATCAAAGCCCTAATCATAATTTAATCATGCCTAGGTACAGACCAGTTTACAAATGTAATCCAATATCTATTTTTGTAATTCATGGGTCATATCAAACTTCTACAGTGGATATTAAAAAATAATGAGAAATATTTAAGGTTTTTTTGATATTTTGTCTTTCATCACTGTAATATCTGTTGTCCTGTATGTACAGTGACATTTTCTTCCATTTCTTCTCCAGTGTCTTACTTTTTTTCATTTTGTCTTCAAAGAAGTTTTAGGTCACTGTAAAGTAACATACAGAACACAGGGGACTCCCGTATATCCAACATCCTCTCCCTTTTCCTCCTTCCCATATCAATAAACTTTATATATGTATGGTACACTTGTTACAACTGATGTACAATATTGAAACATAGTCACTCACCATGGCCAGTGGTTTACATTATGATCTACACTCTAGACTATACACCTGTCTCCATCATTGCAAGATCATGCAGAACACTTCCACTACCCCCTAAATATGCCCTCTTCCACCTATTCTATCCCTGCCTCTCCCTCCCCTCAAGGCCCATGGCAACCACCAGGCTTCACTCCTTGAAAGACAAAATTCACAGTTACTTGCAACAACACTGAAAACTTGACACAATGGTCTGTCCTCCCCTATTAGGAATTGACTTTGCTCTTGAGAAACACCTGCTCCTCTGAGAAAATATTGGGCCTCCCAAGGAAGGGAGTCCAATTCATTCCTGCTCATTATGTGGTTCTCCACCCACTGATATAACACACTATGACAAAATGATCACTCACACATTCTCTAGAAGACTGCCCCAGGTGTGCCCTGTCCTGAATGTCCCCCCATCTAACACTCTAAACCAGTAATCCTTTCTTGTCATAGTCCCAAAAGAGCTTTCCCAACATTGTAGTTTCAACCACATGCACAACAATCCCCAGTGTTCACCTGCTCCTACCCCCAGCCCTACCCCAATTCCATCGAATGTCCAACACACCCTCCCAAACCTACTCCCTGTCAAATTTGCACCACTCGACCCAAGAGTATCACTATACCCTGTCATATCATTTCCACCTTATCATAGACTTTGTCCATATGGGTATTTGCTCACAACCTTCTTCTCCCTTTCTATTTCTTGTAAACCTATCTTCCAGACTCTAACTCTCTGAGTCTGCTCTATTTTCTTAATTCATATCAGTGAGGTCATGTAATATTTGTCCCTCAATGCCTGACTTGCTTCACTAAACATAAGGTCCATAAGATTCATCCATGTTATCCCATGAGTTAGTACTATATTCATTCTTAATATTCCATTGTATATATATACCACATTTTGTTTATCTATTCATCTGTTTTTGGGCATTGGGGTTGATTCCAACTTCTGGAAATAGTGAATAATGCAAACAATGAGCATTGGTGTGCATATATCTGTTCATGTACTTGCTTTCAATTTTTCTAGGTATATACCCAGAGGTTGAATTGCTGGATCATATGACAGATCTATAGTAAGTTGTGTGGTGGTGTTTTTTTTTGTCTTTATTTATTTATTTTTAGTGTTACATTAAAAAAATATGAGGTTCCCATATACCCCCCACTCACCTCACCCCACTCCTCCCATAACAACAACCTCCTCCATCATCATTGGACATTCATTGCACTTGGTGAATACATTTCTGAGCACTGTTGCACCACATGGTCAATGGTCCACATTATAGTTTACACTCTCCCCCAGTCCACCCAGTGGGCCATGGGAGGACATACAATGTCCAGTAACTGTCCCTGCAGTACCACCCAGGACAACTCCAAGTCTTGAAAATGCCCCCACATTAGTTTTTGAGAAACTGCCAAACTGTCCTCCACAATGGCTGCACCATTCTTCATTCCCACCAGCAGTGGATGAGGGTGCACATTCTCTCCAACACTTGTAGTCCTGTTTTTTAATGGCCACCAATCTAATGGGTGTAAGATCGTATCTCATTGTAGTTTTGATTTGCATTTCCCTAATAGCTAGTGATGTTGAGCATCTTTTCATGTGATTTTTAGCCATTTGTATTTCTTCTTTGGAGAAGTATCTGTTCAAATCTCTTGCCCATTTTTTAAATAGATTTTTTGTCTTTTTATTTTCAAGATATAGGATTTCTTTATATATGCTGGATATTAGGCTCCTATGAGCTATATAGTTACTAAATATTTTCTCCCATTGGGTAAGCTGTCTTTTCACTTTCTTGACAACCTCCTTTGAAGTACAAAAGTTTTTAACTTTGAGAAGGTCCCATTTAACTATTTTTTCTTTCACTGCTCATGCTTTGGGTATAAAGTTCATAAAATGATTTCCTGTTACAAGGTCCTGTAAATGCTTCCATACATTATCTTCATTATTATGAAGAATAATCTACATTATTATGGTCTTGGCTCTTATATTTAGAGCTTTGATCCATCTTGAGTTGATTTCTGAATAAGGTATGAGATAGTGTTCCTCTCTCATTCTTTGGGATGTGAATAGCCAATTCTCCAAACACCATTTGTTGAAGAGCCATTCTCTCCCAACCGAGTGGGCTTGGTGGCCTTGTCAAATATTAGATGACTGTATATGTGAGGATCTATATCAGAATTTTCAATTTGGTTCCATTGGTCGGTATGTCTACCCTTTTGCCAATACCATGCAGTTTTGATGACAGTATATTTGAAGTATATTTTAAAGTCACGTAGTGTGATTCCTCCAATTTCATTTTTCTTTTTCAATATGTCTTTGGCTATTCCAGAATTCTTGCCCTTCCAAATAAATTCCATAGTTTCATAGTCAGTTTTTCAGTTAAAAAAAAAAAAAATGCTGTGTTGATTTTTATTGGGATTGCATTATATCTGTAGATCAGTTTGGGCAGGATAAACATCTTGACATTTAGTCTTCCCACCCATGAATAGGGAATATTCTTCCATCTATTTAAATCTTCTTTGATTTCCTTTAACAGTGTTATGTAGTTTTCTGTGTATAAGTTCTTTACATCTTTGGTTAAATTTATTCCTACATATTTGATTCTTTTAGTTGCTATTGCAAATGGAATTTTTTCTTGATTTCCTTCTCAGATT
Source organism: Dasypus novemcinctus (assembly GCF_030445035.2). Taxonomy (NCBI): domain Eukaryota; kingdom Metazoa; phylum Chordata; class Mammalia; order Cingulata; family Dasypodidae; genus Dasypus; species Dasypus novemcinctus. The sequence goes on along the minus strand of NC_080674.1, from coordinate 4,064,826 downwards.
GTTTATTATTGGTGTACAGAAAAGTACTGATTTTTGTGCATCTTTAATGAACTCATTTATAACCTCTAGAAGCTTTGTTGCAGGTTACTAAGGGCTTTCTATGTATAGGATCATGTGAGCAAATAGTGAAATTTTGACTTCTTCATTTCCAATTTGGATTCCTTTTTTATCTTTTCCTTGCCTCAGTGCTTGACCAAGTACTTCTAACACAGTGTTAAATAGGAGTGGTGAAAGTGGGCATCCTTGTCTTGTTCCCAAAATTAAAGGGAATGATTTTAGGATTTCACCATTGTGTATAATGTTAGCTATGGGTTTTCCATATATACCCTTTAAAACGGTGTGGAAGTTTCCTTTTATTCCTATCCTTTGCAGTGCTTTTATGAGGAAAGGGTGCTCTATTTTGTTGAATGCTTTCTCTGTATATATAAAGATTATCTTGTGATTTTTTTTCTTTTGAACTGTGTATGTGGTATATTACATTGATTGATTTTCTTATATTGAACCATCCTTGCATACCAGGGATGAAACTTGCTCATGGTGTATAATCCATTTGATGTGTTGTTGAATATGATTAGCAAGTATTTTGTTGAGGATTTTAGAATCTAAGTTCATTAGAGAGATTGGTCTGTAATTTGCCTTTCTGGTGGCATGTTTGGCTTTGATTAGGGTGATGTTGGTATCATAGAATGTGTTAGACAATGTTCCTTCTACTTCTATTTTTTGGAAGAGTTTAAGAAGGTGTGATGTTAGTTCTTTCTGGAATGTTTGGTAGAATTTACCTGTGATGATATCTTGATCAGGGCTTTTTTGTTTTTTGTGGTTTTTTTTTTTAGTAAACATCTTGCTCTATTGGGAACTACTTACTTTATTTTATTTTTCCTTATTTATCCCCCCCCCAATTGTCTGCTCTCTAGGTCCATTTGCTGTATGTTCTTCGGTTTCTGTTGTATTCTCATTAGGCAGCTCCAGGAACTCATCCTGGGACCTTCTGGAGTGGAAGATCACTCTCTTGCTCCACCTCAGCTCCCTAGTTCACTAAGTCTCATATTGTCTCTTCTCTGTGTCTCTCTTTTTTTTTTTTTTTTTTTTTTTGGGTGTGTCATCTGGGAGGTCTGCTCTCCTGTGCAGGGCTGCACTCCTTGCATGGGGGGCACTCCTTGAGCACTGGGCACCCCTGTGTGGAGTGCACTCCTTGCATGTGGCACTACTCCATGTGAGTCAGCTTGCTACACAGACCAGGAGGCCCTGGGCATCAAACCCTGGACCTTCTATATGGTAGGTGGAAGCTATATCATTGAGCCATATCTGCTTCATGTGGGCTCTACTTAGTTGAGAGGTTTCTGATGACTAATTCAATTTCATTACTTGTGATTGGTCTGTTGAGTTCATCAATTTCTTCTTTCATCAATGCAGGCTGCTTGTGTGTTTCTAGGGATTTGTCCATTTCCTCCACATTACCCTTCTTGTTGGCATATAATTTTCCAAAGTGTCCTCTTATGATACTCTTCATTTCTGTGGGGTCAGTGGTGCTATCCCCTTCCTTGTTCCTTATTTTGTGTATTTCCATCTTCTCACTTTTTTCCTTTGTAATTCTAGCTAAGGGTTTGTCAATTTTATTGATCTTCTCAAAAAAACAGTTTATGGTTTTGTTTATTTTTTCTAATTTCTATTTCATTTAATTCTGCTCTAATCTTTGTTATTCCTTCTTTCTACTTCCTTTGGGGTTAGTTTGCTATTATTCTAATTCCTCTAGGTGTGCAGTTAGGGCTTCAATTTTAGCTCTTCTTTTTTGATATATGTATTTATGACTATGAATTTCCCTCTCAGTACACCTTTGGCTGCATTCCATAGGTTTTGATATGTTGTGTTGTCATTTTCATTTGTTTCATACTGATTTCTTTTGTAATTTACTCCTTGGTCCCCTATTTGTCTAAGAGTGTGTTGTGTAATTTCCATATCTTTGTGCTAATCTGGTCCTCTGGTCCTTAATGGTTTCCAGCTTCATTCCATTGTGGTCAGAGAAATTACCTTGTATAATTTCAATCTTTCTGAATTCATTGAGAGTTGTTCTTTGGTCTGGTATGTGGTCTATCTTGGAGAATGATCCATATGCCCTAGAGAAGAAAGTATATCATGCTGTATTTGGATATAGTGTTCTGTATATGTCTATTAGGTCCAGATCCTCTAATGTATTATTCAAAGTCTTTATTTATTGATTCTCTGTCAAGATGTTCTGTCTAATGGTGATAATGGTGTATTAAAGTCCCCCAATATACAATCTACTTCTCTACTTAGTTTTTCCAGTGTTTGCCTCATCAATTTTGAGGTTCCTTGGTTAGGTGCATAAATGTTTATGAATTGTTCTTTCTTTTTGAAAGATACCCCTTTTACTAATATATAGTGTCTGTCTTTGTCACTTAAAATAACTTTGTATTTAAAGTCTATTTTGTCCTATATTAGTATAGCTATTTCCACACTTTTTTTGTTGTTTGCTTGTAAAATTGTTTTCCAGCCATTCACTTCCCGCCTTCTTGAATCCCTGGGTCTAAGGTGGGTTTCTTGTAGACAGCATATAAATGGGTCATATTTCCTTATTCATTCTGCCAATCTGTGTCTCTTGACAGTGAGTTCAATCCATTAACATTAGGTGTTAATACTGTCAAAGAATTACTTACATTAGTCATATTTTCTTTGGGTTTACGTATGTCTTATGTTGTTTTTATTTCTCTTTTTGTTTTTGTTTTTTTTAATTTTTTCTTACACTTTCCTCCAACTCTCTCTCCTGTGTTTTCCTTTCAACCTGCAGCACTCCCTTTAGTATTTATTGAAGGACAGGTTTCATATTGGTATACTCTCTTAATTTTTGTTTATCTGTGACTATTTTGAATTCTTCATAATTTTTGAATGCCAGCTTTGCTGTTTAGAGAATTCTTGGCTGGATTTTTTTTCTTTTAGCAGCTTAACTATGTCATAGCACTGCCTTCTTGCCTCCATGGTTTCAGATGAGATATTAGCACTTAATCTTATTGAGCCTCCCTTGTATGTGATTGATCTTTTTTTCTCTTGCTGCCTTCAGTATTTTCTCTTTGTCTTGAGCATTGGACAATTTGACAAGTATATGTCTTGGAGTAGGCCTGTTGGGGTGGGGTTTGCTGCACTTCCTGGATGTGTACATCCATCTCCCTCAATAGGGTGGAGAACTTTCCAGTTATTATTTCCTCCAGCATTCCTTCTGTCCCCTTTCCATTCTCTTCTCCATCTAGGATGCCTATAATGTGTATGTTTGTCCATTTTGTGTTGTCGCTTAGATCCCTGAGTCCCTGCTGGATTTTTTCTGTCTTTTTATCTATCTGTTCTACTATCTAATTGATTTCAGATGTACTATCTTTCACATCACTAATTCTTTCCTCCGCCTGTTCAAATCTGCTGTTATGTGCTTCCAGCACATTTTTGATTTCTTGGATTCTGTCTTTCATCACCATTATATCTGTTATCTTTTTATGTACATTTACAATTTCTTCAGTATGTCCTCCCTGTGTCTTCTTAATATCCTTAACCTCTTCCGTCACTTCATTAAACTGGTTCATGATATTTGTTTGGACAGCTCTGATTAGTTGTTCCATGTTCTGCATCTCCTTCTGGTTTTTAGTTTGTTCCTTGGAATGAGCCATATCTTCCTGTTTCTTAGTATGGTTTATAACTTTTTGTTGGTGTTTAGGCATTTCTTTACCTTGCTGGGCTTATTCAGTTGTTTAGTTTCTCTTTCTAGGATTTTATTTAGTTGCTGCTTTTGTATGTGTGGTAAATTTTGTCTTTGACATTTATTCTATTTCCTTGCTGTTGTCTATGTTTTCTTGAAAGAAAAAGATTAGGGAAGATAAAGGGAAAGAGAAAAGAAGAGAAAAAGGATAATAGTAATATTAATAGTAAAAGATGAACGTGGGAGAGTGTGGGCTATGGTGTGGACCATTGGCCATGGGGTGCAGTGATGCCCAGAGATGTACTCACCAGATGCAATGGATGTGTCATGATGATGGGGGAGAGTGTTACTATGGGGGGAGTGGTGGGGTGGGGGCGGTGTGGGTGAATGGGAACCTCATATTTTTTGAATGTAATATTTTTTTTAAAAATGAATAAAAATAAAAAAATAAAAAAAATAGTAAAAGATAGAAGAGGAACCATATAAGACCTAGGAAAAAGAATAATTAACTTGTGTTAGAAATCCAGAGGAATAAGAATTAAAAAGTGGGGTACAAACAATGAAATGAAAAAGCAATTAGAGAAAAATATCTAGAATGAATTAAAAAGTCAGAATGATAAGAAGAAAGGAAAAAGAAAAGACAATAAGAAGAAAAGTTTTTTAAAAAAAAAAGAAAATAGGGAATAGAGAAGAAAGAAATAAAAACAAGAAAAATTGAAGACTAACCAAAGAAAGGTGGAATGTAAGAATAAAAACAGAAAGCAGAAAATAGGAAGATGAAGGAAGGAAAAGAAACAGCATGGGTTTACTAAAAAAGGGGGAAACAAAGGAAGGAAAAATCACAGCAAACAAGAAACAAGACTGAAGCACCTGAAAAAAAAAACAAAAAACAAGTGGGCTGGGAGAGAGGGGAGAAAAAGAACAAAAACAACAAAAAAACACACATTCAATCATGCAAAGAAAAACTTAGGAAAAACATCCTGCCTTCTTGGGCCCCTGAGGAGCTGTGTTCATCAATCAATTACCCTGCAGTCTGCTTCTGCAGGTTTTGAATCAGGTTATTGAGTAAACTAAGTTAAATTTTTAAAAAGGAACCTTTTTAAGAAAAATAAGAGACTCAAGAAGCTAATACAAAAATACTGTCTATGTATTCCCTGTCCTAAAGGATCAGCTGGGTGTTTGATAACCCAGTGGATCACTCCTCTAAGGAGAACCAGGAATCAAACCAGCGGCCTTGAATATTCAAAGCTGAGACTCCTCCACTGAGCTAAACTTTCTCATTGGGTCAGTTAGCTAGAGAGCTCGCCAGCCCTTCCCTAGGGCATGTTTGACTCTGCAGGTGGGTAGATTCCTGCTGATAAGAAACCTGTCTGTGCCTGCCCCCTTTCTACTCTTAATGCTTTCTCTCCCAGGGCAGCAGGATGTGAGAGCCTGTGTGATCCGATCCCCCCTCATCTCCTCTGGTCAGGTTGAGTTCCCTTCTGAAATTCAAATGGACCCTGGTATCCAAACTCACTGCAGAGGAATGGCTCTCTTCCCTCCTCCAGACTTCCCCCTTCTCCCAGGAGACCCTAAATAGGCTCTAAGAAGGCTATTAAGTGCTTCCTACTGCCCATCTCCTTTAGGGGAGTTGGAATTTTGATAGTTTTCAGCACAGGACCAGTCAATTGCCTGATTCCACCCTCTCCCAGCCCAAGTTCCTCTCTCCCAGGTTGGCTAGGTAAAACAGGCTGCTTGAGCCGATTCACCTCTCCCCTCTTTCTGGGGCCCCTTCTTGCCAGTTGGTATGCTCTCTAAAGTTCAAAAAGGGTGCAGGTAACCAAATCCACAGAAAGGAAACCCCTCCCCACCCTTTGCCAGAACCCTCGCACTCCCAGAGAACATTCTCTCCTGCTCAGTGGCTGGCGGGAGTCCAGGGGTTCACAGCAGTTTTCTGCCTTGCAAGTGGGGTTTAGCCACCCACCGTTTACTGCCAGCAGGGCAAGAACTCACTGTTTTCCCTTGGGCTTTTTATCTCTCTGTCCTGTTCCCTCCAGATTGATGCCCTGAAGCTTCCTGCTCTGTGGGTTCCTCAAACAGCTCACTCAGGCAGGATCTCGCCCCTTTTCAGCTGTTTTTTGCGAGAGAGGTGGTAAGGGCCCACTTAAACCAGCACCTTTGTGCCTCCAATCTCTCCATAACTCTTAATGCCTGTCCCTCCTCCCACCTCAGTTATAAAACCTGTCATTGTGGTATAATTTCAACCACCATGGAAGCCAGCCTCATCTTCCCCATTTATATCCTGCCTCTTAATCATGATCTCTAGATGGTCAGAGCAGCGTCACCCCAATCTGCACACAATTGTCAAGGGTCACCCTTTTTAGGAGCGAGCTCTGGATAAAAGGAAGAGTCTTAGTCTAGTAGGAGGGCCTTGCTTTTCCCATCTGCTCACATTACATGCATCCATCCATCCTAATAAGTAACTCACAAGAAAAAACTGAAGATTGTGCAAAACCAAACCCCAGTCATAGTTCCCTTAAAATAAAATCTAATACAATTAAATTTCAAGATAACTAAATAATAGGATGTTCATTGGAATATGCTCTCATAGGCTTTAAGATATTATATATACATATATATACACACACACACATATATATACACATAAGCACACAAATATATATCTCATATTTCCTAAATGTCACTCAGCTAATTAAGTGAACCAGAGGTTATAGCACCCATAGAGGCCCTGCAGCATCAAGTCCAACACCTTTCCTTAGAGTCCTTAGAGGAATGAGGCTTGATGTCTGCTCTGGGCTATGGAGTCTAATAAGGGACCCTCGCCCAGAACTTTGTGTCAACGTGCAGACTCGCTGAGGTCCTGAGTAAAACGATGTGATGGCAAGGAGGAGATGTGGATTCATTACACCCCCTGGGTCTGGGTCTACCCCGTGCTGTCCTGGGTCCAGAGGATGCCGCCTGCCCAGAGAGCACAGCTGTCCAGGCACCCTTCCTTCCCAGTGCCCACCGCCAGGCAGGCAGCTGCTTTCCACCTTGGCATGCAGAGGAGGATGAAAAGGAGACCAAGCCTAAGGGATGGTTGCTGCTTTGTGTGCCCCACCCAGTCAGAACTGCCCTGGGGCAACCTAACACGCTCAGGCTTTCCCTGCAGGGGCCACCAGGATGCCACAGGATCCAGAAACGAACTCCAGTACATCTTAAACGGTGGCTCCAAGCAGAGCACAATGTCTTCATCCTCCAGGCTATAGGAAAAACAACGTTCACCTTATTTGCATTAAAAGCTAAAACCACTGCAGTGCCATACACATTGTTGCTTGGTTCAGCCATACACAGACCACAAGTGAAATCGTATTCTCCCAAAATGTCATAGATGTGGGCAGTGGAAAGAAAGAGTAGCGTAGGTTACCTGTAAAGTGAAATCTGTCCATGTCTTCTGGTACCAAGGTGTGTTGGAAAGAACTACTCATCCAGCTGTGCCTATACCTGGCAGTAGGGAGTCCCTGTAAGGTAAGAGGCTGGTCAAACACCTTGGCTGCAGGTCTTGGTCTCAGACTCACAGAACATCATCCATGGGACCTTAATGATGGGATTAAAGGAGCCAGGTGGAACTTGAGTCCTCTGGCACAGCACCCACTAAATGTCTGTCCTGCTCTTTCTGCTAATGTGCAGAAGAGCAGAAAGATGCCAGAACCACCAACTCCAAGAAAATCCTGCCCTCTGTACACCATGCAGGGTGCGAAATCAAATATTCCTCCCTGCCACAGCACTTAGAGAGATAGGTCAGAGGAGGTGGAAAAGGGACTGCCTGTGTAACAGAACAGCTTCCAGGACAGTGTATGAGATTCCTGGCACAAGGTGGTTTCCCAAAATGTTATAATACCATACCTTGGGAACAATAGGCATTTAATGTCACACATCAGCTAACTTAGGTTCAAGCTTAGTTGAACGAACACAAAAAGCTTAAGGTATGAGTAAATAGAAATGGTGATGTTGGGAAGTGCATCTAACAACTCAATGGACCATGGGAGCATGGAGATCGATGAAGGAGATGAGCGTCTGTTTCTCTGTAGTTCAAGGTCAGCCAGTGATGGAAACTTGTCTTATTTGTCACTACCGGGAAGTTTCTAAGAGGCGGAGAGTCCACAGTCCTTTCATACAGCTTAATAACACATCTTTCTTAGGGAAAAAATGTCCCTCAGGAAAATGTGCGCATTTCAAGGACCAGTGAGCACACTGCGGGGCCAGCTGCTGCAGGGAGTCACGGCAGATTCCGGGACGCGGCGCCTCATTACCTTCTGGGTCCGAAAGATGGAGCAGAGACGCTGAGGGCCGTGATGACGAAGGGGTGTTATGATTGTGGTAATAAGCCTGATTAAATATCAGGAAAATACTTGGCAGCATCATGAATAAACCTATGAGGAAAGTCACTGTGGTGCCCAAACAAGTTGAGCATAACATAGATTAACAGCTTTTCGTGATGAATCCCTTTTTGAAACCAGTATTACTGATACCGACAAGTTACTTGCTTGAAGCAAATGCAAAGGAAGATATTCTTGGTTCATTTCCTGCCATGCCCACCTTCCTTTTTGTTTAAAATACTTATTTATTACAGATTGAGTTTTTGGGGAAAAAAAGTCTTTGAATTGATGAATTATTAAATGGGTTAATGAAACAATGGAAGAGCAGACAAATTGTTCACAAAAGGAAGCTTCTTTTTAAAAATGGAACTGACCATGAATATATATCCTCTTTATTCCTGATTCAAAGAAAATCTTTAGTTTTTAAAAGTAGTACTAGTGCATTGTGTAAATATTTGGACTAGTAGACAAGAAAATGAAGATTTGCTCTAGGTACCATAACATAGAGATGGCTACTGTTATAATTTTGTTATTTATCTTTCTTATTCTGTTCCATTCATGTTTTTCTTTTTAACTATTAAATATTGTTTTATTAAATATTACTTTATCTACTGTTTTGTAAACTTTTCTTACTTAACATGAAAATTTTGTCATATCATTAGTCTTCTAGCAAAGGTAAAAAGACTACCTCAAACCACAGATTAAAATATCTTTGAAGCCTACAAAAGAGCTATAGTTTCTGAAACAATGAGCATCTCTGTGGGTGAATCAATCTGGGCATATGAAAAATATTTGGTTAATTACTTCTAGGTACTTGGATACTAACTCAGAATAGAAAGTTGGAGGTGCAGAGAAAACTTGCTACTTGGCAATAATGCATCTCACCTATTTTATTTTAAAACATAACACCACTGGAATGCAAACTCCCTGAGGGTCGGGAGTTTGTCAGTCCTGTTCACTGTGGTACCAGACCACTTCTCAGACCTAGTAGGTGTTCTGTAAACATTGGTGAATGAATTGATTATATCCCATGATCAGAGGCTTTCTGCACCATTCATTTTCTCATCTGTGGATCCAGTCAGTCTTCATTCAATCAGCAGGTGTCTCAGCCACAGGAATGCAAGCAAACTAAGGCTATGGAATCTGGTTCTGTGGATTCTTAGAAGCAGAACCTGAACATGAATATTATGGGCTTCTAAATTTTCGTGGAATCAGTAATTCATAGAATGTACCATTCTCTCTGGGAGTTCCATCACCAACTTGAGTATCACTGAGAACTGCTATTAGTGAGACCAAAACTAAAGAAGGAAATTCACATATTTAATAAGTTCATACAAGCCCTGCACTCCATCAGAGTAGCCTAGGAGACAAAGCAAAGAACACGGGCTTGGCTTCCTCATAGTTCCTGCTCCGTGATGACCTTGCTCCAACGGTGGGATTGCCCTGGAAGACGATGCAAGGACAAAATGGCAATCCGAGGACCTGGCAAAAGGAAGGCAAGAATAAGGGCTGGCTGTGTTGGGAAGACAGACTTGGGGACACAAATATAAAGGCAGAACGGGCCTTTGAGTGAATATGAACATAGCAAAGTGGCCGTGGTGGCTGCTGGGGGTAGGGAGTGGGAAGAAGAGATGTGATGTGGGGGCTTTTTTGGGGGTTGGAGTTGTCCTGGGTGGTGCTGCAGGGACAGTTACCAGACATTGTATGTCCTCTCATGGCCCACTGGGTGGACTGTGGGAGAGTGTGGACTATGGTGTGGACCATTGACCATGAGGTGCAGCAGTGCTCAGAGATGTATTCACCAAGTGCAATGAATGTCTCATGATGATGGAGATGGTTGTTGTTATGGGCGGAGGAGTGGGGTGAGGGGGGTGGGTGGCATATGGGGACCTCATATTTTTTTTAATGTAACATTAAAAAATCAAATAAAGACAAAAAAAATTTAAAAAAAGGAGGTGTGCTATCAATAAGAAAATTGGCCTATCCCACCTTGTTTCCAGTGCTTCTTTGGAAATTTGAAAACCTGACATTTTTTTCAACAACTTCCTCTTTCAACCTCCCTCACTCACAGCTGGCTCGGTGGATATGAAAAAGGACAATGCAGCCCTCAGGAGCTTCCACCTTCCCTCTCTCCCTTTGGCTAAGTGATCAGCTTAAAATAGCACCTATATTCGCCCCAAACGAGGAAGAGGCTCATCAAGATTCCTCCCTCTGCCGAGAAGGTCGTAACGACAGCCTCTCATTTATCTCTCTCTGGAAGAAATGCCTAGAGTTTCATCTTAGTCAGAAAAGAGAGGGAGAAAAGAGACCATCAGAATTAGTTTCCCAGTGCTGCTGTAGCCACCTCCCACAGAGCGAGCAGCTGAAAACACAGTGATTCTCTCACAACTCTGGAAGCCAGACATCTGAAAGCCAAGCGTCCACAGGGCCAGGCTCCTTCTGAAGGCTCGGGGAAGAATCCATCCCTGCCTACCCAGCCCTGGAGGCTGCTGGCAGAGGGTGTTTCTTGGCTCGCCGCAGGCAGAGAACACCAAGGGGTCCCCGCCTCCCCCAGCTCCCCTACGTGTCTGCCCGCCCCACCCCATGTCTTACAAGGACACTAGTCATGGGCTATAGGGCCCGCCTAATCCAGTGTAACCACATCTCAACTTGAATCCAGCTGCAAAGACCCCATTTCCAAACAGGGTCACATTCACAGTACTGGAAATAGGATCTGAGTTTGGCTTTTGTCAGGACAATTCAACCCCCAACGTCACTGCTCGAAGCTGATGCATGGTGCACAGTGGGAAGGGCCCTCCCCCTCCGAGCTTTCCCCACTGCCCTGGGCTGTGCTGTTCATGTGGGCAGGGACATCTGGTTGCTGGACCCCCTGAATCAAGAATCTCCTGGAGGGAAACGGACTTGGCCCAGTGGTTGGGGCGTCTGTCTACCACATGGGAGGTCCGTGGTTCAAACCCCGGGGCCTACTTGACCCGTGTGGAGCTGACCCATGCGCAGTGCTGATGCGCGCAAGGAGTGCCCTGCCACGCAGGGGTGTCCCCCGCGTAGGGGAGCCCCACGCACAGGGAGTGCGCCCCGTAAGGAGAGCCGCCCAGCGCGAAAAAAGTGCAGCCTGCCCAGGAATGGCGCCGCCCACACTTCCCGTGCTGCTGACGACAACAGAAGCAGACAAAGAAACAAGATGCAGCAAATAGACACAGAGAACAGACAACCGGGGGAGGAGGGGGATTTAAATAAATAAATAAATCTTTTAAAAAAAAAAAAATCTCCTGGAGATGGTCCCATGGTCCTGACCCTGGCAACAAAACGTGCTGGACCTGCTCATTTAGCCAGTTCAAGAAGCAGAACGTTACCAGCCTGCTGCCTTCTAGTGGCAGAATTTGTCTTGCTGGTTTGTTGTTGTTTTAACTTTTCTAGGTTTAATTTTGTAGTGTGTGCTCTTTTGTATCTGGAATAATTTGATCAAAGTTGTGCTCACGAGATCCATCCACGTCACAGCACGTGGTGGTAATACAGTGTCTCTAACTGCTCTTGAGTAGGCTGTGGCGCCTAAGCCAGAACGTACTTACCTATTCCACTGCAGGTGCATTTTCCAGGCCCTGACTGCTGTACAGGTGTAACAAGGAGCACTCTTGTTTCTGACTCTTGGTAAATGTGTGTGCATAATGCTTGGGTGTAGACCTAGCAGTAGAGAACAGATGGGAGTTATTAGATCCTGATAGGCAGATTTCCAAAATGCTGCACATGCCTTCCCGGAGTATGTGAGTGCACCAGTTACCCCGCATCCTTGCCAGCCTGGACGCTGCCTATATCTTTTTAAAGGTTTGCATCATAAAACCAGCATTCACTTATTTGAAAGGAATCTAATTCAGATTGCTTTGCATTGACTCCAGAAATCAGTTTAGGGGAAAATTGTGTCTTTTCCATTTTGAGTCTTCTAATCCGTCCATGATTGTGGTAGATGACATTTTTGTAGTTCTCCTTAATTTTCACTTAGTCGAGTTTTGTGGATTCCATTATAAAGGTCTCGCACATCTTTTGCTCTATTCCCTCATTTCTGAGGGCTGTGTTCCTTGTTTGTAGCATATCATTGGGTTTTTGTTTTTATTTAATCTGACAGTTAAATTAGTTTACTTGAGCTACTTAGTCCAAATATATTTAAAAGGACTACTGATATATATTAGGTTTATATTCTATCATCTTACTTTTGGTTATTTGAGCAACATATTTTGTTTCTCTTTCTCTCCTTTTTTGTCTACTTTCAGATTAATCAAATACTTTAAATTGTTTCTTTTTCCCATTTATTAAATTACTGTTACATTCTCTTTTAGTGGTTACCATAGAAATGATAATATGCATCCTTGATTTATTAAACTTTGACACTGCCTTCACCCCTTCTCATTTTTTGTGTTAACATCTTCCATTTTAATTCAATATCTATTAAGTTCCATAGGACAATATGACTATTAATTTATAAAGTCAGTATTTATTTCCATTTGGCCACATACTTACCTTTTATTATGCTCTTCATTTCTACATTATCATGCTTTCAATTGGAATCATTTTCCTTCTGCTTGAAAAACTTCATTAGTTTTTTAGTGCATGTTCCTGACAACAAAGTTCCTTAGTTTTCATTTATTGGAAAATATCTTTACACCTCCTTCAGTATTCCCAACATTATTGTGAATTTTTTCAAACCTACAGCAGAGCTTAGAGTTTGACCATGCGTACCTGTACACACACCACCTGTCTTCCCCATCAGTGAATTACCCCACTAGATTTATCACATATGTAGGCTCCCATCTCTCCATCTCAGCATCAATCCCTATTAGTTTTAGCACATTTTAGAGTAAATAGCAGGTAGCAGTACACTTTCCCCCAAATGGATACCATTATGAAGTTTGACTTTTAAAATTTCTTTTCATGTGAAATGTGCATACAATAATATTCACAAAGTCTAAATGCATAATTCCTGAGTTTTGAAGTATAAACACACCTTCGTAATTCAACCTCCAACAAGAGCAATATTATCATGCCCAAAATTTCCCTCATGTCTTTTTCTATCAATTCTCACTCTAAACCACCAAACACAACCATGGCTCTGACTTTTTAAAGAAACAAATATTGATTTCCTCTTAAAATTATGAAGAATCACAGATATACATTAAATAAGACCTAAATAAAAGGACAGGTATATCATGTATTTGAATCACAAAACTTGATATTGTTACATTTCTCTCCAACTTGATCTATAGAATCAAAATGACTCCAAATATTATTGCAGCAGAATTTTTAATATAGCAATAGAAATACTTATTCTACAATTTTTTATGAAAATAAAAAGGATCTGGAGTATTGAAAACAACTCTAAGAAAGAAGATCAAAGTTGGAGGACCTATAATACAAGACTTACCATAAAGCTATAGCAATCAAAGTTGCATGAGACTGACAATAGATCCACAGAACAAATTAGAGACCCTGTGGTGGTTTGAAGCTGCAAGTACCCCCAGGAAAACAAGTTCTTAAAGATAATCCATTCTTGTGGGTGTGAACCCTTTGCAAGTAGGTCCTTTTGATGAGATTGCTTCAGTTAAGGAGTGGCCCACCTCAATCAGGATTGGTCTTAATAACGTTACTGGAGCCATTTGTTAAAGAATGATACTTAGAGAGAGAGAAAATCATGAAAAGCAAGAAGCTGAAACAGAATCCAGAAGACTAGAGAGAGACCAGGAGAGCCTGCCATGTGCCTTGCCATGTGACAGAGGACCCAAGGATTGCCAGCAACCAGCCCCAGAACGCCTGTCATCAGAGAAAACTATCAACTTCACACCTTGATTTGGACTTTCCCTTTGCCTCAAAACTCTAAGCTAATAAATTCCCATTGTTTAAGCCCAGCCATTGCATGGTATTTGCTTAAGCAGCCTAGGAAACTAAAACAGAGCCCAAAGAAGAGAGAAATTATTTTCAATAAATGGTGCTACCTTAGTTTGACAAAGTTGTTATGACAAAATGCTGCCCAATAGATTGGCTTAAACCTCAAATTTTATTGGCTCACACTTTTAGAAGTCAGAAGTCCCAATCAACATTGGCAAGGCCATGCTTTCTCCCTGAGTGATGGAGTCCTCCATCACATGAAATTTGCTTCATTCTTTCTTTTCATAACTTTCTCTGACTTCTGGATTCTAAATCTGCTGTTTTCTCTGCATCAAAATGTCCTTTCTTTATAAGGCCTGCAGTCACACAGATTAAGACCTACCCTGATTCAATTTGACCACACTGTAACTGACAATAACAACTTCCAAAATTCATATTTGCAATGAGCTTATCTTCATAGGAATGCAGATTAATATTAAGAATGTGTCTTTTTGTTGGACTATATGATTTAATCTATCACAGATGCTTTAAAACGTGGATATCAAAAATTTAAAAAAATATATTGTCCTGATCTCACACAATACACAATAGGCCAGAACATAAAAAGCTTTAGAGGAAAATATAGGAGAAAACTTTTATCATTGTGATGGGAAAAGTTTTCTTATGTAGGACATAGAAATGGATAACTGTAAAAGAAAAAAAATATAGATTAAACTTAATGAAAATTAAAATGTTCTGCTTTTAAAAGACCCTTTTAAGAAAATGAATGCATAAGCCATAGGGTGGGAGAAATTATTCTCAAAACCTTTAGCTTATCAGGGACATATATACAATATATAAAGAATGTCTACAACTCAACAATAAAAAGAGAAACAATCCAGTAAAATAGGAAAATATTAAAGAGACTCTTCACAAAAGTAATTACACCAATGGTTAATAAGCATAAGAAAATGTTCTCAATGTCATGAGTCATTAGCAAAATTCAAATGAAAATTCCAGTGAGATAGCACTTCACGCCCACTAGAATGCTTCAGCTAAGAGTGACAATACCAGTATTGCATAATATGTTCTAACCAGAACTTTCAGAATGCAAAATGTTACCACCAGCCTTAGATGAAGATCTGGCAGATTTTTTATAAACCTAAATATGTACCTTTCATAGGGCTCAGTAATTCTACTCCCAGTTGTTAATCCCAAAGAAATGAAAATATAGCTATACTGAGTTTGAAAAGCTAAGTCAAAAGGTTTTCCCAAGTGTAGAGTTCACTAGAATGTAAGGTTTTTAAGACACGCAGGTTTATTGTCTAAACAATAATGGGTGCCTCTCTTGCTTCCTTATTGCCCCCACTAACTCTACGGTGAAGCAAAATGTAATGTTTATTACAATATTACATGCCTCGGTGAAGTTATTTTAATGAAAAGTTATGATGGCTTGGGTGTCATTTACTGGCTCATTTTACAAACAATATGTGGGATGAGGTGGGGGACCTATCACATGCTTCGTAAAAAATGTGTTGATAAAACCAGGGTTATTGCTTGATTATAGAAGATCATTTTAAGGCAAACAGTGGGAGCATTTTAGGAATTCATCGGCTGGTATGGCTTGGCCTGATGGTGAGTCCAGAGATGAGCGGTGCTCGACCAGTGATGCTGCAGCAGTCTGAGCCCAACGGGTGCTTCCAATGTGATTTAATACCTGTGTTAATTTCCATAGTCTATAAAAAATTGGCCCAACCTGGATGGCTTAAAACAACAGAAATTAATTCTTCCACAGCTCTGGAGGCCAGAACCCCATCACAGGGTCAGGAACGTCCCTCTGAAGACGGTAGGGGAAGCGCCTTCCCTGCCTCTCCCAGCTCCTCGTGGCTCTGGGTGTTCTTGGCTTGCGGCCAAATCACTCCTGTCTCCTCTGTCTCTGGGTCCTGGTCTTTCCTCTTTGTCTCTCTCAAAAGGACACTCATCATTGGATTTAGGACTCACCCCAAGATGAGCACAGTTCCAGATCCTTACATAATTACATCTGCAAAGACCCTCTTCTTCCCAACTGTCACTGGAAGCTCATTAAAGGTCCCAGGGTAAGGACCTGGAGGGCTCTTCAACCATGACAGCACTGGAAGCTCACATTCACAGGTCCCGGTGCTGAGGGCTTTCAGGGGCACCATTAACCACGACAGCACAGCGCCATTTTGTGAAATGTCTTCTGGACA
This sequence comes from Dasypus novemcinctus, assembly GCF_030445035.2. Lineage (NCBI taxonomy): Eukaryota > Metazoa > Chordata > Mammalia > Cingulata > Dasypodidae > Dasypus > Dasypus novemcinctus. The sequence goes on along the minus strand of NC_080674.1, from coordinate 4,048,687 downwards.
CATGGCACCAGGATAGATTTGGCAAAGACACTTTCATTCTCAACTACACCTTTGGTTTTCCAAAAGCTCTGAAAGTTGAAAACTGTCATGTATCCAGTCCAGCAGTAAGTTCATTGCCTCATTCACTTGCCGACCAAGCATTTATTGTGTCCTGCCGTGGCCACGTCCTTGGTCTACAAAGTCTACACAACAAAGGCCTGCTGTTGAGATTCCTCCAGAGCAGCTGTGGGGATAGACAAGGCCATGCAGAGAGCAAGGTGGGTTGATAAACCTGTGCACTGTTTAAGGCTCCTTAAACCAGGCCTGGCAGGTGTGGGGCAGGGGTCCCTAAGGGAGATGCCCGCAGGAGCTGGTGCTAGAGCTGAGTTCTGAACAGGTTTCAGGCTGACTAGCTGAGGGGGGATGGAGGTGGGCTCCAGGGGAACGGGGAAGGCTGAGCCCAAGTGTTCCCAGAACAGGATCCAGAGCGGCCCAACAAGATGGTAGCAGGCGATGCCTGGGGGAGAGAGGCGCACGTGAGGGCCTGTGAATTCACTCTCATTACGAGACGAGCGAAGTCACTGTCCCCGAGTCACAGAGCTGCTCTGGGGCAGAGAGAAACCAGTGATGCAGAGGACCCTTCCATGCCGAGCAGGACAGTGGGGAAGGGGTGACAGGCTGTGACTGAGAGGAGGTGCTGCCCTTCCCATTAAGGAAGTCAGAATTGTTAAATCAAGATTATTTTATCCCATCTCAATTATTCTCGGTATTTATAACCCAAAGTAAAAGAAAAAAAAATCTTTAAACTTAAAGTAAAAAACTAACTTCACTAGTAGAGAAATTCTTTGAAAAACCAGTCATTATGCCACCTAATATATTATTAGCAAACATTTCAGTACCCTAATTATTTTTACAGTAACTCATGGAACACAAGGGAAAATGTCACTGCTTAATGTCTTTCTGAGAGAATCTGATATTGAAGACGCTTTAATTGGCTCGTATGTTTCTGAAATAAAAGATAGACTATATAAATAGTTATAATCCTCAAAGCATACGCAAACACATCCTTAAATGGACTGCTCACACTTACGAGCCCCCAGTCCCTGGCTAGGTCACCGACAGCAACCTCTGGGCGCGAACGCCCCTACCACACCTTCCCATGTCCTGGGACCACAAACAGGAGACCACTGCTCTAATTGGACCATGAAACTGTCCCTTCTCAGGCCCCCAAGTCCAGATAATATTTTGAGGTTGCCAAATTGCTTTTGTGGTCTGCAATGGAGCTGATTGTAAAACCCACTTGGAAACAAAGAAGGAAGGAAACACTGCACGTGCGAGTGCAGGTCCCCACCGTGAGAGTGATGATCGTTCTTTCCCCACCACGCCGATAATTGGAGGCTGCTGGCCAGGGGCACCCCAGGGAGGTCTTGCTCAGGAAGGGAACAGCCCCCAGGGTAGAGAACCCCCCACCCCCAGACCTCAGCCCTGCAGATCCCTCCTGCCGACCCCAATCCCATCCCAGGCACTGGCACCTCCCAGCCTGGAGAAAGAATGGGCTCCACCCCTGGAAGAAAAGAGCCTCTTAAACCTTTCCGTCTTCTCACATTTCATCCCTCTTTCTGCACCCACCTTCCAGTGAAAGAAGAGGGTTTTGTTCAGGGAGATGGTGGGGGCTAGGGAAATGAGGTCCTACATAAAACCAGCCTTAGGAAAGAGGAAACGGGGTTCTTTTGGTTGTTGGCAGCAGCGCCGTCCAGAGTCTGGAAAGGAAATGAGGGGTCCTGAAACAGCCACATCCCAGGGGACGTGAGTGAGCAAAGAACGTGGTGATTCCCATCCTCCCACACGCCCGTCCCACCAACAGGCACGGGGCAGGGATAAGAGGGAGCAAAGCTCTTGGGTCCCCTCGGGATGGAGCTCGCCCACCTGGTGGACACCCCAAAATGTCAAGAGCGCTCGTGCCACCTGCTGCCCAGACTTCCTTGTAAACTGCAGTCGGCTGACAGGAGAGAAAGTGGTTTCCACCTCGGTAAACCGCATCATGCACGGCGTCCTCTGTCCAAAGTACTAAGGGTCACCCTTGTGGGTCTCATTCTCTCCCACCCGCCCACCTTCAGAGGCCCTGCTCTGAGCACCCAGCATCTCCACCGCAGCCACCTCTGGGCCCCTCGACACCACATGGGCCACCCGAGCTCCCGCCCAGTCTCCTAAGGGTCTCCTGCGCTGCCCCTCGTGCTCGGTCCACTCGGGGCCCTTCCCATTCCACCACACTCCGGGACTAAGCATGAACTGCCCGGAAGATCTTTCTGGACTGAACTGAGCCACGCCTGCTTATGAAGGCTTGAGCACTCTGGCTCGACCTGGAAAACAGACAGAAGCTGCATTTGTGGAGAAAATGGGGGTGGTGGGGGAAGATTGTGGGTACCTGAGAACAGCGGGTGGTGACCTGTGCACTGAGCACTGTGCTGGATGCAAACACAGCCCTCTGACAGCGGCGTTATTATCCCCGGATGAGAAAAATGAGGCTCAGTCAAGCAAGTAAATTGGCCAGGTTTGCACAGATAATTAAGTAGTGGTTTTAAACTCCCATATGTCAAACACCAAACCAGCATTAGGTGACAGCTGGTAGATGAGTGTTTAAGGTTTGAGAATTTTCTTAGAATTAATGGTGGGAAACAGAATAGTTGAAAATAAAGTCTACAGGGTGGGGGTGGGAGGTTAGTTCTTTCTGAGTGCAGACTAAGAGATTTGGACTTTACCTGGGGAGACGGTGCATTGAGCAGGGAATTTATATTGTTAAAGTTGTGCTAAAGATAAAAAGCTTTCATCAGTAGGAAGGATATATTAGTGAGATGGAAATATCAGAAGACTGTCGTAAAACTATGCTAAGAAGATGTACTTTCCTAGTCTTAGAACCCCACGAGGTATATACTGAATATCAAAAGCATACTGCTAAAATTTTGACTAAATTTGATTACTTTATTAATACAAATTGATCTGATGCTTTCCCTAGGTAAATTAAAATTTTATTATACTTTTACTTGTATTAGAGGAATTGTTAATAATTATTTGTACAAGAAATAACATTTGAAAAGTCATTTTGTATATAAAGTCTAATTAATCATATGCAAGAATACACAGGAGTCCTCAGTGGCATAGACTTTGTCCACTAGTGTTTCAACTGTGGATTTAAAATCTCATTTCCCACTGAAAAACAAACAAAGAAACAAAAACAACACTTCTTAAAGAAATTATAGGCTCCAGATCTGGGGCAGAAAAATGTACCTGGAATATCTTGTTAGTCCAGAAAGTAAAGAAATGCTCAAATACTAGTACAATAGCATCAAAGTGTCTCAGAAATCAACCTGGGAGATCCCCTGAGGCCATAGATGGAACAATTTGAGCTTCAGCCAAGGAATATTGATTGTAATGGATTGAACCCTTCATAAATCCATTATATTTAAAACACACTTTTTGGGTCCCGACAGAGGTGGAAAGGAAATCAATTCATTAATTTGAGATAGAGTGAGTAAAGGAAGAATAGTAAGCATCTACCCTTCTTTTCCAATGTGAATGATACTATGTAGAAACATCTTGTTATTGAAGTAGTATAGCTAATAAATCAACAAGAAATTATAGAAAGAGAATAGCACCCTTCCACAACCTCAAAAGATGAATGGCTCTCAGCACTGAGCACCAAGAGTGGCTAACGTCCCAGAAATAGAAACAATGAGACCCCATGTGCCTTCTGTTGACAAGACACACCATCACCAAGAAGAATGTGTTAATTTCCTGTTGCTGTCTTAACAAACTGTCACAAACTAAAAGACTTAAAAGAACTCCCTTTATTATCTTTCAGTTTTCAGGGTCAGAAGTCTAAAATGGATTTTATGGTATCAGCAGAGCAGGAGGCTTTCAGAGAGAACCTGCTTCCTGAGCTTCTAGAGGCTGCCCACATTCCTTGGCTTGTAGCCACATCCCATCACCCCATCTCCATTTCCATTGTCACAGCTCCTCTTGGACTCTGATCCCGATGTCTCTCTCTTACAAGGAACCCTGTGATGACATTTCAGCCCTGCCAGATAAGCCAAGGTTGTCTTCTCATCTCAAGCTCCAGCTTAAATCAGCCAAGCCCCTCTTGCTTTTGCTATGAAAAGTAACATTTGAATGGACTTCCTGGGGGGACGGGGGGTTATCCTGCTTGGATAGAATCTGAGTCTCAGAAGATCTCTGGGTTCAGTTGACAATTTGCAGTGAATGCAAAGGACAGAGGATCATGCTGACCTGCATGCACCAAGGGAATACAATTCACAAGTCTGTAGGTGTTTCAGCAGATAAATTGTAAGGAACAAAAGAGAAGGGGCAAAGCCAAAAGATTAAGAGAAACTTAAATCATATCCAAAAAATCTGCTGTTTCTAAGGATACACACAGGGGATAAACTATGGAGAAATGCAAGAAACTGATTAGTATATAATTCAAGAAATCAAGAAAGCAGGTTCTTTTGAAGGGAGGCTGCATTTGTGATTGGAATAGAGAGGCTTCAGGGAAGGAGTGAGGAGGCTCTATTGATCGATTGGGTAGGGCTTACTCAGGATCCTTCTTACATTAATTTGTTAATTTACACACCCACATACACACAATTGCAGTGCTCAAAACTGAGCAAAATGTTCCAAGTACATTGTGCTTTAATTATTGAAGTTTGAGATTTTATATTCTAGCAGTCATATCTCATATCATATAATAAAATTTACTGTCGACTCAAAGACAGACATAGGTTTTGTTTCAATGCTTCCTTGCACCTAAGTAAGTAATTCTGCATTCTCACATGCAAAGGAGTCCATGATTTCCTCACCCAAGCGGACTCCATAAGAACATTTACTTGGTTTGTACAGGTTTCTTGCATAGAAAAGAGAAATAGTGTCTTCTAATCATTTTGCCTTGAACAGAATCTACTGCTCTTCTTGAACCCTTTATTAGTCAGAACGAAGAAATGTATCGATTTAAAAAGATGAAAAGCAAAGATTAGCAATCAAAAATTCATGTCACATTTTCCTAAAGGCTGGCCGTGATGTTCCACTGTTGGAAAAAGCATCATGAAAGGGATGGAGATCATCAATACCTAAAGCTAAAATTAAAAACTGAAAATCTCCATTAAAATCACAGCAAAGATAAAAACAGAGGTCAGAAAATATTGAGGAGCCAAGCTTCATTTCATGTGTTGATCAATCACATGGACTGAGGTCCTTTTCAAGATGACTGAGCACACACATCTACCTCAGCCTCTACCAAAATCCTGCTGAATTTAAAAAGAAATATCGAAAGTAAGGATAAATGCATATTGAAAATGGAAAATGAAACGTTTCCATCAGCAGATCCAAACATTGAGCAATTTCTGGAAACTGCAAACCAACTATGATGAGATTGACAGAGAAACTCCATAGAGCTTAAGAGCCAACTACACATAAAACACAATGACCAATAAAAGGACTTTTCCCAGCAACATTCCAAAATAAACACAAGATCTGAGCCATGGAGAGTTGGGAATATGAGTGGTCAGGGAGCCACCCACTGATTAAATAATTAAAGAGTTGTCCACTGCTCTGCCACTTCCTGGATTTTGAACTTCTGGGCTCTAATTTTACTCCAGGCAAGAGCCATTTTCTCTGTGCAGGGGACATCTGTCTTGGGAGACCTCAAGAATGAAAGTTGGGCTTTGTTGGATGAGACATGGGATAAGACACAGGACATTATCTCACTGTATTCTGGGTATTATAGTGGACAAAGTGCTCATAGCCAGAAGGCAAGCTCCCTGGGCACCCACAAGGAAAACTTACTACCTGGAATTCTCCTGCTCACACAAGTCTGTGCGGTAAGAATCTACTGTCACACATGCGGGTCAGTCATGTGAAAATGTAAAAGCATCATGAGATACTGCTTTGTGTCACTCTATTTCTTCAGTTTCACTTAGCTTCTCTTCCCCATAATAAACACTTCCTTAACATTGAATGAAAGTAACTAATACATTGTTCTCCTTTGCCCTTCTTGTTTCTGTATCCCAAGACCATAACACCCCCTTCGGAGAGCAACAAGTTCAGGTAAACCTTAGAAGAGATATTTGAACAAAGCCCCAGATCTGCCCTAGCTTACCTGATCTCGCTCAGCTTCGTTACCTATAAGATGAGGTCACCATGCCTACTGAGCAGATAGCTCAGTGACTGGCACGTGGTGTACACGCCGAGCAGTGCGCCACTGTTTCACTCCGCTTCACTTCCCCTTCTAGTCAGATGTCTCCATTCCCAGTCCTGAGCAGAACAGCCTGGGTATACGCAACCTGTTGGGTCTGGGCGGGCAATGGCCCCACAAAGAGCCACGACATTATCTGTACAGCAGCCAATCACATGCTGACTTTTGGGGATTTGAATTAAGAGACAGAGATTGAGAGAGTCAGACCTGAATCCTGTTTATGAAGAACTCTAAGAAAAGTTCCTGATAGTAAAATCCTGGAGACTCCCTGATTCCCAATTGCCTAGGGATGAATTTCAAGCTGCTCCTTGAATTGGATGACATTGATAAAATTAAAATCATCCGACTTTGAATGAGTTTCTGTTTCACAGCCTACCAGTCCCAGGTCAAGATGGCACTCATAGATGTCGCCTTCCTCCCTGGCCCCACTTAGTAAGAAGCCACAAGGGACAGAGGGGCCATCCCTCAGGTCTTACCCTGAGTCAGGAGTAGACCTGGGTGAGAGACCAAGCTCTCCTGACATAGAAACCAGTAATACTGGGTCCCTCACATTTTTCTCTTAGGTTTAGCTAATGAGAAATTTCATTCAACAGGCTATTAATTATTTTGCTCAGCATGAGTGTTAAGCAATTGTATCATCTCATAAAAACGAATGAATATGGGGCATTGAGAAATGACCTTGTAGCTGTTAATTGTGCCCTTAAATATTCAACAGCACGTAGTGAAAATACATCCATTTTTGTCTCAAGAGAATGGTTCAGACTCAATATTGTGCAAAAACTTCATTAAGTGAATAATGAATAGAAACAGCACCAACAAAAACAAATAATAATAATGAAAGTTAATGATATTGAGAGTTTAGGATGTGGCGTTTTATAGATAAGGAAACTTGGGCACAGAGGTGAACAAATCTGACCAACTTTCACACAGCTTGAAGGTGGTGCAGTTGGAGTTGGAACCCTGCTCATGGATGTGGCAGGCGCTGTGATACTTCACCCAGATGTCCTTTACCAGGATAGCACCCACCCCAGCTGCTATGAGTGTTGGCTGCTAATGGCAGCTCATCTGGAAAATTATATCCTCCAACACCATGGCCCATAGCCAGTGGCTTACTGGTTTTGGGATACAAAAGCCTGCCCCCTGCCTCAAAGGGGGAGCAACTCAGTGGTGAGGTCTGGACTTCAGAGCCCCCTTTCCATAGAAGACAGAAAGACATTTCCTGAGAGTACACCCTTGCTCAGCTTTGGCCTTCCATGCCCTGGTCACTTTCTCTTTTACAGGTTTATCCTGGAGAGTGCTGCCTATATATAACTATATATAACTCTGTGCACCTAAATCTCTATCCAGACTCTGCTTCTCCAGAGCCTTGCCCAAGACAATTGTCACCAGGATTGTCCTGAGGAAGCAGACTCTGAGTATTAGACTCTGAGTTCTGACCACTCACCATCCAGTTAGCAACAGTGACCCCATCCCTGAAAAAGTGGGGAGTCCTGAGGGTCCTGGCATATAGACCAAGCTAAGGTCAGTTAAGACCTTTTTTGAACTGGGATAAGATATAGGTGGAGAGGGGGGCTAATTGGTGCAACATCTTTGGCATTAGAGAGCTAAGAGAGAGATCATAAATTTGAAGACTCTGGAATTGGATAGGTACTGTTCAATGCTGTTTAGGCTTTGAAGAGAAAAAATGACAGTCTAAGAACAATGAGTCACTGAGTTAAAGCAAAACAAACAAACAAACAAAAATCTTAAAGTATGAGAGTATGAGAGCAAGAGGGCCTTCTTGGCAACATTTAAAGAGATTCCCTACCTCCTACAGCATAAGTGCAGAGCTGAGGACCAGCACAGGACTTGATTGAAATAATTACCCCAAATAAAGATGCACGGATTCTCACAGGCAGTGGTGAATGGCTTAGCTCATTGGTCAGGGGCACAGAAGAAGAACTACTAGAAGACCAGGGAAACAGGATGTCAGAAAGAGACTTGTCTGAGGAACTAGGAGTCAGCTAAAACTGTGAAGACCTTTTTACCACCCATTACTGCATACGAAGAGACAACCCCTAAGGAAGAGACCTTAAAGAACTACGTGGGCAGGATGACTGCCAGTGGGCAGCAGCCGGCCTTCGCCCTCGGCATCCCACTGCACGTGCAGTGGTCTCAAGAATGGAATAGCCATCTTGGCATAGATGGACTGAATAGCTCAAGTACCTTCTCACCAAGGCCTATGTAACAACTAACACCCCCGAAGGTCTGATGCTGAGCTGATATCGTACCCTCTTGCAAGGAGACCACTCAGCCACATGAGGGAAGGGAAAGTTGATTGTATCCCACCCATGCCATCCTGGAAAATGTGGTGATTCATCCTGCCTGGTTCTAATACACATTGGGTATGGGTTTGCCTTTCCTGCCCCCAAGACCTTGGCCAGCACACTATCCAAAGCCTCGCAAAGTGATTCACTCACTTGGCATCACCTCAGACGAAAGAACCCACATTATGACAAGGCACTGTGGGTCCACGGCTGCCACCACACACCGCCATCCAGAAATCAACAGCTGGATAAAATAGTGGGATGATCTTTCAGAGGTGCAGCCAAGGTTCCAGGTGATGGTGCCCAGTGAGGATGGGATGCATCCTTCAGGGTGAGGCATCCTCATTAAACCAATGACCATTATATGGTGCTATGCTATGACAGTTTTTGGTACCAGAAAGTTTGGCGCTGAAAACCTAAAAGGGGGAAACAGCTTTCAAATTGGATAATGAGTAGATGCTGGACAAATTTTGAGGTTCTTGGTAGGAAAAGCCAAGACTGCTTTGAGGAGACTGTTGGCAGAAATAAGGGCATTAAAGGTGCCTCAGAGGAGGTCTCATAAGGACATGATGAATGTGTTCCTGGAAACTGGAAGGCGATCCTTATTATAAAGTGGCAGGAAACATGGTGAAAGTGTGTTCTGACGTTGGATGAAAGGCAGAACTTGTAAGTAATGAACTTGGATATTCATCTGAGGAGACTTCTAAATTGAGTGTAGAGGAGGTTGTTGGGGATTAACACACACCTGTTAGGCGGCCATCTCCCAGCCCTCACCTACCCCCCCCTCCTTCTCTAGGGAAATCCCACACACACTAAGCAGCCACCCTCCAGTCTTGCACTGCCCTTGCCTCCTTTTCTATTTTGCGCCATTCCACAACCTGTTGGAGATAAGTCTATGAAAAGGCCCAGACAGACCTTAAAACTGGAAACCAGGAACAATCAGCCCTAGATGCTTATTGGAACAGGAGTTCTCAGCGGCAGGGCTCCCTCCTCCTAAGGTGGATAAAAGCCACTAAGCCAAACTCAGCATGTAAATGCATTACCTTCCTCCCAGTGTGGGACATGACTCCTGGGGATGAGCCTCCCTGGCACCGAGGGATTGCTGCTGAGCACCAAGCTGGTGAGGCAACTAGAAAAAGACCTTGAATAAAAGGGGGAAATGGTAAAGACAAATGAGTTTATATGGCTAAGAGACTTCAAAATGAGTCAGGAGGTCATCAGTGGAGTCACACTTATGCACATCTCAGCAGGATCTCAGAGACAGCCAAAGTAGATACAACCCCAGGTAGTGGTACTCCTGAGAGATGAAGACACCCAGGTCCTATGGTCATGACAGATGGCTCTGGGGTTCAGTGCCTTGCCAGTGGGCCGTATTTTGGAATTTGTGCTCCTGAGTGTGATGGAGTTGGATTCAGATGTGACCTCTCTAGCATGCTTCTTCTGTCACTTTTACTGAACCTGTGGTTGGTGCTGGGGTTGTTATATACTCAGGAGACTTGAATCTCTGGACTATGTTCCAGCTGGACCCTGAGCCTCAGGAAAGTTGCAATACCTACTCTCTGGTTCACTGGACTTACCCAGGTCAGCTAACAGGGAGGTGATGATGGTCAACCACCCCACCAGGGAACTAAGAGAGTCTACAACTACAAGCAGGAGAATTCCATCCATCAGCCATGTGGGATCTAAGCCCCCTCTCAATTTAGACGTGGAATGGACATTGCCATCCCAGAGTTCACAGGATTGAGGAACAAAATATGGATTAGAGTGGATTTACTGCTATTCTACTATAGAATTATTGTGACTCTAGGTATAGAAGAAATTATATCATTGATGTGGAGACAGTGGCCCCAGGAGTTGCTGAAGGCAACTGTGATATTGGGACATTTTTGGGACTTGGCATTGTCCTGAATGATATTGCAGGGACAGATGCAGGATATTATCTATTCTGCCATAACCCACTGAATGGACTGGGAGAGAATGTAAACTACAACATAAACTATAATCTGTGCTATGTAGCAATGTTCCAAAATGTAAATGCAATGAATATACCACACTAATGAAAGAAGTTGTTGATGTGGGAGGAGTGGAGAGTGGGGTATATGGGAACCTCTTATATTTTTTACTGTAACATTTTGTGTGATTTATGTATCTTTAAAAAAATGATAATTTTTAAAAAGCCACAATCAAACATAGAGCTTGGATTCTTTCCTCCAGTGGGAAGTAGGGCAAGCTGCCATCTCTCAATCCCTGACCCAGAGCAGTTTATGTCCACTCTGGGAAGCAGGCCACAATGGGACTTCTTCCTCTGCTCTTTTGAAAAGGAAATTTGGCTTTTCCAGACTCATTATTTTGTGTGGTAAAGGGATCATGTGCTGAAAGTGTCTCTGTGCCCTGAGACTGCTCCCACAGTGCGCTGTTGTAGCAACTTGCTCCACAGGCACATCCTGGTTTCTTCTTGCTGCTTATATGAAATGAGAAGGAAAAGGTAAACTGAGGGTTTAACTACTAAGCACAATGAAACCAGCAATTGATGACTTGGAAGGAAAATTCACAGCCTATCCAGGGCATGTGCTCTGAGACCAGAGCCAGAAGCAGCTCTATCAAGACCTCACTTTTAAGTGGACAACCCCTTGCTAAGGAGGGTGTGGCCAGGGTCAAAAATGCAGCTATCTAGGAAAGATCTATGGAAAGTCCTTTTTTCTGATGGTTAGAACACCCTTGAACCACATGGAAAGCCAACAGTGATTTTTAGAATTCTGTGTGAACAGAAGCACTGCCAGCCTGGAATGAAAGGGAAAGAGATGGGATGAATTGACTGGTTTTAATGGCAGAAATGTAGAAGCTACCCTTAGGGTCCTTACACCCCAGGTTTCAAGCAAAGCGAGACCCCCACTTGAAGGTTCAGAGAGGATGGGACCTAAGCCGCAGCATTTGGGGGGGAGCATGACTACTACATAAGAGCTTGGGACTCTCAGACTGAAACTGAACGGGTTTCAGACATACTTGAGAACCATAACCCCTGTTTTCCTTACAGTCAGTCCCTTCTGGTATGGGGATGTTTGTCCAATACCTTTTCCACTCTGTATTTTGGAGGCAAAGAATTTTGAAGAGGTCCAGGGTGGGGGTCCTCAGCTGGATTTGATCGGTCAGCACAGCGGAAGAGACAGACACATGGAGCTAAGCTAGGAAGGGAAGGTGGCTTTTTTCATGGGCAGGAGACCAAAGACATAACTGATCTCAAAACTCCTTGTGGGTCAGGGTTTTGCTCACAGCTTTTATACAGATTGAAATATGGAAAGTTAATCATCAGGTGACATTTCTAAGAAAGGCCTGGAAAATTAGTTTTCACCTCCTCAGTTAACTTTAAAATGTGCATGGCACCTGTTATCTAATGTGATAAGGATGGGAGGTGACACGGATGTGAGGGTACAGATACTGAGTATAGATAATGACTGAGATAGTGCATAATTACACATTCTTTGTGGAGGTAAATATGGTTAATGCTAAACCTGTAGCTCTGCATGCCTCCTGACATATGAGCAAGACTTACATTGAATTTTTCTAACATTATAAGGCACAGTACAATGCCTTAATATTAAAGCTCCACAGGGTTTTCCTAGTGCTACCATTTGTTTTCTAGGTTTAACAGGGCCAAAGACAAAGGAATTTTGTCCCAGGATGGACCAAACCCATAACTGATGTTGGTGTGACTATACTTAGTTTAGTAACATACTGAAATGACTTAAGGCTTTTAGGAGGTTGTGATGAGTCATGTATTTCCCATGTGGGAGCACACATCCTTTTGGGAGCCAGAGGGTGGACTGTGGTAGATTGGGCTGGGAACCTAAGAAAGGGCATGTTCTTAACCTTGAGAGCCCACTATAAATAGGACTTCCCAAAGATGCTATTCTTAGTTAAGTGTGGCCCATTTGAATAAAGGGTGGCTTAATCCAGATTCCTAGAGCAAAGAGAAAGCCACAGGAGAAGTAGGATGCCAGCAGAGACCTAGAGGAGAAAGAAGAGGCCCTCGCCACGTAAAGGGAGTGCCAGCGAACCCCAGGATTGCCATCAAGCCAGCACCAGGAAACCACAGTCCAGGGAGAAAGCATGGTCTCGTGGATGGCTTGATTTGGACTTTGAGCTTCTCAACCCATGGGCCAATAAATTTTCATTGTGTGGCATTTGTCTTAGAAGGCTGGCATGAAAACAGTCTTAGTTTGCTAGGCTGTGACAGTTCTTAGTACTGAGAGTGAGCTTTACCATCTGCTTTGAGCTGCATTCCCAAGCACCTCGACCCTAGGCATACTCCGGCGTGCCAGGAGGCTTGCCAGGAGACCCCACCTGGCTCACACCAGCCTGGAGTGCGTCTTGATCAACAGGACTTGGGGCTGGTCTTTGCCCCTATACCCAGCGTTGGTGCCCTATTTGGACATCAGGACTGCTACAAACCTCCACCAGAATTTTCTTTGGCTTTACCCTGCCCGGTATAGTTCACCATCTTTTGGGTCCTAACGTGTACATCTGTGCTCCACCTCACCTGTGCAGGTGAGACAGGCCAGGCACACACTCCTGGGCCTGGAGAGGCCCCAGGATCCCACGTCAGCCAGCGGGCACTGCTGACTTTCACCTTCAACAGCAGCTTCTGTGCAAACCCCTAAAGGAACCCAACCTAAGCCAAGCGCTGTTAAGGTAGTCCACATTGAGTTATCCTTGTTCCCATAAGAAGAAAGATACAACTTTTGATTTTGCCATTGGCTTTTACAACTCATCTTAAAGTTTTACTGAGGCTAATATAATTACAGTATACAAGAATGAAAGAAATAATAATGAAGTTCTCAACAACTGAGATTATAAAATTAAAGTTACCGGCATGGTATTATTGCTTTGCAAAAGAAAAAAGAAAAGAAAAGAAAATCAACATCTGCCTATGCCAAACACTGAATCAACAATAAGTGGCTTCCTAATTACCCAAGAGTCCAAATGGGTTGTTTTAATTCACTCACGTTGTCACTTGCAAAAATGTTATCCTATTCAAAGTGTAGGATATACTTTGGTATAAGAAAAGCATCTCATGTTTCCTACTGACAAGATTATTTTCTCCACAGTCTCCAGGAACTTGTCATCCAAAGTTGAAAAGAAGCATTTTAATTATATTTTAAAAATAATTTCTCTCTTGTCAACCACATAATTGTGACAACTTGTCAATTAGGTAGTTTTGCTTGTGGTTTAGAAACATGGAAATCTTTGCAGAAAGTTTCCCAGAAAGCCAGGACATGGCTGCCTATGCATATTCATATATCTGTGTCACTTTATGTAAATTGAAGACCAAAGTAGTGATGTTGAGGTATCAGGTCACCACCAATGAAACAGAAAATAGCGACAACAAAGGCGTGACACCATGAGAGAGGCTCCTAGAGAGGCTGAAGCCCTGAGCCCCCTGCCACCGTGCACCGTTGGTCATATCCTTTGGGTCTTCAGTAGGGACAGAGCCACAACGCCAGGAAGTGGAGAGGGGATTCCAGTCTTTAAAGTAAAGCAGGGCAGGAACAAAAATCTAAAAGCGCCTACCCTCATTGGGATTTTTCCTGAGGTTGGCATTTGAGGATGGGGGGAGGAGGCATGGGGCACAAGATCCATGAATTACACTCTATGCAGCTCCAAAGTAAAGCCAATTTCCCATCCAAGGTCAGGAGTGCCGGGGAATTATGGCCCAACTCCCCATGCAAGTCCAGGAGGGAGAATGCCATGTGATGGTAGGATGTTGGCTAGAACTCGCAGCTGAGCCTCTCTCCACCCTGCATTAGACCCCAAGGACAAATACCAAAAGCCCACGGATTTGCAACCAGCCTCAATATTTCCCCTTTACTAAAGGAGAAAAGCATACATGAACTTTTAATCTCTCCCTCCCTTTTTCTCCCTCTCTCTCTTTCATGTTGAAGTTTGCAAACATAGAAAAATAGGAAAAGAAAACAGCCATTCGTATTACCCGGGTAAGAATTATTGAAATGTTGACTGTTTACCACAATTGTTTCTCATCTTTTAAAATATACAGTGTAATACCAGCTTTTACAACTGCTCTCTGACCCTATTTGTAAAAGTCACCACTCTCCTGAAATTCATGCTTGTCATTCTGACATTTAATTATTTTATTTCATATGTTTATGTACGCGAACAAGAGAATGATCTTGCATAATATTAAATTTACACAAATGTTTTCTTCTCAGATGACATGGTATTTATTTCATCTGAAGTTACTTTTCTAAAAAGATAAATCCATGTGATATGTGTAAATATAAAGTATTCATCTTCACTGCTCCATAAAATTCCTTCACATGGATACATCTCAATTTCTTTAGCAACTGCCCTATTGATAGAAATTGAGGTTGTTTCAAAACGCAGAATTATTTATAATAACACAACTATCTATGTATTTGTAATAACATAATTATTTATATATCATATATATTATATATAATATGTATATAATATATAACATAACTAGTTACATATTTATAATAACATAACTCTCCTGGGTCAAGATATATGTACAAACATATAGATATACATACACATAAACATATATTTTAGTATATTTATTTTCTTTATTATTTTTATTTTGTGTTATTCACTATTGAATTTGGTTTGCTACCATATTGTTTTAATTTCCTTGGCTACTCAAGCAAGTAGAATGCACTGGATTGACAAACAATTAAAATGTATTAGCTCACATTTTTGAGGCCAGGGGAAAATGCCAAATAAAGTCACCATCAAGCAAGGCTTTCTTCCAGAAGACTGGCCTCTGGGGCTGGCTGCCAGCGGTCCTTGGGCCTGGGCTCCTCTGTCACCTGGCAAGGCACATGGCGGCCTCTCCTGGCCTCTCCCTTCTCTTCAGGGTTCCACTGGCCTTCACCTCTTGCTTCCTGTGTTTCTCTCTCTCTCTCTCTGTCTAGGTTTCATTCTGCTTATAAAGGACTCCTGCAACAGGATTAAGACCCATCCCGACTGAAATGGCCCACAACTGAAAGAACTTACTTATGAAAAAAAGTCATACTTACAATGGGTTCACGCCCATTGGAATGGATAAAGTGTAAGAGCACGTTTTTTCTGGGGTACATATAGCTACAAGCCACCTTTATGTGTATGGTCCTTGGTGAGACCAGCCTTAACTTTTCCTTGTCTCTACTGTCCTGTTCTAGTTTTGAAAATGGGTCATACTGACCACATAAAAGGAGTTGAGACAGTTGCCTGCTCTTTTAGTTTTTAGAAATAGTTAGTATATGATAGGAGTTATAAGGTCTGTGAAGTTTTGGTAAAATTGCCATTAAAGTTATCTGATTCTGGCTTCTTTTGGGGGGGGGGAAGCATAGAGAATTAATTTAGGGTTTGTTTCATCTTTTGTTTTCATCTTGAGTCAACTTTTTTTCAAAAATTGCTGTTGGAATAAAATATGTTCTTGGTATTGGCTTAGAATTTTTAAGGTCTGCCCTATATTTAGTACTTTTACATTTAACTTATATGTACTTTTTCTTTATTTACATTGGTATTTTCAGAGATTAATCAAAGTACAAAGATTATTTCCAAAGAACCAGATTTTTGCTACTATTTTTGACCTTTTCTAGGTCTTTATTTTCTATTTCACTAATTTCTGGTCTTATTTTATCATTTCTTACCTTTAGTTTTGCTCCATTTTTTTCTAAGTGTTTGAGTTGAATTCTTGGCTTTCTAATTTTCTGTCTTTCTTTTTTTATAATATCCACATTTAAGACAACAAAGATCTTTATGGGAACTTCTTAAACTGCATCTTAAGAGATTAGTGTATGTGGGAAGCAGACTTGGCCCAGTGGTTAGGGAATTCGTCTACCACATGGGAGGTCTGCAGTTCAAACCCCAGGCCTCCTTGACCTGTGTGGAGCTGGCCCATGCAAAGTGCTGATGCGTGCAAGGAGTGCCCTGCCACGCCGGGGTGTCCCCTGCGTAGGGGAGCCCTACGCGCAAGGAGTGTGCCCCATAAGGAGAGCTGCCCAGCACAAAAGAAAGTGCAGCCTGCCCAGGAATGGCACCAAACACACTGAGAGTTGACTCCGCAAGATGACACAACAAAAAGAAACACAGATTCCCATGCCACTGACAACAGAAGTGGACAAAAACAAGAACATGCAGCAAAATGGACACAGAAAACAGACAACTGGGGGGGGAGGGGAGAGAAATAAATAAAATAAATCTTTTTAAAAAAAGAGATTAATGTATGACTTTTCCATTACTGTTCAGTCCCACATTTCCTAAGTTTCATTATGATTATTTTTTACCTATAAAATAAATAAATGTGTTTTAATACCTATTTCTAATTTATGGGTATTTTTGTCTGCATATTATTTATTGGATTTTGAATTTTTATGGTAGTCAGAAAGTCAAAGAGTGTGTTTTTTATAATTTCTGGAAGGCTTCTATATTCAGAAATAACGAGATTTAAAATAATTGTATCATCAATCTTCAAAGACCTTGAAAAACAGAGAGCAGCATCAGAATTTTCTAAAAGGTTAGCAGAACTTTAATCCAACAAGACTTGTCAGATGTTGCTCAGAGCCAGTACCAAGACAGAACCAGGTCATTTAAGCATCATTAGAGGATGCCATCCTATGGGCAAACCATTTGAAAAAACCATCCTTAAGGTTGTCCTTTTAAATAGCTCCAAGACCAGGCAACAAATTCAGGATTAAAATAGCTCATTAGAATGCAGCTCCAACCAAGCTAGCATTTATCTTGAAGTTAAAAAGATTTTCAATCATGTCTAGGGTGAAATACTCATCAGTTAATAGGGGAAGCTTCATCTCAGCCACGTCGCCACACCGTGAGGCTCAGCTGGGCACCTGAGTGCTCTGCTGTGAATGGCTCCGGACTGACCGCTCCAGAGACGGACAAGCAAATGCAGCAGGGCAAATTCCCGGGGCCACAGTCTGTGACTGGGGGAGCACCTATTTTTTTTTTATTTAGGTCCAGCCAGTGTAAGGACTGTCCTTGAAAACAGGACCTATCAAACTAGGAGATTTGTGGCATCGTCTCCTGTATTCAGCCTGTGGACCACAGGGGACATCCCTGTACTCCTCCCCAAAATAAATGCAAGAGGCTTGATGAATGTTATCATTAGAGGAGGAACGAGACCTAAAATCATGAAAGAGGCAGAATCATCGGTCCTGCATAACTAGTGAGAAGGACTGGGTTTATAATATGCTTTGGGGATATTTTTTATCCAATAAGAAAAGACATCACTCTGTTAGACCCTACAGGCACAGCAGCATGCCTCCCTCACCGAGCTCGCCCCGTGCGCGCAGGCGTTCTTGCCTGTTACTGTAACCCTTATTTGTTCATGGCTCATTAATGGTGGTTTAGATATCAGTTCATGTGATGGGGTGAAAAACATAAAATTTGGGTTATACAGAGCAGATTTTATCTAAAAGGAAATGTTCTCTTGCAAATACTGTCAATTCTCATTATCCATATTAGATTTGTTCCGCAGAGTTGCTGCAAACCTGAATTAGCAAATACTGAGCCATTGCTTTTGCTCCTAGGGAATAAATAAGGGTAGGTTCTGGCACGCCTTTAGTCACAACATTTTCATCAGCTGATCAATGCATAAACTAATATCTTAATTAATAGGCATCGTTAATTCATTAATGTCAAACTCACCAACCACACTATAACTCATTTCTGAACAAAGCTTATTGAGCACATGTATTTTCTCTGTAAGGCACATCACAGCCTTCTTTGTTAGACCCTAGAGCACTAGATACCATTTTAGCACTATGCTTGGGGCCATTTTAAACAGTGAAATCACTGACGGTGTGAAAAACGTGGCACTAAATATACCATGACAAGGACACTTGTCTGCAGCATGAGAGCTGAAACAAGAAGGTAGAGCACTGCCTTGTTTGTCCTCAGCTAGGAACATGCACATCAGGTGACTCAAATTTTTCTCTGCTCTGAGCAGGTCCACAAACAACCATGAAAATATGTGAATATTGTTTTGGGGTTACAAATACATTTTCGCAAGTAGGTGAATGTGATGGTTAAGTTCATGAGTCAATTTGGCCAGGTGATGGTGTCCAGTTGTTTGGTCAAGCAAGTTCTGGCCTATTACTGGGAAACTATTTCATGGATTTAAATCATTAATCAGTATATTGTATCTACAACTAATTACATCTACAATCAATAAAGGAGATTGTCTCATCCAATCAACTGAAGGCCTTAAAGGAAGAAGTGATGATTTCAGCAGTCAGAAGGGAGAATGGTCATCCTACTTCAGCCACCAGCTTCTCTTGGGGAATTCATTGAAACCTTCATCAGAGTTCCCAACTTGCATCCTGCCTTACCTCTGGAATTTGGACTCTTCTCTGGCTCTCAGACCATAGCAGCAGCCTCCCTACATTTATTGTGACCTAACCATATGCCCATAACCAGGGTGGCATTTTGCTGATAGGAGGGTATCCATCGAGTCCCTCTCAACAACAAAATGGGGAGACATTGCTGTTCTCCCCATTTTACAGACTGGAAAAAAGCAATGCAGCGAAGCTAGATACCTTCATCCAAGTCTCCTGGCAGGTTGTCTACAATGGGGTTTGAGTTAGATTCGCCTGACTCCTGACTCTGTGTCCACCCCAACTCTAGTTAGAGTTAAAGAGTTAACCAGCATGTCCCTCCGTGATCAACGCTCAGTTCAGTCGGCTCCTTTGGAGTGAGATGGAAGCCAGTCCGACAAGAGGAAGATGCCAGGTCTTCACGCTCCAGCAGGAGCCTGGAGAGACAAGTGAAATGGGGAGCAACACTGCCTCCTCTGGCACCAGACTGTTGATGCCTACAACTGATTAATCTGAAAAGTCAGCCACACCAGGGTTATTAACCTGGGTGATTCGCCAGGCAGCAATCGAGCACATGTACAAGCACAGGTGGGCACACACCTGCCCAGCCCGATCACCTAAGCAAGCACTGCCCGGTTCCCAGGCAAGTTCTTCCCTGTGGCGGTGTGGACACGTTGGAAGTCTTTTTCCAAATTATGAGTATGTCAGACTCTACCTCATGTACAAATCCCAAGAAGACTAATGAAACCCATTGCAGTTTAATCAATACCTTATTTATTGTTTGCACATTGTTTGTAGGAAGGCAGGCAATAAAACAAAGCATTAGCCAATATTTTTTATTGGATGATTGCTAGAGTTGTGGGAAAGTATGTTTTAATTTCCCTTCTTTCTGAGTTTCCAAGGAGACCATTCAAGATAATGAGGGACTGGTTCTTTCAAGCATGTGCCCCTCCACCTCTCCCGTTGCTCACTATTAAATCACTGCTCATCCACTGCTCTCCATCTCCGTCAGTCACAAATGTGCACTCGATGGTGCAGCTTCAGTGACCGAGCTGCCCGGACACCCCACGCTCCCAGCACTGGCTCTGGTAGCAGCCAAACTCTTCTCCAAAGCAAAGAGCCAAAAGGAAAAGCGTCAGATGAGAGCTCTAGCAGAGGGTCAGAGTCCCGGGTGGTCATTATTCTTCCTGATTCATTATCAAAGTGATGTTAGATACCACCATTTATTAACTCTTCCACTTGAAGTTCCATTTCAATCCTACCTGCAGAGGGCAAGGTCTCTCCTCTGCTCCAGTGTACCAGAGAGAATCAGCATTGACCTTGATCAGCAGGAGCTGGCAAGCACTGCTTGTGCCAGATTGCCCAAACTATAAACCACCTCCCCATGGGTGCTGACACTTCAGGAAGCAGCATGGGCCAGCAGATCAGACCGTCCCTAATCTCTCTCCATAACTCGACATCAGTGCTAAGATCAGCACTCCAGGTCCTTTGGGACTGATTCATGTCCCTTCAAACCCATCACCCCAAGAGCACCTCTGGAATGTCTCAAAAATTCTAGGGGCTGTCTAGACCCAAACACTGAACTAGGATTATGTTCTCAGCATGGGACGATCTGAGTAAATCAGCTTGCCCAACTGCACTGCCCAAAAATGGGTTTTCAGCTAAACTCTCCAGATGAGTTTCTTCCTTGATTTTTAGTGCAAATTATCATGCATATTGTCCAGCTCTGCACATGGCTTAAAACAGTCTTTAATGACCAACAATTCTTTCAGAACAGAATACAAAAAATTAAGTATGTGTGTTGCCACTTTAATGGGCATTGGATATCTTTGTCCTGGGTGATGCTAGCATGGCTTTTAACCTAAGCCTGAGATGAAAATAGATACCTTGATTGGGATCGAAAAACTGGGCAACATGATGTTTCTCTCTGACCTCCTATCTCCCCAACCTGCTCCTTCCTCTTGCCCTTCCTTTCAAGCACTTTTTTTTTTAAAATCTATCTTTCCATTTCCTATTTAATTTGCTTCCACCAAAACTACTCAGATTATTTTTTAGAAAGAATAAGGACTTACCATTTAACTTAAACTGTTGGATGTTTAAGATACCTCAGGGATGGCCAAACCAATAACAACTTACCCCCATGGCCTCCTCCCAGCTGAGCCACTTCTGACCTCCCCCTCCTTTTCCCTGTGCCTAAAGACCCCTCAGCTTCTCTTCCTTGGTCATTGGACACTGACATTGCAGCTCTTTTGGAATGGTTCTCCCACTCCCTGTGACTACTACTGGTCCTGCCATCTGGATCCCCATGAGGAGGCCAACACCCAGTGCTCCCTCACTCTGCTGTACCCTTCTTTTTACCTATGCCCATTCATGTTTAGAATCTTTGTGTTCTCAGGGTTCAGTGCAGGGACCCCTTTGGGCCCAAGCCAAATGTCTCTTTGGTTGAAGAACCTCAAACACCAGCTGAGCATGGTAAATTCCAAATCTCCTCCTGGCCATCCCTTACCCCCTATGTGAAACACAACAAGCCTTCGCCAGTGGTCAGTTTGAATCTGCCTTTTTCAGAACAGAGAACTCAGTTTTCCTTAGTGTATGGTGGCTCGGGGGGTTCATAGCTAAGATTTTTGTAGTAGTGTTTTTGACCCTTTCCATCAGGCATAACAAGGTGGTGCTTACATCAGGAGCACTTTACTGCTCCTGTCTCTGCTCATCTTCTTTTCCATCTCCTGCCTGTGTCCCTTTCCTGGCTTTGTAGGCACCATTTGCCAGAACATTCCTTCTCTGGACAGTGCTGTGGACACCCTATCTGGGGCAGGGGATGGGGGGTTGGGGGGGCAGTGATGCTCAACCCTGCAGCCAGAAGTTACAAAGCAGCTAACCTGAAAGGACTTGACCTGCACTGGGTTTTAAATATTTAAATTAGCTGCCCACATTTAAAACTGGGGATAGAAATATCTGCATTTCCAGCTTTTCTTCAACAATTAGAACATCTGGCAACCCTAGAGACCTGTTTTTCCACATGGCACCCATTGCCTGGAGGCAGGGGGCGACCGCTCATGATGCTTCACTCAGTGACATTTCTCTCCTGGACCCCGTGGGCATAGCAGATCGCAGCCCGGTATTGACGGCCTCCGGGCAGATGACCAAGTAATTCCCCCACTCCTGAGGTGAGGTGCTCCTTAGCACCGCGAGCCTCTATCAAGGATGAGGAAAGCAGCAGCAGAGATGTCCCGGACGCCGTCCTTTAGGATCACCTGTATCTTATATAAAAAGTTGATTCTCTGATTTAAAAGGTCTGGGGTGCAGCCTGGACATTGGGTCTTTTAAGAGGTCCCGGTGATTCTGACCTGCAGGCAAGATGGTAACTCATGGCCTTAGGGATTTCTTCTTAGCCTGGAGAGTAAGCGTTGAGGCCTCACAGATCCCTTTATAGTCTAAGAGTCTACTGTTGTTTGATACCTTTCCTGAGTCTGCTGGACAGCTCAAGAAAAAAAACATACAACTCACCCTCGATGGTTTAAGATATGCCTTGATTTTAATTTTAGTTCAAAGGAGACTTTTCTTAGAACTTCTCTAGTTTAAAAAAAGTGCAGGTGAGATTAAAGCTCTAAACAGTAGAAACAGCATTTGCCTTTTGATGTTAGAACTAAATTGCTTAAGTGTGATGCTTAGGGGTTAATTATTTGGGAGGAGAACAATTTCTTCCACATAAGGTAGGTATAGCCAAGAATGACTGGAATTTAGTAAGGTTAAGCAACTAGGTGGCACAGCTTTCTTTAATAAAGGTATAAAAACCATCCATTGAACAGTTGCAACAGGACAGCGAGCGACAGAGGAGAGATCAAGGAAATAGCAATTCCTTGATGGTAAATGACAGATAAACATCTCCATATGGATTATCTCATTGATCCTCACAGGCCACTGAGAGACAGGTACCAGGATGTTTCCCAAATGACAGGTGGGGAAGCAGAAGCCTGGAAGGTTAGGTAATTTGCCCGGTGACATGGCCAGGAAGGGACAGAGCTGTGGTTGAGCCTGCCAAAACCTGGACTGTGATGGCTACGACCCCACCTACCTGAGGAGAGAGTTGGACAGAAGACTGTATGTCCAAAGAGCTGCCCAGCTAGCACCATTCACTTCCACCTGCCACCCAGGGACTGAGTCCAGAAAGATGCATTCAACATGGAGTCCATGGGACGAATGAAGGGCAGAGGAAGGGCAGGGGAAAAAAGCTAGCTAAGTTTACAATCCTAAGCTTATGCCAGCCAGAAAAATGTTTGCTTATTTTTAGCCCTCATCTTGTTCTTAACTCTAGGTGAAGAACTATCCCTGATCTCACTTAGCTGCCCCTGTCCTTGCAAACTGACAATAGCAAGTTGCCCACAGATGGTCTTGCTGTCTGCTTTCACCCTCACTCTGCACCAAGTACCAAGAGACTGAGTGGCAGCCAATGGCCATGACACACCACCTGGACATCCCCTGGCCAGCGCTCAAATTCCAGCCACCTCCATCTGCGTCCCCCTCATACACTCTAAGCCACCCTGCTCGCGCTTGTGAGTAGGCCACGAGCCACACTAGCCACCTCCAACTGGCCTACACTGAAGCAGCTATTCAACTATCACGTCATCAGAGATGAGCAAGAACACGTGACACTGGATAAAGTCACTTGCAGTAGAGGTGTTGCTTCTCAGCATATGGCTGGCAAGTGCAATGCAAGGAAATTTAGAGGACACAGTTGAGCTGCCCGCAGACACTGTCTGGGTCTTTGCACATTAGAAGGAGGCAAGAAGTACATGATGAAAATGTAATGAATGTAGGCACACCTTGGTGACCTATTTATTCCTTGCGGTGGCAATTCAATAAAACAGATGCTTAGGAAATTTCCACTTGACTAGTGAGAGCAGATTCTGCCCTTGTAAGGGCACATCAAACTTTAGGATGTTCCAAGCCCAGGATGCTTCTGGGCAACCAGCAGATGAGGCTCAAAGGTCAGTCCCCATCGTGCAGAACTGGGTCTACTGGTGCTCCATTTGTTCAGGCCTTGGTCTTCTCCTTTGTGTTTGCATATGGTTCCTGTGATCTGACCATCCCAGTCCACCACGGGTGCTGTCACCAGTTCCTCCTTCTCTCCAGTATTTAGATATCTTAGGTCAAATAAAAAATTGTCACTGACCTCCTTGTGACCAGGCAAGACCACCATAGGACACTTGGTTTGGGTTATGTTTTTTTGACAACCTTGTGCACTAATTTCAACAAGCAGAGCTCATCACCTCCCAGCTGAGACAGAGTGGGAGGTCCCGACTATGCTGAAGGCAATTAATACCTCTTCCAATAAAACTTCAGTCTGCCTACCACCCCCTACACTCAGCTCCCTCAGCTTCATCCGGCTGGTCTGATCATAGTCAAATCCACTTAGCCTTTTGGGCTATGAGTGTTCATCATAAAGCCCCACCTGCTAAGTTGTACCTGAGCCCAGTTATGTTAGAGGCATGTGAGCGAATCATGGTCTCTGGTGTTTATATCACTTTCACTTCTGCCACATAGGAGTAGTGCGAGAATATTACTAAAATGTATCAAGAGAAGGGGTCTGAATAAATCATAGCTCCCCCACAGTATTGTTCTTTGAGAATTTAGATTGTGTTCAACAGTCTTCTTTGTACCTGCAGACCACAGCAGAACGTGAGAAGCCTGCAGAAACAGACTGCTGAGAAGTGCTGGGGTCATCCTGGATTTGGAGGGACAAAGTGCTGCGTCTGAGGAGATATGATCTTCCTGGAGGTGACAGACTGAGTCCCATTGTCGCATCCTTGTTTATCTCTTAAATGAAAACAAACTCTAAAAAGGAATTGCTGCTCTAGTGGGCTTACTGTTTTCACACACACACACACACACACACACACACACACTCTTGCAGCTTGGTCTTTTTAAAGTCCCAGATACATCTGGGAATCTATAAACAGTGGTGGAATTGTCTTTTCTCAAATTACAAAATAAACTTCTATGTGAGTATTAAAGCTTTATTCATATTTAGGGCAGCTAGGAAACCTGGCATCAAGAACTCAGTTTTCTCAACTGAGTGAGCGAGTTCAAAGCAACCTTTTTACCTAGGCAACTAGTAGACTATTGGAAATTTTCCCACAGATGCTAAAAACAAAAACAACCGACAATACACACACAGCTTTGTAAAGTTGGATATTCCGTTATTCAAGGTCAGAAAGCTCACCATTAGGACGAGCAAGCATCGCCTCTATGAAAACCCAGCTAATATCTGCAAATAGGGGGCAGCTGGAAACAGAGGCAGCACCCAGGAAAGTGCTTTGCCTGGTTCTCTCCTCTCAACACGGCCTGTCTGGCTTTCCCTTTTCTCATGCACCAGGACCACGTTAAGGAACTCAGCACAGTTCTCAGTGTCGACATTGCCCAACCCCAGTGGCCAGTGCTCAGAACCCCCATCTCATCTTCTCTCAACAGCCTTTCACGTTTCACCCACAGTGCTCTCTTCCACTGGATTCCCCTCTGCTACACTGTCCTCATGGAACTCTTAGTTTCTGTTCTTCTCTCTGCACTTCTGTCTTACAGTTTTCATTCAAACATGTAGCTTCAGCCATAGACTCTTCATAGCTAACATTAAATCCCAATATGCATCAGGCTCTTTCCATTCCTAGTACAGCCGTGACTCATGGTCCCAAGGGCGTTTGAAGCATATAGCAGCTCCAAAGCATTGGATGCTGGACAAACCATCTGGTGTGTTTGCTCCTTTTCCATCCATTGGTCTACACAGACTGAGAGAATATTTCCCCCTCATCATTTGTGTAAGGAACAGACTTAAGTATGCGTGGACAGGAGATGAAGTAAAGATCTGTGTGCCATGGTTTATGAAGATT
Source organism: Dasypus novemcinctus (assembly GCF_030445035.2). Classification (NCBI taxonomy): domain Eukaryota; kingdom Metazoa; phylum Chordata; class Mammalia; order Cingulata; family Dasypodidae; genus Dasypus; species Dasypus novemcinctus. The sequence continues at coordinate 4,022,922 of NC_080674.1, read as the reverse complement.
GATAGCAAGGTCTGAACTGATATAGCTTATCCTGATGGTTTTATGGATGTCGTCAGTATTGGCAAGACCAGAGAGAATTTCCATCTGATCTATGATACAAAGGGGACTTTGTCATTCATCACATTACACCTGAGGAGTCCAAGCCCAAGTTGTGCAGTGAGGACAGTGCAGTAGACACAATAGGAACCCTTCATCTGGTGACTGTGTGATGCTGTGAATGACACCATTCAAATTGATTTGGAGACAGGAAGGTCGCTGATTTCATCAAGTTTGATACTAGTAACCTGTGTATAGTGATTGGAGGTGCTACCCTGGGAGGAACCGGGGTGACCACCAGCAGAGAGGGACATCTTGGCTCTTCGATGTGGTTCATGTGAAAAGTGCCACAGGCAGCAGCTTTGCACCCTGCACCAGCTTCCCAACATTTTTGTCATTGGCAAAGGCAACAAACCATCAACTTCTCTTCCGTGGAAAAGATATCTGCCTCACGATTGCCAAAGAGAGAGACATGAGACTAGCAGCCAAACAGAGCAGTGGGTGAAATGATGTTTATGTGACATGAATGGAGAGCTCTTTGTGGGTAGTTAAAGGTAATAAAGCATGGAAAAATATATGTGCATCAGAGTCTACTAATAATAGGACTCCACCTGACCTTCTATGTCATCTCTGCTGGTGTTCCATAATTACGTCTATTTTTGTAGTCTCCCAAATGGATGGGCTCCCTTGATAACTCCCTCTCATTCCTTTCAAGCTGACTTTTGGATCTCATTGGTTTACTTTCTTTTAAAGCCTCCTCCATCCATCTATGATTTTTCATCTGCAATGCCATTTTCATTTCTCACGCCTGGACTATTGAAATTATACCCTAACTGTCCCTAACCTCTTTCTCCACCAGGTCACCTTTTAGTACTCTTGCAAAATTAATTGTCATAAAGCCACTCTGAACAGGTCAGCCCCTGCTGTTCAATCATCAACAACTGCTCGATACCTACCAGATCACATGTAACTCCTTAGCCTGATACTTACACACATTATGTCTTATTACTCTCCTAATCATCGTTATTTTCAACCCATTACTCTCTCATTTATTCCTTCAGTGCCTACTAGGTGCCAGGTCCTGTGCTAGGTACTTGCCAATTACTATTTTGTTGCATTGTAACAACTGCCTGCCAAGGTCAATGCTAATGCCCCCATCCTACAGATGAGGGAACTGAGACACGACAGAGTAAGGAACTTGCACAAGCCTCATGCATCTGACTCCACAGCTGTGGAAGTAACCACAGTGCATGTTGTCATCCACGTTATCAATAGCTCTGTCCTTATGGCTAAACATTTATCTTTATGTGTCTAAATGGGTTTAGTATCAGCATTAGCTGCAAACTCTGCTCCAGTGTATATCATCTTTGCAACAATGCTCAGAGCAACAGTCTCTCTAAGGTCCTTGTCAATATTTTCTTCTTTTAAATGCTAATTAGGTCCTCCGTTTTCTATCATTAAAGGGACTCTATGGTAATAGACAAAAGACTGCATTTTCCTTTTCCTTTGTTAAATCAGATACCAGTCAAAGGAGAACCCCAGGTCATGCTCTCTGTCAACACTGAGAATCCTTAGATAATATCAGGATCAGAGATAGAGAATAGCTTCAGAATCCTAAAACAAGAAATAAAGGTCATTGAGGGGATCTTCACTGTCAGAGAGAAAGTGGTAGTTCCATTTCTTAAAAAATTATTCTCTTACTTTAAACACTAGAGGCAGCAGTTGAGAGGTATCAGTGGACCCTATTAGTTTACAATCCAAACACAAACACCACATCCTAACAAAAAGTACCTTCCTGATATGGGATGCACATCCTCAAACTGTTAATTTTTAATTTTCTGTGTCATTTGGTATTCTGGTCTTCAGAACCTAGAGAGACTTAAGCACTAGACCTTATGAATGAAGTATTTTATTAACCTAGTCATTTCTACCAGCAGTACACATTGAGGTCTTTCTTGAGTGAAGTAATATCTTCCTTCAGCAAAGTGGAATCAGACATGGACTTTCCTCTTGAGTAACTTATAGACAAGAGAGTCTCCATGATGCCAAGTAGATGCACACAGGTAACACAAGAGAAGTCCCGATGCTTCCAAGAACATTATAATGAAGATGAGATTAGTGGTGTTAGGAAGATAAAAGAATAGTTTCTGAAAATGACTTTGGAAATAGATTGATTAACAAGAAGGTTTTGGACATGGAGGGGGAATGGAAGAACATTTTGGTAGAGAGAGAAAAGAGAGTCAAATTTCAGAGATGGAAAAGCACATGGTGGTTTAATTTGATCAGCGCCTGGAGTAAATGGAAGGGAGAGTTGGGTGAGGAAGTGGCATATGAGGCCAGGGTGTCTGGAATTTAATGGTCAATAGTGAAAAGTAGAGATTTTTAGTAAGAAAATAACCATCAGAATAAGTTAGAAAGAATTTGCTACTATTCATACTGAAATAAGAATCTGTGTAATGTAAAGCTTACAAGCACAAGCTTCACAGAGAGATAGTCCAGATACTTCTCCAGTACCTGCATTATACCACACCTTAAGTAAAGATATAATGTTTATATAATGTGAATATAAGAGTCTATGAAAGTGGTGCTTGTGCAAAGAAACAGAAATCTGTTGGCTTTTATATATAAATGGTATTTATTTGGGCTAAAAGCTTACAGTTATGAGGACCTACAAAATCTAACTCAAGGTCATTTTCTCACCAAGGTCAGTTGCCGCGCGTTGAAGCGAGATGGCCACTGCTCTCTGCCCGGTCTCTCCTTCCTGGGCTTCCTTCTCCTCGAAGGCTCCGTGTCACAGTCTCAGCTGCAGGCTGGCACAGGGCTTGTCCTCAGGGCTTCCTCTCTCTCTTGACACAGGGCTCGTGTGCTTTCTATATCAGCTTTCTGTATCAGCTTCAAACTATCAGGCAAATGGCTCATCTCCCCCTAGGACCCTGGGATCAAAAATAACAGAGCTCTCTCTCTCTTCCAGTGTCCTCTTGAGTCAGTATCTGTTTATACTGGTCCACCAAGGGGGCAGGGACTCAACCTGAGTCACACCTTACCGACATGGTCAAATCAAAGCCTTAACAGGTAATTTAATCAAGGGCCCCTCAACTGAATTCAATATAATCAAAAGAGTGTCATACCCAGAAGAATAGACTAGTTTACAAACATAATCTTTCTCTTCTTGGGATTCATAAAATAATCTCAAACTGCCACAGTGACTGATAACTATCTGGAGAACCAGAGGGTGATTGCATTGACCTAATTAGGTGAGAAAGAAGAGCAGGATGGAGGAAATGGCAATGGGTTCCACGCAGTTAAGTTTAAGATACTGGTGAGAACCATGTGAAAGTCTTCACAGATGAGATGAATGCAGACCTGGAGTCGGGAAGAAGACTGAGGCATCAAGACGCAGGGCAGATGTGCACATGTGAGGGCTGACAGTATTAGAGGAAATGAGATTCCAGGAGGCTCAGGCCAGAGCCCAGGAGAAAAACTCATCAAGAGGAGGAAAGGAATAGAAATAAGCCTGCGAAGGATCAGACAAGATGGAGAAGAGAAGAAACCAAGGAGGAGACAGTGGTACCAAAGAGAAAGGGGTATTGACTTCACTTCTCACATGTCACCCAGAGGTAGAGATCAATAAGAGCTTAGAAGAGGCTAGTGGCTACCACTTTTCTTAAGCCAGACCTGGCCTAACAAATTTGAAATGTCTATTACTTCTATAAAGGGTTCAGGCACATCGACTATATGAAATGATAAACAAATTTAAATTGTGAAACGTACGGATGGCCTCTCTAATTACAAGAACTTAGAAAGATACAACCACGATGTATTGACCTACTCCCTGGGGCAGAGCACTGCCCCTTATTAAGGAAAGAGAACCTGTTCAGTGGGAAAAAGATGGACACTTTGCAGGTCTAAACCTGCTGATCTTTCCTTTTAGACTGAAATTCACTAGAGGATCCCCAAGGTGATGGGGCATTTGCACAGGTTTTAGAAATGATTCATCTATGAATTTATTGATTATCTACCCTATGCCTGCTTTTTCTATCTAGTCCAAGTGGTTATTTATCATAAATGAAAAAAAAAACAGAAATCTATTCCTGGCTTACGACCTTTGTCCAAGACCAAAATTCCTTTTTGGCCCCCTATTCCTGTACCTCATTCTACTTGCTGCCATCCTCCACCTCACACATAAACGTGCCCTAAGGAGAGGACTGACATATATTAAGGCTCTTCTGTGTGGTCAGCTTAGGAAAAAACAAACAAACAAAAAACCACATAAATAATTCCAAACTCTAGATCCCACTCAGATGGGAAGGAAGGAAGGAAGGAAGGAAGGAAGGAAGGAAGGAAGGAAGGAAGGAAGGAAGGAAGGAAGGAAGGAAGGAAGGAAGGAAGGAAGGAAGGAAGGAAGGAAGGAAGGAAGGAAGGAAGGAAGGAAGGAAGGAAGGAAGGAAGGAAGGAAGGAAGGAAGGAAGGAAGGAAGGAAGGAAGGAAGGAAGGAAGGAAGGAAGGAAGGAAGGAAGGAAGGAAGGGCCTTAAGTACCTTGAATACCACAGACTAAATTTGGTTTAATACAAAAGATAATGGGGACTTTATCAGTCTTAAATTAGTGTTTTATAAATAATTGGGAAATGATGCTAAATATCTTACTCTCTGTGATGGTTAGGCTAATGTGTCAACTTGGCCAGGTTATTATGTCCTGCTGTTTGGTCAAGCAAGAACTGGGATAACTGTAATAGAAAGACATTTATGGACTTTAGTCACCAGTGACTTTACTGCATAGATAGCTGATTACATCTACATCCATTAGGGAGATTGCCATCAACAATGAGTGATGTTTTATCCAATCAGTTGAACGACTTAAAAGGGGAAGTGATTTCAGCATTCAGAGAGGATTTCCCAGCACTTTCAGACAGCCAGCCTCTCCCGGAAACTCATCAAGGACCTTCATTGGACTTTGGTCAGAGCTCCTGGATGCAGCCTGCCTTCGGAACCTGGCCTCATGCAGCCCCACGGTCACATGAGAGAATCTTACAAATCTCATACTATTATAGCTATCTCCTGTTGATTCTCTTTCCCTAGAGAACCCTGACTCACGCACTCTCCTTCATTCCCACCTTTCTGTCTTGTTTGACTTCTAATCTCTCAGTCGCTAAAGCGCCATTGCCAAACTTAAGAATGTTTTCTCATGAAATATAACAAATACATAATATTAATTAAGGATGTTGGGAAACGGACTTTGGCCCAGTGGTTAGGGCGTCCGTCTACCATATGGGAGGTCCGCGGTTCAAATCCCGGGCCTCCTTGACCCATGTGGAGCTGGCCATGCGCAGTGCTGATGCGCGCAAGGAGTGCCGTGCCACGCAAGGGTGTCCCCCGCATGGGGGAGCCCCACGCGCAAGGAGTGCGCCCGTGAGGAAAGCCGCCCAGCGTGAAAAGAAAGTGCAGCCTGCCCAGGAATGGCGCCGCCCACACTTCCCGTGCCGCTGAGGACAACAGAAGCGGACAAAGCCGCTGAAAACAGAAGCGGACAAAAGAAACAAGATGCAGCAAACAGACACCAAGAAGGGGGGAAATTAAATTAAAAAAAATAAAATAAAAATAAATAAAAAAAATTAAGGATGTTAATTGAGTGGGTTGGGGGGAAATACAAGAAATGTCAGGTATGGACTAAAGTTAGTAGTAATATTTTGACTGCTCTTTCATAGTTTATAACAAATGTGTCACAGCAAGGCAAAGGGTGGCTGGCAGGCTGATGTGTGGGAGCCCTGTGTGATGACATGCATGTTTGCACTGTAAGTTCACAGCTTTTACTATACACTTGCTGTTTATGCATGTTCATGTATGAATGATGTATGTCAAAATTGTCTATACGAAAGAGCCACTGTCAGAGGGACAAAAATACCCAGATGCATCCGGGCCCCTGCACCCTCCTTCCTTCCTGAAGCCAGCTCCTCCCCTGGGAGCACGGCCATGCACCTGGGATTGCAGAGCACCTGGACCAGAGGCCCCTGGAGGCTGCAGGGCCCCACGCGCTTACGACATTCAGGGTATTCGGAACCCAGCGGCAGACGCCAGGGGACCCCGTGTATGTCCTTGAAGCGGCTCGTGTCAGGTTTGTCTAATTTGCTCCTTCTCCTGACTTGAGACGGCTGACTGACAAGACCCCATAAATGAGACCTTAGGATACATGTTAATACATAAAATAGGTGAACAGTATTCTCTTGCAATAAAAGGTTTTTGTTTCCATCCTGAACTCCATTTCAAAATAGAATAGTGAGTTAAATTAAATGGATATTATTAAGGAACTTTTTCTAACTGAAAAAGGAATACACATGCCCATCATAGAAAAATTTAGAAAATATCGCAACCCATGACCTTGGACAAGTTTCCATTCAGCAAAGATTCTTCCCTTGCATCACTTCAATGACAAAACAACCCTCCCCGGCTCAGCACCACCCTCCCCCGGCCGATCACAGAACTAGCAGTCACAGTTCTCAGCTCAGCATGGCCCCAGCCATTTAAAGCGCAAAGCAGCCCTGGGAAGTTGCAGGTGAGAAAAAATAAGGCAGCGAGAAACAACTCACCCAACCTAGATCGCTAACACAAATTAGGCTGCTTCCATTTCTTAAATAAAAACAAGGGAGTGAATATCTTTGTAGCTCAATATTTTATACATATCTGTGATTACTGACCAAGGATAATATTTGGGTAAGTGCAACTGCTGTGCCAAAGTGTGTCTATTGTTAACATTTTTTGACATCCATTTTCCCAAGGTGTGATGCAGAATGCGCTTTAATATTGCAGGCGGGGGAAGGGGCACTGCTCTTTTTGCTCTGACGAATCCTATTACACAGCACAGTAAATCTTCACCCGATGGGAACTCCCTCCCTGGGATCCGCGGCGCGTCCTCCTGTCTTGTGCCCGTCGGGTCAAGCTGTCTTCAGCGTCCTGCTGATCGGCTGCATGGAGCTGAGACACTCTGCCCCGTGACATCTCACGCTGGCGTGTCACCAACACCGTGCGTTAACCAAGTGTTAACACGGTGGCCTGGCCTCCGTCGCTTGTTCCGGGGACCTCACCGGCGCCCCGGCAACCGCTTTGTTTGAAGGAAGCCCTGGTCCCAGTGCAGCCATAGATCGAAGATCTGGCTCCAGATCAATACGTGGAAAGACGTGAAGTCCATTTCCATCCAAGTTCTCCAGCACAGAGGCGCCTTTTCAATTTTCGGTCCTGCTCAGCATTCCCTTCCTTTCATTCCTCATTTACTAGAAGCTTCCAAATATGGTGCGCTCAGCATTGAATTAAGTCAATATCCACAGGCTCATTAAGGCGACAGCCCATCAGCCCCAGGTTTTGCTTGCTTTGACCTTGCTCCACGCTCAGGCGTGGGCTTCACAGCCTCTCAGTGATGCCTCCTGCCGGTGCGGGCTGGGTGCCCTCTCTCGGATAATCTCCCGGTTAATTAACCTTTAGGTGAAAATGCGGGGGTCCCTGGGACACTCGCTTCCTTCTTGCTCATTATGTTCAGCCTGAAAAGCAGCAAGGAGCTGCAATAGATGCATTAATTAGGAAAGTGATTAAATGCAGTTGCCTTGATTACCTTGGCAGTTAATCTTCTCTGCAAGGTGCCTGAAAGAGCCACTGGCATCGGGGGACGTCCATGCAGGAAAGAGGCTGCTGTGTGCAACCTGGACCCTCACCGTCGCTCCAGAAGGGAGCTTTGGCAACCACAAGCCATGGCCACGAAGCACAGGAGACCTCCCAAGAGCGGCTGCAGAGGGGCCAGCTGCGGCGAAGAGAAACTGTGAACTTCCACTGCCATGGGTGGGGCACCCGGTAGTACCAGGTGTGCCATGGTGCCTGGATAAAATAATGATCTTCAGGGCTTGAAATATTGGACAACATTCTAAAGAGAAATAAATGGGCCTACACACCCTTCTCTCAAGGAGATGTGCTCAGAGCCAAGCAGGACTGGAGCAGGGAGATTCCTGTCTCACCAGGAGCACGCTCGGGGGATGGAGCCCTCGTGGCCCTCGACAAGCTGTGTGCTTGGGGGGTGCTTTTCCCCTCTCGTTTTCCTTCGAGCCCCACTCAGGGATTTCCCAGGGTCTGCATTTCCTGGGATTGTCGAAAGAAGGTCCCGCAGGCTGGGTGGCTCTGCACAACGGGGAGGTGTGCTTTCACGGTCCTGGAGGCCAGGGGTCCAAAGCCAGGCCCCGGCCGCGCTCCCTCGAAGCCTCCAGGGAAGCGCCTGCTCCACGCCGCTCCCTCGGCCTCTGCTTGGCTTGCTGGCCACCATGGCGGTCTCTGCCTCCTCGTCATCACGCGGGCTTCTCTTCTTAGAAGGGCAGTTCTGTTCGACCAGGGCCCATCCTAAATCCGGTTTGGCCTCATCGTAACCGGTAACATCCTCAAAGGCCCTAGCGCCCTCAATCCCCGCCACCCAGCAGGCAGCACTTCTGACACTTCCAAGCACCCACCCCAGGCCCAAGGGCGTGACCCCCTCCTCTCCTTGTCACCCTCCTCTGGAAGGCCCAGTGTTCCACACTTCCCAAAACAGTGAAATGCACTCATCATGCTCACTCCTCAGTCCTCAATAAGTGTGCCTGGTGCACAGTAGGTGCACAATAAGCACCAATAGACTTTAAAAGCAGCATATCTAATACCTTCTGTAAAGGTGTAGAGAAAGAAAACCATTGTGCTACAGTTTTACTGTGAAGGTGAATCACTAAAATCCATGAGCCCCTCTATAGCTGTGACTAAATGGAGAAAGGAGGGGAAAATGGGGATGTCGTTCCCGATAAGTGACTCACAGTGCTTCTGGGGCAAGTAGTGAGCTCAACGCAGGAGAGCAAACCACTTCACCACCTCTAGCTGCCCAGTCCCCATCACTTGCTGACTCTCCTGTCTTTTGCAGCACTCACTGAAAAATATAATTAAAACCCAGGGGGCATGGAAATGTTTGGATATACTCATAGTGGAAACAATTAAAAACAACAGCTGGGGGGGGTACCGGGTTCCTGGCCGGGTGGGGGCTCTGTCATGGTCCTTGGGGGAGCAGCGGCAGTCCCCCAGGTGCAAGGGTAAGGAGCAGGAAGGAATGAGGGTTCAACAGTGAGCCCCTGATACTAATGACTATGCTTGTGAGCCTATACACCTGAAATAAGAACAAGGCCTAGAGCAGCACTGTGCCTAAGAGTTCCCTCCTGACAGCCTCTGTTTTACTCAAATGTGGCCAGTCTCAAAGCCAAACTCAGCATGTAAATGCAATGCCTTCCCCCCAGTGTGGGACATGACACCTGGGGATGAGCCTCCCTGGCACCGAGGGATCACTACCAAGTACCAGCTGATGACGTAACTAGAAAATGACCTTAAATTAAAGGTTCAACATGGACCAGCAGAATATCCCTGTCTACATATAATAACAGGAGTTAAAAATGCTGTTTGACCTAAAGTAAGGGGGAAATGGAAAAGTCAAATGAGTTCATATGGCTATGAGTCTCTAAAAAAGAGTCTGGACGTTGTCAGAAGGATTGCCCTTATGCACACCTGAGCAGAGTCTCAGAGACAGATAAAGTAGATACAACCCCAGATATTGGTCCTTTTGAAGGCTAAAGAGACCCACAGGTTCTATGGTCATGGCAGATGGGGTTCACTGCCATGCCAGTTGGCCCTTCTTTGGAGCTGGTGTTTCTGCATGATGGAGCTGGACTCAGATGGGATCTTTTTTCACAAGACTTTCATGCTACTTTACTGGAATTATAGTTGGTGCTGGGGCTTAAGATATATCTAGGGGATTTGAATCTCTGAACTGACAATATGATAGCCAGGCCCTGAGCCTCAACAGACTTCAGCTCCTACACTCTGATTTATTGGACTTACTCCACTCAGCTAACACGGAGTTGAAGAATGTCAACCACCACACCATGGAGCCTAGAGTGCCTACAATTGAAAGCAGGAGGATTGCATCCAATATTCATGTGGAATCTAAACCCCCTCTTGACATAGATGTGGAATGGACACAACCAAGCCAAGGTCCACAGGAAGGAGGAATACAGTAAGGATCAGAGTGGACTTAATGATATTCTATTCATGAACTATTGTGGTTAATAATCTAGAAAATGTGGCATTGATGTGGAAAAAGGGGCCATGGTGGCTGCTGGCTGCGGGGAAGGGGAGGAAGAGAAGAGATGTGGAGGCATTCTCGGGACTTGGGGTTGTCCTGGGTGGTGCCCCAGGGACAATTGCCGGATGTTGTATATCCTCCCATGGCCCACTGGATGGAACGTGGGAAAGTGTGGGCTATGGTGTGGAACACAGGACATGGGATGCAGCGATACCCAGAGATGTACTCACCAGATGCAATGGATGTGACATGATGATGGGGGAGAGTGTTACTGTGGGGGGAGTGGTGGGGTGGAGGCGGTGGGGGCAAATGGAGACCTCATATTTTTTTAATGTAATATCTTTTTAAAAAAATGAATAAATTGCATAGAACTTGGGAAAAAAAGATTCTGACATTGATAAAATCCATTGAACATAAAAAATAAATAAAATTAAAAAATAAAAATCATTAAGTAAAAAAAAAAAAAACTATTTAAGGTGGTGGACTTGGCCCAGTGGTTATGGCGTTCGCCTACCACATGGGAGGTCCACGGTTCAAACCCCGGGCCTCCCTGACCCGTGTGGAGTTGGCCCACGGGCAGTGCTGATGCGAGCAAGGAGTGCCGTGCCACGCAGGGTTGTCCCCGCATACAGGAGCCCCAAGCTCAAAGAGTGCGCCCCATAAGGAGAGCTGCCCAGCGGGAAAGAAAGTGCAGCCTGCCCAGGAATTGTGCCGCACACACGGAGAGCTGACATAAGATGACGCAACAAAAAGAAACACAGATTCCCATGCCGCTGACAACAACAGAAGCGGACAAAGAAGACGCAGCAAATAGACACAGAGAACAGACAACTGGGATGGGGGTGGGGGAGTAGAGAGAAATAAATAAATAAATAAATCTTAAAAAAAAAAACATTTAATGCAGATTCCAAGTCTCAGGCCTTTTAACACTACCACCTTCTATGGGAAAATAATTTACCCAATTATTAAACAGAAAAAAACTCAAAACCTCTTTTCCCTGTCATTTCTGAGCCTGTCAGGGTGCCCGTTGGCCACTGATTGAAGAGTCATAAACCCTGGTTCTTTCCTGCTTACTCCAAGCCCCTGGAGCTTCTGTCTGGTGGAGCAGGGCCTGTTCAGGCTGAAAAACCAAAAGTCCATTTCTCAAGGAAATCTATAAAGAGAACTTCAACCACTTAAGGCCCGTCCTTCCATTAATTAGTCTGAATTAACAAGGTGCTGATGAATTGAACTATTTTCAGAGTAATTTGCTACTCAATCTGGAGAACAACCACAGGCTCTCCGACTCCTTCCATCACCTCCTTGGAAATCGCATGCGCCCTGCACCTGATTGTTTCGCTCGTGGAAATGGAAAGTGACGGCCTTTTCTCTCTACCCAGGCCACGAAGGTGACCGGGTCCCAATCAGGTCCGAGTGGGAAGCCAGCCTGGGCCCTGAGACCCCTGGCCCCGTGCCTCTCCTGCTCCTGGGCTCGGGGCTTCCCACAGGAGGCAGGGGCTGTCCCATGGACAAGTCCCGAAGGGTCCCTGGAGGTCGCGTCCCCCCCGGCAGGATGCGAGCTGCAAGGAGGAAGGCACCGGGAGGCGAGTCAGCCAGAGAGGTACCCTGGGACCCCGTGGCTTCCTCTCCTCGGAGGGTCCGGCTTGAAATCCAGGAGGCACGGTAGCAGCCTTAGCAGGCTAAGCGGCGGGAGGGGGGCCCAGCATCCTGCTGGCCGTACTGGAGTGACCCCGCCCCGCGCCAAGGACCACCTTCCACCACTCCAGCTCCCCCCTCACCTGAGCTGTGTGTCTTGGAGACCTGGCAGCCTCAGCAGAGCCCGCAGGCCAGCAATCAGGGGTCTCCAAGCAGCCAAGTGGGCGCTGCCGCCCGGCCCCCTGCGGGCCCTCCATGAGCCGAGGTGCCCGGCAGAGCAGGTGCCCAGAGCTGCCCGGGGTGCAGTGTGGGCATGGGAGCACCCAGCCCGTCAGCCCAGAGTGGAGCGGACCGAGCTTCTCTCCTCAGTGAAAACCCACTGCCCACCCTCAGCAGGGGCTTCTCAACGCTGGTACTATTTCCCCTGCAGCAAGAGACCCCCATGGCCACGTTCTCCCTAAATTCCACTTTGAGAAAGCCAGCGTGGGGCTGAGAGAGCGAGCGAGAGGCAGCTCCACGGGGACCCGAGCCAGCGCCGGAGCTCGGGGGTCACAGCAGCCAAGAGGCTGAGCAGCCCCAGCGCCCCTCCACAAACCAAACGGGGCCCCTGCATGCAGTGGACTATTACTCAGCCATAAAAAGGAACGAAGGCCTGACATGCAGCAACATGCATGAGTCTTGAGAACGCTGCTGAAGCAAGCAAGACACAAAGGCGTGAACAGGCCAGTGAACTATCTCAAGTAAGCACAGAGTCAGAAAGTGTTCAGAGGTTACCAGGCTCCAGGGAGGGGTGGGTAGACTGGCGAGAGGACTTAGAGCTCGACGGGTACAGAATCTCCGCTTTAGGCCATGGAAAGCGTTGGTCATGGGTGCCGGTGAAGGTGAAGTAATTGACACCACCAAACTGTACACATGCAAGCGGTTAAACCAGGAAATTGTGGGTTGTCTGTATGTTGCCACAATATTTTTTAGTTAAATTTTAAAGGCGAGCCAGTGCACGGCCATAAGCTCTCCCAGTAGGGAAGACACAACCAGTCGGGCCTGGGCCAGCCCCTCTCAGCCTTGCGGGACACCGCGCCCTGCTCCCGGCACAGCGCAGCAGGGCTTAGAGCCAGAATGAAGACTGCACCTCGCTGGTCCCCAAATCTGACCATGGAGACACCAGCCCAGGAAATGTCACCATCCAGAGACCCAAGGGGACATCCCAGCTCTGCCTCCCGTGGTTTCAGGACAATTAAAATATTTCAAAGAAATGTTATTTTTCAATGCTCAGGAAATGTTGGAAGAAGCCCTCCTGCAGCTTTTGGCGATTGTGTTGGTGCCACAAGACGCTGGCGCGGAGTCCCTGCGGGGGCGTCAGCCGGCGGCCCTAAAGCTGGGAGAAGGGGAGAGAAGTTCCGAAGGCTGAGAAAGGACGCGCCTCGCGCCTCGCTGCTGCCCCTCCGAGGGCGCGCTGGGCAGCGCACCCCAGGCGGCGGTTCCCCGGGGCCTCGCCGGGAAACGACCTCCTGCCACGGGCACTCAGAGCCAAGGTCGCGGCTGTGCTGCTCCGACGTGCCTCCGGCGGTGACCCCGACGCTGCGCGCTCGGCAGGCAAGTTGCCTTCTTCCAGGTCCACGGGACGCGCCACCGCAGGCCCGCCCGGAGGGCTCCGGCCTTCGCGTCCACACCCCAGCATCCGCAGCGTCCTGATGCATTTTAAACACGCATCATCGTTTCCAAGCCATGCATCGCACGCTTCATAATCTCTCGCACAAACCGACCAATTTTGAGAGGCGCCTCTGCGAAGGGGCTCAAGTGAGCTGTAAACTTGACTTACTCCCGCATCTGCCGTCATTACGCGGGGGCCTCCTGGGCCCAGCAACTGTCCGAGGCTCTTATGTCCTAACGCCTCGTTTTTGTCGTGGCTGTCTTTAATTGTAAACGCTTCCACCGAAATGAATCGCCGTTCCAAACCAGCCCGCGAAGCAATTTTTTCCTGCTTGGCGAAACGCAACCAAGAACGGCCGAGGCTGGGAACGAAGTCACTCCAAGTGGTTGCGGGCTGGTTCCCACCGTCAGTCCCGGGGTCTCAGCAGGGGCCTGGCGTCTGGGGTCTTTGGGAGCTCCCCGGAGCGCAGGTGGGGGGTGCCCGCCCCCAGCCTCGCGCACGCGGCCTCTTGGCCTAGTCTGCGGGCGCTTCTCGCTTTTCCCGGAATTACTTTGCAACCAGCAAACAGGAGTTGTGAACGTTCTGGGTTAACGCGCAGCCAGGTACACGCGCGCCCGCCGGCCACCCTCCCTTCCCGCGCCAGTCGCGCCGCCGTCCAGTGACTGTTAAGTGGCTAATTGTCCATGAAAGACACGCCATTTGAGTCTGGCAATCCGATCTGACTTGGGATCCCAAGGAGAGGGGAGGTGGGGGAGAAGGGGAATCGTGATTTGGGGGGAGAGGAGGAAGCGGAGGCGAGGGTGGCTTGGGGAGCGCCTTCAGCACATCCTCGGGAAAGTAGGCTGAGATGCGGGAGTCCCCGGTCAGAAAGGACTGAACAGCTGAGGCTCCATTTACAGGACGAAACCCAGACCGGGCACAATGGACCTCTGCCGAGACACAGGATGGACTGGTGGCCCAGAAGCGAGGGCCTGGGAAGTTACCGCCTCTCTGCCCCAGGCGTGGGCTGCTGCGATTTCCCCTGAGGCCGGCCAACAGCGAGTGACCCCTTGCAGCCTGCGTGCTCCCAGCTCCCGGGATCCTCCTGCAAACCTCAGCATGCCATGGTCTGTGGAAGGCTGGGGCTGCTGCTGCTCCGGCGGCCTCAGCGGCATCTCGAGCAGGCAGGCTCTGGGCAGGAGTAAACAGGGCGTGATTCCCGCAGAGGAGGTGCCAAAGAGGGGAGAGGCCCACGCCACCAGCTGCGGAGGCGCTGCCTGGTGCGTCTTCGGAGGGAGGACCAGGGCCTGGATCAGCGCGGGGCTGGGCTTCCGGGGGTCTTGACTCTTCATCTGGTGTCTTTGCCCCAGGCCTGTCACCAAGCTAAGCCACCTGCCCTGAGCCAGTTCCACTCTGTCCCTCCCCTCCCATCTATGGATTTAGACCTGAGCCCCTGGATGTGCCTCCCTTCTAGCCCATTCTGAAAATACCAGGGCCCCAGAAACCCTCGCCCCAACAGCCCTGGCCCTGCCAGCCTTTCCCTCGTGGTCCTCCCAGTGGGACCACCCCCATTGGTGGGCGACCTGCAGGCAGGTGGAGGGAGCTCAGAGGCAGGAGGACTGCAGGCAGGTGGGTAGAGCTCAGAGGCAGGAGGGCTGCAGGTGGAGGGAGCTCAGAGGCAGGAGGGCTGCAGGTGGATGCATGGAGCTCAGAGGCAGGAGGTCTGCAGGTGGGTGGAGCTCAGAGGCAGGAGGGCTGCAGGCAGGTGGATGGATGGAGCTCAGATGCAGGGGGCCTGCAGGCAGGTGGATGGATGGAGCTCAGAGGCAGGGGTGCCTGAAGGGTGCAGGTGGGGTGGGATGGGCAGGGGGTCCCTCGGCCTGGGAGCCACAATACAAAGGTACCCTGAGTACCCCCAGGGCCCTCTGCGCTGATAACGCCATAGGGTCTTCCGTAGGTTTTGTGAAGTTTCCAGGGACGTGAAACACCCCAGAGTCCATTCAGAATGGGTGTCTTCCAGTCGGTTACCTCTGCAGACACAAGGGGTGCCAACCCCTGTCCCAAGTGGCCTGTCCAACCTCGGCCCGCAGGTAACCTCGTTTCCAGGCCCCAGCTTCCTCTTAAATTCAGAGAAACTGGGATTTGTTTCATGGGGTACAGGGGCGACTTCTTTCCTCTCAGAACCCAACTTTGAGGGCTAGTCCAGAGAGAATGTGCTGCTTTGCTTTTGAAGGGTAGTTTAACTTCTCCCGCAGGCGTGGGTCCTGACAGGAGGCGGTACACGCCCCCCCTTTACATTCTTGATTCCTCTTGAGCTCTGACTGTCTGCCCACCGAGGCCACGCCAAGGCGGGGGTGGCAGGAAGCTCCGGGGTCCTTCCGGGTTCCCTGAGGGAGAGGGCGAGGCTGGCGCTCGAGGAAATCTGAGAAGGAGCAGCTCGGGTTGGCTGCAGACGCCGCCACACCTCCTGGCAGGGGAAGGACTGGGGGTGGACCTTAGAGGGACGTGGGCTTGTTTACAGGGAAGACAATGAGAAGGCCAAGTGATAAGAGCTTCCCGAGCCACCCAGGGGCTGGGAGCTCAGAGGAGGGGGCAGGGAGGCGGCAGACCCTGGGACAGCTGACGGGGTCTGGGGGATAAGACTGGAAAGACTCACCCCACTAAGGGGCTGGGGCTTTACTGGGCTCCAGAGCAAAGACATGGCCTGAGGAAAGGGTGCTTCTTAGTATAAAATTATCACCGCAGTGATACATGTCAACATGGCCGCCTTAGTCCCACACGACTTGAAGTGGCAGAAATTTATTCTCGCACAGTTCTGGAGCCAGAGTCTGAAACCAGGCGAGGGCGGGGCTGTGGGGGAGGGTCCTCTGCCCCGCCCTCCTGCTTCGGCCGGAAGCTGGCTGGCGACTCAGGCTCTCTTCTGAAGATCTGGGTGCAAATATCGCACCAGGGCCCACGGTAGCCCAACTCGGCCCCATCCTAACTAATCCCATCTTCAAAGACCCTAGTTCCACAGAGATTCCCACTCAGACTGGGGGCGTAGGGCTTGCGTGTGTCTTTTGGGAAGAATCAATTCAATCCATGGCAGCCAATTGAACGAGAACTTCTACTTCTCAAGAACGTTGGTGCTAAATGCGTCCCATGCATTTGTGGATTCTGGCCATGCACTGCGGCCGTGGAGAACCTGGAGACCTCACCGTAAACTGCTTGATTCCAAGGGGAGGACACCGCCACGTGGCAGCAAGCCCCTTACCTTAAGGCGATCTCCAACCCACAGAGGAGCCTGCAGTGCGCCAGGCTGAGTGGCCCTCAGGTTGCAACGCTGGCCTCACCCCTCCCCACCAACCCTGCCCCTGGAGCACATCCCAGGGATGGACCGCCCTGGGGCCCACGGATAGGCAGAGAAACACAACTGGATCTGAGCTTCACTGAGCTAAGACCAACCAAACAAATGCATTCCAATAAAAACACAGATAATCAGAAAGTGACATGCAACTGCCGGAGGCATTCCGGCCCCAGAGAGCTAAAACTGGGGGGGCTGGGCAGCAAGCAGAGACCCCATCTCCGGTGGGTCGGCACATCCTGTCACAGTCCACTGCAGCCATGTCCGGAAGCAGTAATCGATGCCCCATCCTCTCACTTGCTGTAACGTCTCCAGCTGTTTACTGATACTGCGTTCAACTCTACAAATTCCAGTGACCTTTTTGCCAGCAGTATAAAACGTCTCATCCACAAGGGAAGCGAAGCTCCCCTTTCTGAATGCCCAATATATCTGAGCATCCTAAATGTTAAGTCACTAAGGAAATGTTTCCCAGGCGGCCTTTCTCAGACCCTCTGCCTCTCTTCAGTCTCAGGAAAGGAGATTTGCAGATGGATTTCAATTAAATGTAGTAAGCTATGCTTGAGGCAGGCAGGCTAACCCAGGCAGAGGTCAAGTATGTGCATTCTCCCCAATCATCTTGGATAAAATTACACCCTTTGAGCACATCTGTTTTCAAAACCATTTTTCACCAAAAAGGAGGAGAGAGCAAATTGCCAGTATCTCCAGTTCTTTGAGGAGTAGCAGAGTCTATAGGAGGGACTGCTAAAAAGCAACCTTTCATCCAGGTGCTGCCAGGAAGGCTGGAGGATCTTGGGAAAGTCAAGCAAGAAGCAAGCAAGACAATATAAACGTCCCAAATTCACGACAGGGTTCCCCACAAAGTAGCAACACCTAAGAGTCTCAATTGTTTTGCTAGTTACACTAAGCAAATAGTTCCTAAACTCTTCTGACCATTAAAGTGACCTGGGAAAGGTTGTGGATTCAGATTTCAAGGCCCTGCCGTTGAAGACGCTGGTTTGGAAGCCCGGGTTTAATCAGGCCTTCAGCCACGCAGGTGCAGTCTACTGCGTGTGATTCTGACCAACGTGGTTTACATCTTAAAAGCAAGAGGGAACAAGACAGAATCAAAATACCTTCCTGTTTCCCTCTACACCTGGCCCGATGGCAGTGTGCACAGGTGTCTTGGAGAGAGTCTCCTGGGCAGTGATAAGTGTGTGGCCAGGATGCTAAAGAGAGCCAAACAGAAGAGTAGGGAGTGTGTGGTCCCCCAGATGGTGCAGGATCCTCCACCCGCCTCTCCTCTCCACGGACCACCCATCCCTCCTGACCTTTTCATGAGAGTGTCTTCCTATAAAAGGAGGCCTAGTGCGATCGATAAAATTAAAGCCTGTTTCCTGGTGACTCTTACCTAGCTATTTCTATATGGTAATTCTGATTCATTAAAAAATTATTTATCCGAGACCACCTCTGTGCTAGGTTCTGTACTAGGCACTGGATAAGGCACAGTGATCTTAGTCTGCTAGAGCTGCAATGGCAAATAGCACACCATGCGTTGGCTTAAACAGCTAGCATTTCTGCCTCACAGCTGGGGAGGCTAGAGGGCTTGGCGCACTCGAGAGCGGGCTCCGCAATCCTTGAGGTCCTCGGCTTGGATCCCTGCCTCGGGTCAGGGGAAATAGCCTTTCCTTTCTTCTGTGACGTCTAGCTTCTCTGTTTAAGTCCTGCAGCAGTCCAGATTAAGACCCGATCTTGTTAAATTGGCCCATCCCTTTGCTAAAAATAGCACTTTCAAGAGGTCCTCTTTACAACGGGTTCTTGCCCATGGGAATGTGGGTTAAGATTAAGAACACGTGCTTCTTGATGCGCATAATTCATCCTACCACAGCAGTGAGCAAGATTCCCATGGTGCTGTGCCTCGTACACATCATTTCAATTACGGGAGACTTTCTTTAAGCACACCCTATGCATGCCTCCTCCATGGGCACAAAGAACGTAATCAGAGCTGGGAATGGGAAGGGGAGGTTGCCAAGGGACAGCGTCCCAAGGGCCCCTAATTAAGGAGGGCCTGCGGTCCTAGTATGTGCCGGATACGAGCCAACCTGCAGGGTCGGCAGGGAGGCAGAAGGTAAGGGAGAGGCAGCGAAACTCCACGGGAAGGCCGTTATTCAAAATCCATTGTTTTCAGGATTTACCATTACAGAGAAAGGACGTGCATCAATACGAAAAGTTTGTGTATGGATTGGAAAAAGCCCTATTTTGCAATTCTCTTCCTTATATCACACAAACTGTCATCACCCAGGGGCACCCATGGCCCTAGCTGGGCCGAGCTGAGCTTGTCCCCCATCCCAAAAGGATATCCAAATCTGGTGCTCTCTTCCACCATTCTCTGAAAAATTACAATGAAGCTTTTTTTTCAATTATGGTAATTCATATTCATTGTAGAATATATAAATAAAATAAGTAGATACTAAAATCACCTTTAAAAATAGCAGCAGCTCATGGTGACTGATTACTTCACATGTGGCGAGCCTGCCCTGCAGGTTTCACACACACTACCTCACTCTACACTCACATCAGTCCTGCAAGGCCAAGGGAGGCTGAGGAACTAGCCGGGGGCCACACAGCTGGAAGTGGCCAGGCTGCCCCATGAGGCCCAGCATTAGTGCTATGCTTCACTAGAGAGAACCAGTTAGCCTCTTTATAAACAAAAGATCTTTATCTGTGTGTGTGTGAATGTGTACATTTAAAATGGCATGTTGCATTACCCAGAACTAGCCATTAAATGAAGGGCAAAATCCTCCAGATAGCCAAGCCCGACCAAGATTTCTGACACCCACTGCAAGTTCAGGAGGTCCCACGTCATCCTCAGGCTCAATAATTTGTTGGGAAGACTCGCAGCTCTCAGGAAAGCACGACACGTATTATTACGGTTTTACTGTAGTGAAAGGATGGAAATTAAAATCGGCCAAGGCAAGAGACAAGATGCACAGGGCACATTCCAGGAGGGGTCCAATCGCGGAGCTTTAGGTCATCCCTTCCCCTTGGAGCCCTGAACGACAGCACTCCCTTGTGCACATGGTATTTGACCAGGCACACAGAGCATTGACAACCCACCGAGGTCTCAGTGAGGCTTCGTTAGATGAGCACGACTGACTGAAGTAATCGCCAGGTGCCTGAGCTCAGTCTCCACTCTCCCTGCCCTCCCCAGAGATCTGGATTCAAACTCTCTCATCACATGCTTTGCATTTCTGGTACAGTCAGCCCCAACCTGGGTCATCTCATCAGCATAAACTTTGGGGTCCTGGGCCCACCTTTTAGCATAAATGATCAGATGTGGTCATAAGGGGCTGCCGTGAGTAACAAAGACATTCCTATCCCTTGAGAAACCCTAAGGGTCAGAGGTTACCCCCAGCAGCTGGGACAATGGCCTAACCTCTCTGAGATGAGGTCAAATTCCTTACCACACAAATATACACTGCTTTTCAAACTTTTCAGTATGGCTCACTAAATTATGAATATTTTTCTGCAAGACTGAAGATTCTTCTGCACTATTATAATGCTCTATCTAAGTTTTTAAGATTTCTTTATTTCCAAGAGCATCATTATATACAAACATGTAACTGAACAAATGAGCATATTAGAATAACTTCCTGCAAATGGAATCCCTGGATTTAAGGATATGCAAAAATCAAGACTTTGGGTAGCTATTGCCAAATGAACTTCCAGAAAAGTTCTGATCATTTAACCTCTCACCAGCCTAGAAGAGCTGCTCAGCTCCACTCCCTTTTTTCCTCAGTCAGAACTGAAGATAATTCTCTGCCTTTTTGTCCATACCCAATGTAGTAGAATGCCACCTCCCTTTTCTTTCACAGTCTTAAAATTAATAGCACATTAGAAAATGTAACATGCCCTTTTTCCTTCCTTGGCTCAGAGACCAAAAGTGCCCCCTTCCTGGCAAGGCCTGGCAGCCTGTCTGGGAGGTTCTGGGCCTGCACAGACAGTGCCCCCCAGCTCGGGAGCCTCCGGGCAGTTAGCTCCACTGAGTGGGAGAGACCAGAGTGGACCCTGCACCCCAAGGGAGCCACACGGCTTCACAGGAATCACCTTCAGAATAGCGGTTCCCTTCTCGGCCTTTCGACTGCGATCAAGTGGAGAAAAGTGGTGGTGCGGGAGTAAAGGAAGATGAAAACTTCCAGTATCCATGACGTAATTAGTCTCCCAAATGAACTATGCTGGTGAACGAAGTCTTCTCAAGCCCCCTGGTCAAGACTAGCACAGCAAAGAGGAAGAGCGCCTCACCTGTGACAGGAGAGAGCCCTTCCCCTCTGTGCCACTGCAAAGAAACAACTGTGAAAACCCCTCCCCGGGGTCTGCCGTGTTGTCAAAGCCTCCGGCTGTGACGCTTCCCTGAGACGGAAGCACCGCTTTTGCCAGTGGTGTCACAGTGGCGACTGCTGGACGGCACGTGGGGAAAAGGCTGGCTGGCGGGGTTGGGCTCGTCACCAAGCCGATTCTGAAGGATGGTGAAAGCTCTCCCTTAAGGTCTCTCAGGCACGTGCCCACGGTTTTCTCACCAAGGTCCTTTTGTCATGCAGACGCACTTTAACTCTAATGTACTTCTCTTTTTAACATCAGAGTACGGAAGAGTGAAAGTCCCAGGAGGATACTACGTAATTGAGTCGTGAACAACCCCAAAGATGAAACTGACCAACAGAGGACCAAGCAGGGAGCACAGACCTCTGACGCACGTGCCAACACTCCCACCCCAACACTTGCCTCACCCACTGGTAAGCCAGATCCCTCTGCTGAACCAGTCCTTCTCACCAAGCTCCAGGACCGCCGCCCACTCCTCAGTGGACACCAGAAGAGTCAAATTGGTGCTGTCTCGGCTAGATGCTGCCCTCTGCAGGACAAGACAGAATAGAACCTATCTTTTTCTCCTTCCATCCCTTTCTTCTGGTATCCACTGCCCAAAATGGAATACATGAAAACGGGAGAGGAGAGGATGGGAGGAGAGACGGAAGGTCTTAGACTGTTTCTTGCCGTGGATTTTCCTTCTGGGGATGGAGGCAGGGACGGTGCCCATCCATCTGAGCCAGGCTTGATTGGCACCAATTCTGGCTAAGCTGTTAGAACAAGGAGCGCTTCAGAAGGCAGAGATTCTGAAGTTTGCACGACTTCCACACTCTTTAAAGAATAATACATGCAACAGATGACAAATCAGAAATGAGCAGTAGGAGCAGTGATGGGAGTAAATAGCTTAAAGAAAACATACAGGGAGTGGGAGAAAGGAAGATCAGTGATATTAACAGAATCAGAAAGAAAGGGAAAGAGAAAGAAACAGACACACAACTCCCATTTATACTTTAATTTCACAAAGCTCTTAAGACCTGCCATCTCGTATTCTCCTAATGATAACTCTGGGGCAGATAGCTCCAGCTTTTTTTCTTTTTTTCTGAGAAGCAGTGAGGCAGAGACAATCTAGCAGTCTGAGAAGTTCACAAAGCTACTTTGTGGCAGAAGATGGACTTGACTGAGATCTCTTGATGCTAATGGGCTCATTGACTTAAAAAAAAAAATAAAGCTCGAGGAAAAACATATTTAAGAGCCCAGATGTAAAAAGAAAAATACAGAAGAGCAGAAGGGAGTTAGGGAGTTGTCTGATGACTTGGAGCGGAGGTGATGTTTGAACGTCACAGAAGGAATGCCACTGGGAAATCTTTCTGGAAGGAGGAGGGGAAGCCACACTCGAGCGGGAAAGCTGGGATCAATTCTGTAATTTTCTGACCCAGCTCTCCCCGTGCTCTTAGATGTTACGAAAAATGGATTATTCAGCAGCTAGTGAAGAAAACACAATTTAGAATCAGTGGGTAGAAATCACAGCAGCCAAAGGTCAGAGAGAAGGAGAACAGAAGTCACAGCAGGAGATGGGAAAACTGGGCACGTGAAGGAACTTGGGGTCACAGAGGAACCCTGACCCCCACCCCATCCGTGCTGACAGATTCCGCATGAAAACATGCCACCAAAGAGGAAAAATCTGGGCAGGGATGGCTCTGTCACATGAAAGACTTTGATTAAAAACTTTACAATATTTTGGATTAACAGATTCCCCGGTGTGTCTTATTCATCATTTGGCACTTATCTTCCAAGCACGTTTTGAGAAAAGGATGAGAAATGTTAATACAAAGGTTTCCACATGGAATTGCCTGATCGGTGATGACCCGCTACTGCTAGGACCTTTATTTTAAGGGTTTGTGTACCTTAAACATGATGAGATTTCCTTGGAGAAATATCAGAGAATTGAGGGAACAGAGTCGCTTTTAGTAGCCATTAATCCTTTTGACCTCATTTACTCTTCTCTTCAGGGAAGGCAAAAACCAGAAACAGATTTCAAATGAAAGCCCTTCTAATGAGCGGTGACAGCTGGCAATTTGGGAGTAATAAGCCTTGAGCCTGTAATCAACCGCTTTGTTACAAAATGTCCCCAGGAAAGGCAATCCCTGAACCTAAGCAAACAAGCATCTCACCTGGTACACTTCCCTATCCAAAAACCCTCCCCTACCTGCAACTTTGTGCTTCACCTTTTTTCCTGTTAGGGGCATTTTCAGGACTTGGAGTTGTCCTGAATGATATTGCAGGGACAGATGCTGGACATTATATATCCTGCCAACCCACTGAATGTACTGGGGGAGAGTGTAAACTGCAACATAAACCATAATCCATGCGGTGCAGCAGTGCTCCAAAATGTATTCACCAAATGCAATGAATGTGCCACACTAATGACAGAAGTTGTCAATGTGGGAGAAGTGGGGGGTGTGGGAAGGGGGGTATATGGGAGCCTCTTATATATTTTAATGTAACATTTTGTGTGATCTCTGCATCTTTTAAAAAATGATAATAAAAAATAAATACATACATACATACATACATAAAAACCAGGTTCGGGGTCTTGGGAATGATTCCACCTTGTTTCATCAACCAGTGATGATTTTGCCACCTGGGGAATTTACGTGACCATGCCTGGGGAGGGGCATGGGTAGAGGGCAGGGACCCAGGGACCCCGCCGAGCAGCCTCTAATGCACAGCACCCTTCATCCTGGCCCGTGTCCACAGTACGGAGGCTGCAAAACCACAACTCACCAGAAATGAAGAAGCCCCAGCTACCGTGCCAAATGTGGAATAGTAACGATTGCACGCTCGCAGCCTCAATCTGGGGTCTGTCTTCCACAATCGCAGGCTTCCAATGCCCCCAGGTCCAAACCACGGATGTGTGTTGCCCTCATCTGCTGGTGAAGACCTGGCCTTCCAGTTCAAGGCAATGCCCGTGGATAATCAGGCAGTAATTACACAGGAAGGTGGGCTCCTGGGAGGAGAAGTTTCCAGAATGCCTCAGATGCACGGAGGAGGGGCCGCTGCACAGCTAACTTCAGCAGTCACGCAACCAATCTGGAGGAAGAACTCCAAAGACCTCCTCTCTCACCAGCTGCACGACTCGACAGAAGTCCCCTTCTGGCTGCTCCTCCACTCATCAAAAGAGAGGCTGAGAAAATAAAGGTCACTCTTTAACCCTGGAGGAGAGTGGGTTCTAGGAGGTGTCTAGAAGGACAGCTTGCTGTATACATGTTTTTTTTTAATTTATGGCAAAAGCAGCAGAGAAAAGGATCTTTGAAAATCATACTGAGGAGCATTCACCTGGAAGACCTGGTAAACTGCATTATCTGGAATGGAAAGGAAGGGGACTTATCTTCTGGTAAGGGCAAAAAACTATTCAGGAGCTACTGACTCATGAAAAACAAAGCCAAACAAGCATAGCAAAAACTCCTGTCAAAGATAAACTGAGACTTGTTTTTCCTGTTTGTTAAACTTTATTTGGGCAACAAACGATTTACAAATTGAAACGAAAGTGGTAAGGAGTTCTGCCGAGGGAATGGAAAAGGGACGCTCATGTAGGACAAATGCAGAAGCAGATTAGAAAGCATTTGTTTGGCTGATTTTGTTTCCATTTTACATAGGAGGGGTTCTTAGGAAGTGGGGAGCAGATTGATGAGTGATATGCTTGTCCATTCTGATAAACTGTCTCTTCCAGACCAAAACTGGTTTACCACTCGTTGTTACTTATCTGCAATTATGTAAGATGAATTCCATTGTTTCATTTTCTTGGAAAGCCACTACAGGTCAATTGTTCTCAGAAAGGGTCCTTCCCAGCCTTGCCCTATACAGGTAGACACTTTATGTTGCTTAACCCATCAACACACCAGGTGTTGTGCATGGCAAGTTAAGGAGCCCATTCCCCTTGAAGATGCACCACAGGGCTCTGAAGCAGGATAAATGAAGACTTGTCACTGAGGAGAAGTCATTTCCTGGTCCTTAGCCAGGTATATTGTCTGCCACACCCACTTTCAATTGCTCTGTGCAGCCTGGCTCAACATGCCTGAGGGGAATCAAAGCAAAAGGCATCCTCCGCATAGAACCCGGGACCTTCCCCACAGTGCATCTCCACGGTGGCATCAGGGAGCCCTGACCTGGAGTTAACCTGTGTCTACATAGTCCCAGGAGACACAGTGCACCATGTGTGGTCACTTGTGAGGTCAGCAGGAGACTTTCCAAAAGGAGCTGCACAAGGGATGGGGGACAGGAGTTGAGTTATTCAAAGGCAAGTGTGCATCCTCCAAAGTCTCAGAATGGCTGGGAGCCCAGAGGTCTCCAACAGCCAGGTCATAGGTAGGAAAAGGCACAGTGATTCTGAAAAGGAAGTAGTTAAAAGAAGAAGAAAAAAGGTAGCAGTGGATAGGAAGGATTTCCAGACTAGAGGTGCTAGAGTTCTGAAGACCAGCTTCTTTGGGTTCACAGGCCTGTAACCCCCATTTGCCTGTGGCCCCACCTGCCTTCCCACAGCCCTAGCCACCCGCCTATGCTCCCATCTTCCTTGTCCACAACCTTGCCTGCCGACCCTCAGCACCACCCACCTGCCTGAAGCCCATCCAGATTCCTTTTCCCCATGGCACACCCAGCCTCCCATCGGTCTGTCCTTAGAGTTGACCTTTGCCTGTGCACTTGAATACCTCCACTGCTTCACTGATGCTACCAGAGTGAGCTTCATGCTTCTAGAGGTGTCCAGATAATGGGTAGCCCCACCATCAAACTCAGAGGCAAGGTAACTGCAGACATGGAACACATCCCCACCAAGGCTGCTGTGATGGTTCATCTCATGAGTCAACATGGGTAGGTTATGGTACCCAGTTATTTAATCACTCATCCAGGTGTTGCTTGAAGGTATTCAGGCAGCTTAGTCTAGTGAAAGGGAAGGCGGCTGGCCCGGCAGACAACATGGCTGACAGACAACATGGCCAACAGACAATATGGCCATGAGATCCCTCCCAGAACCTCCTGAGAAGACAGCTGCCAGAAAGACCCTGTGAGATCCTAATCATGAGAATCTCATTTGGAATGAGGGGGGAAACCCCAGACACCCTCAAAAGACCTCACCATTGGCCCCCTGAGAAATCCTGAGAAACGACAGGTGGGACAACCAATCAGAACAGCAAACAGCTGGGGGAGGAGCAATCCACTCAACGAAGTCTAGCGGTGAGGCCATCCAGACTGATGAAAGCATTGATCCTCCCCAAGAAAATGGACAGCTTCTAATTGGGACAACTGGTCTATGATAAAATAAAAAGAAAGAAACTAATCTTTTCCTGCCATACCACATGGCTGCAATATGACCAAGAGTGGGCTCTGTGTGTGTATTAATCAGTCAAAGGGGTTCTCATGCAAAATACCAGAAATCAGTTGGCTTTTATAAAGGGTATTGATTTGGGCTAGAAGCTTACAGTTATCAGGCCATAAATCATAAATTACTTCCTTCACCAAAGTCTGTTGCCACATGTTGGAGCAAGATGGCTGCCTATATCTGCAAGGGTTCTGGTTTCCTGGGTTCCTCTCTTCACAGGGCTCGTCTCTCTCCAGGCTCAGCTGCTCTGCTCTCTCCACAAGGTCAGCAGTAGACTATCAGATGAACAGCTCATCTCTCTTCCCAGGGCCTCTGCTGTGTCTAACGGGCCTTCTCTCTTTCCTCTTGTATCTGCTTCTCTGTGTGTTTACTTCCTGGTCTCCAGGATCAAAATTCTCACCTCCCTTCTCTGTGGTTCAGTTTCTCTGTGAGTCCTACTGACGTGGCTCATTCAAAGCCTTAATCATTATATAATCAAGTAAAAGTGAAACCTCTGAAGCCAATATAATCTAGTAAGCCCAGAGGAATAGACCAGTTTACAAACATAATCCAATATCTATTTTTGGAATGATAATATCAAACTGCCACAAGATCATTTGCTAAATCTCTCCCACATAAAATAAGGAATCTCCTCTATGCCATCAGTTAAGATTAAAAGGTTCCTGGCTACTCCTAGCTCCTTGTCTACTCCCTTATAACACTCCAATATTTCCAGCAAAAATGCCTCACAGGGCTTTACCCCTTGTGGGCGGTAACGAATGGGATGCAGCCCCAAGAGCAGCCCCAGTGCATGTCTCATGGGGGTCAGGGCTTCTCTGGACCCCTTAGCTCTGTACTTAGGAACTGCACAGGGATTTTTCTGCAGGAATGAAGCCAGAGGGTCCTGGATAAAGTTTCTGCCAGGGACAGATACTGGGAGCTTTGCATTCAGGTGATTCTAACAGCAGGTCTTTCCCTAAGCTAAGCTAAGTGTGTAAAATTCTGTCTTCTGTTCTAATCTCTGCTTAATTTTGTGTTTAACTTTGAAATATGTGTTTAACTTTGTTAGTCTGCTCGTGCCTAAGAACTCATAAATCAGATTTGGGATTCGCTTGTTACAAATTGGATAACAATGAAATATAACCTAAAATTGTGTCTTTAAATGTCCATACTATCTTGCAATTGAATTTGATGTATAAAAGAAATCACAGGTGGTATTGGTTCAACTGCTGGAAAAGCAGGAAAACTTAGCAAAGTTGTTACTACTAATAAAATAATTTGAGTTGCTTAGTTAATAAACAAAAGTGCCCAATTTGTTTTTAAAGTGAAAACTTATTAGAAACCATTACTAAAGGTTAAGATCATTACATAGTTGCCTTGTATTATAAAACAGAAAAAACTGAAAATTGCTATAACTGGGTGGAATTAGACTAGACCTACTACTGTGATGGTTATCTCAGACAAATTTGCCTTTGTTTATGGTTACTTCAGGTCTAACCACACCCTTATTTATGCTTGCTATAGTAATAGTTATTATAAACTGAGTTTTCCTTTGCTCATTGTTCTTTCATGACAACATCTGCCCTGCCCCCCACCCATGGCTCAGGGGAAGGCAAATTTAAGACACCTGTGTCTCTTGTCCTTCCCCTGGTTTTAATGACCCTGCTTTTTGTTGTAACTCCAGGTGTGGACTAGATTTCTATGTGGTAGAATTCTTGACCCTCAGTGTTGGACATCCACTCTTCCAGTCCAGTGGTCACTAGAGTCCTGTTATCTCTAAGGATGGGTAGGGGGAACTCCCACCTCAAGTGTTGATGTTCCTAAAAGCAGCAAGTCATGATTGAAACCACGTGTCCCTGAGACTTCAGTGACCTCAGTGAGTACATACTGGAATTAGTGTTTCTCCTCCAAGGTCTGTCAAAGTAAAAATGGGAAATAAACAAAGCTCAGAAGTAAAGAAAAATGTTGTAAATTGTATTTTAAAGCATTGGGAACAATTTAGTTATAAGCCAATAATTAAAAGGAATGAAATTCTTGTGCAAAGCTGCATGGTCACAGTGCAAATAAGAGTAATTAAAAATAGACTTCAAAGAGATCTTTTGACTATAATGTTATTTTACAGTTAAACTTTCGTAAGAGAATGACAATTATAAGTAACTAACTATTTATGCCTGTTTGTTCAGTGTATACCTTCATACATCAGGATGTAAATATCAAATTAACAAATGAAAATTCTTAAAAGAGCTCCACTCAAATTGTTAAAAATTAAATAAATTATTATATATATGTGAATATATTCCTGGAACCAAAATTGGCTAAGCAGAATGTAATGGTCATATAGAAATCTGAATACAGAAACTATTGGAAAAGAGAAAATGCTTCTCCTAAGCTCTTTGACCTACCCAGTCTCCAGGGCCTTCTTTATGAAAGAACGATGAGGGAAGGACTAGATGTGCAGAGTAAAACTATCTTCTAGGCTGGGGAATTAGGAATCAGTTTGCCCTACAGTTCCCCAATTTAAACCTTCAATAGGCTTAAAATAAGAGTGGCTAATAATCCTATTACCAAATTTCATTAAGTAAAGAAAACTTCTTAAAAGCTATGAAAAGATATTTTCTAAATTATAATTATAACAAATGAAACAATTATAATATATTCCAGAACCTAGCAGTCAGTATGCTTTTAAAATTATTCACAGTTTCATAATTTGATTAAAGAAAAGAGGTTTTAGCTTACTATAAATGAAGGGAAAAGAACAGTCCTTGCATAAATTATAATAGTTTCAATTTTATTTAGTTTGGGTGTCATCTCCCTAGGTTTATAGGATACCAATTAAATAAACTAACATTATATGTATTAAATCTTTAAGATGATGAAAATTTTAACCTTGTGTTTAATGAAATTAAGATAAAGGTAAATGCCATTGGTTGCTAATTGTATTTTAAAAAGCTTATTTAAAGGCAAAGTAACTTCTGGTTAATTATAAGGAGTTTATTAAAAGCATCTTCTAAACTGAAGTATTTAAATGGCTAATTCCAGAAAGTCATTATTAATTAGAAAGCTAAATTGATATTGATAACAAAATGTAACTTCTTAACAGGGAAACCTGTTAGAGGCCACCTCAATCTACATGTTAAAGTGGTGGTAAGGAAAGATAATCTTCCATTTGGGAATCTTAGATTTTCATAACATAATGGAGAAAGTAGTTTTTCCTGTACTGCTAAAATAGAATACCTGCTAATTAATGTCATCATAGTAAAGGCGTAGAAGTGAAAAATAAAGTGCTTAAATACTTAAGTTCATTTACTATGTTATACATTGCACTGGACATATTTAAAAAGTATAAAAAAATCAAAAGAAATAGACTTCAGTATCATTAAACTTTCCTGTGCATTCAAACTAGGCCTTCAGTACACTGCATGGTGCCTCTCCATTCAAGTTATTAACTAGTCTGGTCACTGACCCCTAAAGGTACCTACTACACCTCTTGTTGTGCTCCTGAACTGACTGGACAGTACATAGTAGTTTCAGACTCCTGCAGCAGCTAACAGTGGCTTAATATGGCAGTTGTAGAATGGACATGTCTCAAGATTGGCTCTGTTAGAAAGTACTGAAGGGTGCTATGCATCAGACCAGTGACACACTGCAGTCTTACCTTCCTAGTCTCTCTATAGGATCATTTGTGTTTCAGCAAGCTAGTTGTGTGAAGAACATACTAAATGGAGTAATGATTAATTTGAGTAGAACTTAAACCAACACAATTGGCATTATGGCCTGCCATTGAGAGGTAACATGTTTGGTACTGCAAACCTGGAACCTGGATCTATCAATTGCACCTCGAAGAGAAATTTATGCATTGATTAGTGCATTAATTTGTATTAAGTACTGTGCCTATATCTCTTCTATTCTGATCATTTACGAAGGGATTTTGCACATGTTCAAAGTCTTGGTAAACTTAATTCATTTTTTAAGTAGTTAATGAATGTGCCTGTAAGACTGAAGAATGGCTCCCTTAAGTAATTTTTTTATTTTGCTTGCCATATGCCTGTCTTGTTGTTGCCTATGCTATCTTTGTGATTTTATGTCTAGCATAGTAAATCCCTTCACACCTCTCCTAGCTGTTCTCAGCATAGCCAATACTGTGGGAACTGGGGCTGGCAATTTATACCAAATGCAGCATATCCACTACAATTTCTCCCCAGAGTTAACCAACAGCATAGAAGAACTCAAGGTAGAATGCTGTTTCTCATCAACTTTGGAAGAAAGCAGCCTCTGAGGGCACCTAGTCTTTCTCACTCTTGTCCAGTATGCCATGGCTGGCCCCTTTTTTGGACCTGCTTACCACGTTCTTCTTTATCCTTTTAATGGTACCATGTATCTTCAAAATACTAATTAAGTTTATTTCTTACAGAATCAACACCTCATTAGTCATGCAAGGATTTCAACGAGTTCCAACCAGAGTGCCAGACCTGTCTTCCCTCAATCACAATAGAATAGTCAGAAGGTTTTACACCTTGTAAGGTCAGGCCTCCTCCCCCTAACCAGCAAGATGTAGTTACAGAAAGATGACCATCACCCTTCAGCATACCCCTTAAAAATAAGGGTCTAAGCCCTCTGAGTGGGGAGTTGAGACAGGATAGTATAGTGAGTATAGTGAAAGGGGAAAGGCAGCTGACCCAGCAGACAACATGGCCAACAGACCACAAGGCCATGAGGCCCCACTTAGAAACCTCCTGATAAAAGTTGCCAGAAAGACCCTGCAAGATTCCAGCCATGAGAATCTTATTTGGAACTAGAAGGAAAGCCACAGATACATTCAAAAGGTCTCAGCACTGGCCACCCGAGAAATGACAGGTGGAGCAACCAATTAAAACAGCAAACAGCTAGGGGAGGAGGAAAGACTTTAACAAGTCCTGACATGAATAAAATGGCAAAGGTATAGAGGTGGGAAGATGGCATCAATTAGGCAGGCAAGACTTAGCTTTCTCACAAGAAACATGGAAAAAGAGCAAAAAATTGCCCAAGGGACCTGCATTGTGGGTCAGCAAACCGAGACAGTGTTTCATGGTTCCCAGGAGGAAGAGGGACAGAGAGAGGAAGAACCCAAAACAACAAACTGTGAGTTACTTAAACTCCCAACCACCAGAAAGGGCTCCCCACCTCCACCCCCACCCCAAGATATTAAACAGGGCTAAAACCCTTGGCTAATTGCCCATGACTGAGAGGGGAGCAGATGTCTTCCTCCCTGTCAGATGTTACAAGGGAAAAGGGAGAAGGAGTCAGGGATTTTATTTCAGAGAATTTGGCCAGGGGAGCCCAGTTTGAATCCTGGCTTCAGCCAGAACAAAACAAAGGAAAAAGGAGAGAGCTACACCTGTTGAAAGGTGTGTCAATGAGCACCATCTGCTGGCTGATCTGGAAATTGCATGGACAAAACCTGCACTTGGGTCTCTCTGTTCTCTAACTTCTAGAAGAAAATCTACACCCAATAGTGAGTCACTGGCATGATTTTGATAACTTAAGCTGGGCAATTTTAAAGACTTAAGACAAGCTGAGACAAATATCAAAGAAGAGCTGGGGAAAAAATTATAAAAATAGGCAAGAGAGAGAAATTGGCCATCAGAGTAAATTAATCAACATATTCCAATGCCTAGACATTATCAAAACATTACAAGCCATACAAGGAAATAGGAAGAGATTGCCCAGTGAAAAGAACTAATCAAATGTCCTGAAGAGATACAGGATTTAAAGCAATTAGTCAGTGATAATCACACAACTTTCCTAAATCATTTCAAATAATTTAAAGAAAATATGACTAAAGAAATAAAGGATATTAAGAATACAGTGAGCATAAAGAACTACTTGAAAGTCTCCAAAGAAAAGTAACAGATCTTATGGGAATGAAAGACATTATGGATAAGATTAAAAATATGTTAGAGGCTCATAAAAGCAGATTTAAATTCCTCAAAGACAGAAATAGAGATTCCAAAGACAAAACATCTGAAGTGGAAAAGACAGGAGGACAGATAGAGAAGAGAATGGAAAAAGTGGAATAGGGTCTCAAGGAATTGAATGACAATATGAAACACAAAAACATGCATTATCAGTGTCCCAGAAAGAGAAGAAAATGGAAAAGGACAGAAAGAATATTTGAGGACATAATGCCTGTAAACTCCCCAACTCTGATGAAAGACATAAATATCAATATCCAAGATGGACAACACACCCCAAACAGAATAAATCCAAATAGACCTAACCCGAGACACCTACTATTCATAATGTCAAATGTCAGAGATAAAGAAAATATTCTGAAAGCAGCAAGAAAAAGTAAAGCATCATATACAAGGGAACTTCAATAAGATTAAATGCTGATGCCCCATCAGAAACCATGAAGGAGAGAATAAAGTGGTAGGATGTTTTTAAGGTATTGAAAGAGAAAAACTGCCAGCCAAGAATTCTGTATCTGGAAAAGCTGTCCTTCAAAAATGAAGGGGAGGAAAACCAGCAAGATGGTAATGGAGTAAGGAGCTACTAGAGTCAGCTCCTGCTTCAGGGCAGTTAGCAAACACCCAGAGCTCCCTGGATCTGGCTGAAGCACCTCTTTGGGGGCTCCAGGAGACCAGAAGAGCATCCTGCAATGATCTTGAAGGAGTAGAAGGAGAAGAATGCCTATCTGCAGAGAAGACTCATAAGTAGAGGCTCCAAACTGTGGAGGCTGGTGCCCATCCTCCACCGGAGGCACAAGCCACCTCAGAAGCTGTCCAGTGGCTAAAACTGAAAGCTCCACATCCCCAAAACAGGGGAGGAAGCGATGCTTGGGCACCAATTTCAGCTACTGATGAGTAAATTCAGTTGGCTATAGTATATTCCTGAGAACAGCTAACATTTGAGCCTGTCCAAGTAGAAAGAGTCTGGGAGCAATCATCTTAAGTCTGTGCCTGGCATGAGGAGAAGTAGGGTGGACAGAGAATCCCAGTGCTGGGGGAGGACCAACTTCTTCCCATCCAGATCATATTGCAGGTCTAGCCTAAGCCTCTGTGCCACCTCA
The DNA here is from genome assembly GCF_030445035.2 of Dasypus novemcinctus. Lineage (NCBI taxonomy): Eukaryota > Metazoa > Chordata > Mammalia > Cingulata > Dasypodidae > Dasypus > Dasypus novemcinctus. The sequence goes on along the minus strand of NC_080674.1, from coordinate 3,989,418 downwards.
AGCAGGGAGGAAGCTGCGGGGACCTGTGCCAGCCTCTCTTGGAAATTACCAGCCAAGCCAAGGAGGCCAGTGATTATCTTAGTGTGGCAGCATGAGCCGCCCCAGGAGCTATTCTGTGGCTGGAATTGGAAACTCCATTTCCCAGAAATGAGGGAGGAAGAGATGGTTGGCTGCCAATTTCAGTTGTTGATTGGTAGACTTGGCTGGCTAAGATATAACCCTGGGAACAACTGGGTTGTGAACCATCCCAAGTCAGAAAGAGGCCAGTAGCCACCATCCCGACTCTGCCCCCAGCCTGAGGGAAAGCCAGGTTGACTGAGATTCTCAGTGTTGGCAAGAATCAGTTTCTTTCACACAGATCAGCCTACAGCTGCCTAGGCTTCAGCCCTGCCTCTAGCAGGGATGAGGCTGGTAGGCCCTGCACCAGCCTATCCAGGTAACTGCAGGTAACTTTGGCTGGAATGGACTGAAAATCAGAAGTGTACTAAGGCAACTGCAGTCATCTTGGAACTGCACTGCATAGATTGCTGCCCACACCTACAACTTCATCCCTGCCCCAGGCAGGGGAGAAAGGGATGTGAAGCTTCATCAGTCTCTCTGGGCAACTTCAGTCTAGGCCTGCACATGGATTATTCCACATAGCCGTGACTTTGTCACTACCCCTGGCAAAGGAGAAAGTTGGAAGAAGCTTCATTGGTCCCTGGTGCAATGAAGGCAGCTTGAGCCTCCACTGCTTAGAGCACCAACTACATGCTTGGCTCTTACTGCACAAACAGCAAGGGAGAAAGGATAAGAAGCCCTAAAGTAAAGAGGAAAACTGCACCCAGAATAAATACTATGGTAAACCAGAAGCCAACACACCAACAAAAAATTGCAATCCACACCAAGAAGCAGGAAGCTATGGCCCAGTTAAAGGAACAAGATAAGCCTCCAGATGACATAAAGGAGTTGAGACAACTAATTATAGATGTTCAAACAAATCTCCTTAATAAATGCAATGAGATGGTTAAAGAGATTAAGGATATTAAGAAGACATTGCTTGAGCACAAAGAAGAATTTGAAAGCATACCTAGAAAAATAGCAGATCTTATGGAAATGAAAGGTGCAATCAATGAAATTTAAAAAACATTGGAATCATATAATAGCAGATTTGAGAAGGCAGAAGAAAGGATTGCTGAGCTTGAAGAAATGGCCTCTGAAAGTCAACATACAAAAGAACAGATAAAGAAAAGGATGAAAAAATTTGAACAATGTCTCAGGGAACTAGATGACAACAAAAGTGTGCAAACATACATGTCATGGGTATCCCAGGAGGGGAAGAGAAGGGAAAGGGGGTAGAAGGAATATTTGAAGAAATAATGGTAGAAAATTTCCCAACCCTATTGAAGGACCTAGATAGCCATGTCCAAGAAACACAAGGTACTCCCATCCAAAAAAAAATCCAAATAGACCAACTCCAAAACACATTCTCATCAGAATGTCAAAGGCCAAAGACAAAGAGAGAATTCTGAGAGCAGCAAGAGAAAGCAATGCATAACATATAAGGGATATCCAATAAGATTAAGTGCTGATTTCTCACCAGAAACTGTGGAAGCAAGAAGAGAGTGTTCTGATATATCTAAGATACTACAAGAGAAAAACTTCCCTCCAAGACTCTTAGATCCAGCAAGACTGTCTTTCAAAAATGAGGGCAAGATTAGAATATTCACAGATAAACAGAAACTGAGAGAATTTCTAAGCAAGAGACCAGATTTTCAGGAAATACTAAAGGGTGTGCTAGAGCCTAAAAAGAAAAGACAGGAGAGAGGAGCCTGGAAGAGAGTTTAGAAATGAAGATTATATCAATAAAAGTAACTAACAATGTCAAAACAGTGGTGAAAATAAAATATGACAGATAAAACTCAAATAGGAATAAACTTAACCAATGATATAAAGCACTTGTATTCATAAAATTGCAAATCAATGTTAAAACAAATTAAAAAAAGCCCTAAGTAACTGGAAGAACATTCCATGTTCATGGATTGGAAGACTAGATACCATTAAGATGTCAATTCTACTCAAATTGATATACAGATTCAATGAAATCCTGATAAAAAATCCACCAGCACTAAAGAAAAAATTGAAAACATGATCATTAAATTTATTTGGAAGGGTAAGGAGTCCTGAACAGCCAAAAACATCAAAAAAAAGAAAAAGAAAAGTGAACCCTCATCCCCAGACTTTAAATCATATTACCTAGCTATAGTGGTAAAAACAGCATGGTACTGGCACAAAGACAGACATGTAGACCAATGGAACCAAATTTATGGTTCAGAAACAGACCCTCACATGCATTGTCAAGTGATTTTTGACTAGCTTGTCAAACCCACACAGCTCTGGCAGAACAGTTCATTCAACAAATGGTGCTGAAAGAACTGGATATCCATAGCTGAAAGAGGAAAAGAGGACCCCTACTTCACATCTTATCCAAAAATTAACTCAAAGTGGATTAAAAAACTAAAATAAAAGCAAGAACCATAAATCTCCTATAGGAATTGAAGGAAAATATCATCAAGACCTGGTGGTAGATGGTGGATTCTTAAAGGAGATAAGAGAAAGACTAAGTGGACTACTGATGTTTAATGTATGTAGAAGTTTTAATTAGCTTTACTGTAGAGGTATGGAAATGTATAGAGTGGATGGTAACATACAGTGAGTAACAACTAGTTTATAAATGGGGATGTGACTGAAAATGGTAGTCTAGTTATGTAAATGCCAATTGACAGAATACTAGGGTATAATCTAGGAAGTGGATAGCACAGTAAACCAAGAGGTGGATGAGAATTGTGGTTGATGGCACAGATGCAAGAGTGTCCTTTGTTAGCTAGAACAAATGTATATCACTATGGCAGAGTGTTGGGAATGTGGAGAAGCATGGGAAAAATACAGCTGGAGTGATCCATGGATTGTGGTTAATAGTAATAATATAATATTCTTGCATCTATGCAAAAGATGTACTGTGTTGATACTGAGGCAGTATGAAAAATGTGATCCAAATGTACACTATGGACAGGGTAACAATCAGATGATATTATTTTATCTGTAGCAAATGACACACCACGTTGTGGTATGTTGATGGAGGGTTGCTGTTTGGGAATTCTGCACATGTGGATGATTGTTTTATAAGTTTACAACTTCTGTCATAAAAAACATATTTAAAAAAAAATAATAAGGTAGGTTGGGGGAAAAACACACCAAAGGTATGATAAGGACTATGATAAGTAGTAAGATTTTGACAATATTCTTTCATAATTTGTAACAAATGTCTCATGACAATGCAACGTGTTGGTGGAAGGTTGATGTATGGGATCCCTGTATGATGTTATGCATGTTTACTTCGTAAGTTCACAACTTTTCTGTACACTTATTTGTTTATGTATGTTCATATATTAATGATGTAAAGATAATAGGATTGGTTAGGGGAAAATATTTTGTTTAGTGGTAATATTTTGACAAAGCTCTGTAATTATTAGTTAAAAAGGTTGAAAAATAATGCAAGTTATTGGTGGTAGCAGGAGATGTTATGTATGTTTGTTTGATGTTATATATGTTTGTTTTCTAAGTTCGCAACTATTATATACTTATTGTTTATGTATGTTTATGTATGAGTGATATATTTCAATAAATTTTTTAAAAACCATTGGGTAAAAAAAAATGAAGGGGAGTTCAAAATCTTCACAGACAAACTAAAACTGACAGAATATGTTACCAAAAGACTAGAATGGCAAGTGATTATAAAGGAGTGCAGCAGCCTGAAAGGAAAAAACAAGGGCAAGTGACTTGGGAAAAACTGTAGAAATGAAGATTATTAGAAAGAGTAAATTAAAGGGCAAAAAGATAGACGATAGTATGATACAACAACAGAAAGCCAGAGGTCAAAATGGATGAAGTAATGCATTTATAGTAATAACATTGATTCTTAATAGCTTGAACTACCCAATAAAAAGACAGAGACTGATAGAATGGATGAAAAAAATGAGTCATCTATATGTTGTCTACAAGAGACTCATCTCAGGCATAAGGACACAACCAGGTTAAAAGTGAAAGGTTGGAATAAGATATTCCACACAAAAGTAACCAAAAAAGAGCTGGAGTAGTGATACTAATGTTGGACAAAATAGATTTTAAATGCAAAATTGTTCTAAGGGAGGAAGAAAGTCATTATATATTAATAAAAAGGACAACTCAGCAAAAAGACATAACTGTTTTTGTATTTCACATTGAGATAAATGAACATGAGGATGCAACATATCAAAACGTATGGGACACTGCAAAGGCAGTGCTGAGAAAGAAATTTATAGTCCTCAAAACTTACATTAAAAATGAAGAAAGCTAAAATTGAAGATCTAACTGCACACCTGGAGGAACTAGAAGGAACAGCAAACTAATCACAAACCAAGCCAAATGAAAGAAATAGTAAAGATCAGAGCAGAAATAAATGAAATTGAGAACAACAACAACAACAATAGTAAAAGAATCAACAACAAAAAAAAGTTTGTTCTCTTTTTTTTAAAGGTTTATTTTTTATTTATTTCTCTCCCCTTCCCCTGCCCCCCCCCCCCCAATTGTCTGCTCTCTGTGTCCATTCTCTGTGTGTTCTTCTGTGACCACTTCTATCCTTACCAGTGGTGCCGGGAATCCGTGTTTCTTTTTGTTGTTGTTGCGTATTCCTGTGTCAGCTCCCCGTGTGTGCGTTGCCATTCCTGGGCAGGCTGCACTTTCTTTTGCACTGGGTGGCTCTCCTTATGGGGCACACTCCTTGCACGTAGGTCTCTCCTATGCAGGGGACACCCCTGCATGGCATGGCACTCCTTGCACACATCAGCACTGTGCATGGGCCAGCTCCACATGGGTCAAGGAGGCCTGGGGTTTGAACCGCGGACCTCCCATGTGGTAGGCGGACGCCCTATCCATTGGGCCAAGTCTGCTTCCCAAAAGTCTGTTCTTTGAGAAGATGAACAAACTTGCCAAACCCTTAGCTAGACTGGTGAAGAAAAAAAGTGAGAAGATGCAAATAAATGAAATCAGAAATGAGATGAGAGACATTACCACTGACCCCACACAAATAAGAGATCTCTAAGAAGATATGTGAACAACTGTATGCCAAAAAACTAGACAATGTAGATGAGCTGGACAAATTCCTAGAAACATATGAACCATCTACACTGACCATAGAAGAAATAGAAAACCTCAACAAATCAATAAAAAGTGAGGAGATTGAAACAGTCTTTAAAACCTCCCAAAGATGAAAAGCCCAGGACCAGAAGGCTTCACAGTTGAATTCTAAAAATCATTTTAAGATGACCTAATACAGATCTTGATCAAGCACTTCCAAAAAATTGGATGGGAAAGAATGTTACCAAACTCATTTTATGAAGCCAACATCACCCTAATATGAAAACCAGTTAAAGATGTTAAGAAAAAAAAATTTACAGACCAATATCTGTAATGAATATAGAGGCAAAAGTCCTCAACAAAATACTTGCAAACCAAATCCAAAAGCACATTAAAAGAATTATAAGGTCCTCAAGAATCAAATATTAGCTAGAGAGGAGACTCTGCTGGCAGAGTCACAAGGAAAGGCCAAATGGATGTTTTAGAACCAAAATACTACTTTCCCCTCTTCTTCCTATTGCATATTTTAGGCGGAAGGAATATCTGGCAGTAGCTTGCTGACTTTCAAGCCACAGAGCACCAGGGTGAAGCAGTGTGAGCTTGTCTTTCCTTTTCCCTCATAAACCTTCACCTTTTCTCTTTTACTTAACCCTTTAGATTCCCTCACATATTCCTATTAATATTATAAATTCCTTGAGGATAACAACTGTGTCTTACTCATCTTTTTTTTGTATCCCCTTCCCTTAGCTGACAACATGAAAGTCATTTAAATTGCCCTTTGGGAAGCAGATGTGGTTCAACTGATAGAGTGTCTGCCTACCATTCGGAGGGTCCAGAGTTTGAACCCAGGGCCTCCTGACCCATGTGGTGAAACTGGCCCATGTACAGAGCTGCAGCATGCAAGGAGTGCTGTGCCATGCAGGGGTGCCCCTGTGTGGGGGTGTCCCACGCACAAGGAGTGTGCCCCACAAGGAGAGCCACTCTGCGTGAAAAAAGAGCAGCCCGCCCAGGATTGGCGCTGCATACATGTAGAGCTGATGCAGCAAGATGATGCAACAAAAAGAGATGTTGTTTCCTGGTGCCACCGAGGGTGCAAGCGGACAAGAAGAGAGCACGGACTGGACACAGAGAGCAGACAACAGAGGGGAAGGGGGAGAGAAATAAATAAATCTTTTAAAAATTAAAAATAAATAAAAATGCTTGCTAACTCACAACCTTCTTCTCCCTTTCTGTCTCCTATAAACCTACCTTCCAGACTCTAGCTCTGTGAGTCTGCTCAATTTGCTTAATTCATATCAGTGAGGTCATACAATATTCGTCCTTCAGTGCCCGGCTTGCTTCACTCAACATAAGGTCTTCAAGATTCATCCATATTCTTCCATGGTTTAATACTGCATTCCTTCTTACAGCTGAGTAGTATTCCATTGTATGTCTAAACCACATCTTGTTTGTCATTCATCTGTTGATGGGCATTTGGGTTGATTCCAACTTTTGGCAATGGTGAATAATGCCACTATGAACATTGGTGTACATATATCGGTTTGTATTCTTGTTTTGAGGTCTTCTGGGTATGTACCCAGCAGTGGAATTGCTGGGTCATATGACAAATCTATAGCTAGTTTTCTGAGGAACTGCCAAACTGTCCTCCACAATGGCTGGATCCTTCTACACTCCCACCATCCATGGATGAGGCTCCCATTCCTCCACATCCTCTCCAACATTTGTAGTCATCTGTTTTTTAATAACTTCCAGTTTAATGGGGTAAAATGGCATCTCATTGTAGTTTTGATTTGCATTTCCCTGATAGCTCATGATGTTGAGCATCTTTTCCTGTGTCTTTTAGCCATTTGTACTTCTTCTTTGGAGAAGTGTCTGTTCAAATCACTTGTGCTTTTTTTTCCTTAAAATCCTACAACCCTTGTTTATTATAAAGGTGAACCATGCTTCTTGCAGTGGGCTTATTGGTAGGATTTCTGGTAGTGAGCATGGGCACCAGGGCCTCCGAATTTCTTGGATTCACTGCAACAGGGGTCAAACACCATCAGGGTCCAGTCATACTGGATGAGGATGTCTTTGATCTCCTTCTTGGAAACCTCATCCACGTATTTCTGGTAAAAGGCCAACAGGGCTTTGGAGATGGTCTGGTGGATTGTGTAAATCTGAGCCACATGACCACCACTCTTCACATGGACATGGATGTCCATACTAGCAAACCTCTCTTGCCCGGAAGCAGAACAGGTTACAGCAGTTTGTACTGCAACCTGTGCTGCTCAATCATCTCCAGGGGCCACCCATTCACCTTGATCAGGCTGTTGCCCCGTGTGCAGTGTGTGATGGTTTTAGCCATCTTCTTGCATCTGAAGACCAGCAGGGACTGCAATGGGCCATTGGATTGCATGGTGGTGGTTTAGGCAGGTGCTTCTCACCATGGAGCACCATCACTGGAAAAAGTTATTTGCCCTTTTTTTTAAATGGGTTATTTGTCTTTTTATTTTTGAGATATAAGATTTCTTTATATATGCCAGATATTAGGCTCCTATCAGATATATGGTTACCATATATGTACTCCCATTGGGTAAGCTGCCTTTTCACTTTTGTGACAAATTCCTTTGAGGTGAAAAAGGTTTTAATTTTCAGGAGATGCCTAAGAGTTACCTCCTAAGAGCCTCCATGTCACTCAAATGTGGCCACTCTCTAAGGCAAACTCAACATGTAAATGTGACCACTCTCTAAGCCTTCCCCCTAGCATGGGACATGACTCCTGGGGATTAGCCTCCCTGATCCTGAGGGATTAGTACCAAGCAGTAACTGGTGATGCAACTAGAAAAATAACTTGAATAAAAGGGGGAAATAGTAAAGACAAATGAGTTTATATGGCTAAAGGACTTCAAAATGAGTCAGGAGGTCATCAGAGGGGTCATGCTTATGCAAATCTCAGCAGGATCTCATAGGCAGCCAAAGTAGATAATACCCCAGGAAGTGGTGGTTCTGAGGCTACATAGACACCCAGGTCCTATGGTCATGGCAGATGGCTCTGGAGTTCAGTGCCTTGCCAGTGAGCCCAACTTTAGAATTTGGGCTCCTGAGTGTGACAGAGTTGGACTCAGATGTGACTTCTCAACACGTGCATGCCTCTTCTGTCCATTTTATTGAACCTGTGGTTGGTGCTGGAGTTTGTGTAAGCCCAGGAGACTTGAATTTCTGGGCTGTCCATGTGCCAGCTGGGCCCTGAGCCTCAGTGGAATTGCAACACTTACTCTCCAGTTCATTGGACTCACCCTGGTCAACTGAGAGGGAGGTGAGGATGGTCAGCCACCACACCAAGGTACCAAGAGGGTCTACAAGTGCAAGCAGAAGAGTCCCATCCATCAGCCATGTGGGATAGAAGTCCCCTTGTAGCAGTTAGATATGGTTATGAATTCCAAAAACAGATATTAGATTATGCATGTAATCTGATCTGTACCTGGGCATGACTGAGTTATGATTAGGGTGTTGAGTCTCCACCCTTTGGTGGGTGGGGACTCACAGATAAAAGGCATGGCAAAGGACAGAGTTGAGGGTTTTCTGTTGTTGGAGTTTTGATGTTGAAGACTTAAGCTGGAGCCCAGGGAAGTAAGCTCACAGAGGAAAGAGAAGCCAGCCCCAGGAAGAAAGGAAATTTGAACCCATAGAAAAGCAAGCCTCAGGAACGTAGGAACCCAGGAAGCCTGAACCCTCACAGACATCAGCATCCATCTTGCTCCAAATAGACTTTGATGAGGGAAGTAACTAATGCTTTATGGCCTAGTATCTGTAAGCTCCTACCCCAAATAAATACCCTTTATAAAAACTGGCCAATTTCTGGTATTTTGCATCAGCACCCCTTTGGTTGACTAATACAGAATTTGGTACCGAGGAGTGCGGAAGTGCTTTCGCAATTACCAAAATGCTGGAACGGTTTTATAAATGGGCAAGGGGTATTTTTTTTGGAGGAGTTGTGAGATGCTTGAGAGAAAAGGCCTTGAACACTTTGAAGAGACTGTTGATAGCAATATGGATGCTAAAGAGAATTTTTATGATGCCTTAAAAGTAAATGAAACTGGAGAAAAGGCAATCCATGTTTTAAAGTTGCAGAGAACTTAGCAAGATTAACCCCTGGTGTTTTATGGAAGGCAGAATTTGAAAATGGCAAGCCTGGGCATTTAGCTGAAGAAATTTCCAAAGTAAATCCTGAGAATATGTCTTGGCTTCTGCATGCAGCTTATAGCAAAATGCTAGATGAGCAAGATAAGCTGAGAATTGAATTGTTGGGCAAAAAGAAAACAGTAACTGATTCTGAAAATTCCAAGCCTCTGGAAATCAGGCTCCCAGATGAAAGTGCCCCATTGGAGGACTTAACTAAACTTGAAACTTGTAAATCAGGAGGGAAGATGCAATTATGTTGGAAAGACTTGTGGAAAGTCTTACTGTCTGATGGCTTAGACCTCTGCTTCCTGCATGCTAAACCAACAGATTTTTTGAGAGTGCTGTATGAACAAAACCACTGTCACTCTGGAACAAAAAGGACATGGAAAGGAGAGATTGAAGAAGAAACAGCTTTAAGAGGAAAACCAGGGAAGGTGAGATCTGTAATTCAGACATCACCTTGTGCCAAGAGAGGAAACCCACCCATGTGAATAGAGAGGGTGAGTTTGCCAGGGCAGTTGAAGAGGGTAGATGCTCCTGCCTGATGTTCTGGGAGAGTTTTGCTTCCCCAGGGCATAGAGAAGGTGGAACACATTCCCCAAGGATTACAGTGGTTTAGGTCAGCACCCCCACTTCTGAGAGGGGTGGACCTGTCCCCCAATCGTTAGGGAAAGCCAGGTGGTCAACTCGTTGCTCTGAGAGGGTTGAGCCTGTATGCAAAAGGTTACAGGGAATGTTGCCTTCACATCACTGTAATGGGGAGGTTAAGACTCTAACCCAAAGATTGGGTAAGGTGTGGCAATTACCCCAACATTCTTGGAGGGTGAGGTCTGGAGCTTAGTCAATACCCAGATGCCTGGGGAGGGTGCAACCAAGAAAATGGCCATTGAGCAAGTCAGTGGAAAGGGTGGGGCCCCATATGACCCCAAGGAGAAGAAACCATCATCTTAAGAATGACTCTTGGGCTGAAATTGAATGGAAGATGCCCGGCAGGTTTACTGAACTGGAGAGGACCCGTGACTCATGTTTCCCTCCCAGTTTCTCCTATTGTAATGAAAATGTTTATCCTTTGTCCATTTGTGTATTGGAAGCAGATAAATTGTTTTGTAAGTTTCAGGGGTCTGTAGTAGACAGGACTTTGTCCCAAGACAAACTGTATTTCTTTAAATTGATTGTGATACGATTTAGTACTTGCATTGTTACAGATTTAAGGTTTTTTCAAATATTGTAATGTCTTTTTGGAATTCAGAGGGTGGAGTGTAGCAGTTTGATATGGTTATGAATTCCAAAAATAGATATTGGATTGTGTTTATAATCTTGTCTGTACCTGAGCATGATTAAGTTATGATTAGGGTCTAATCGAAGTCTCTTAACTGAAGTGATCTAATCAAAAGATCCACCTACAATATGTCCACACAAGAATGGATTGACTTTAAGAATAGAATTTTCTGGGGTCCATTCAGCTTCAGATCATCACAGGGTCTTCCTTAGCAAGACCCAATGCAGGTGGCCATTTCATTTTACCTTATATACAGGTGCATGTGCATGCATATATGTGTATGTATGTGCATGTATATATGGACATGTGTGTATGTATGTATATACCTGTGCTATATATATGACACAACTCTCCCACCACCACACAAACATGTATGCAAATATACATTCATGCCCAGACACATACACTCCATAGCCTGTCTGCTCTCATTCAAAAGCATATATTAATTTGCATTGTGGGTGCATGTCTTTTAATGGCCCTCTGGGGGTCCTTGCACCATGCAGATATGAGGTGCAAATGTCACAGAGAATAACAAACCTGAACTAGTCCAATCAAGTAACTAACCCCCAGCTTCCTTTTCCATGGCCATCTGTCCATGAATAATACAGCACCACCAGTGCAAGCACCAATCCCTGGGGTTCTTCAACCCAATATTCTGTGATTCTGCAGAGACCAAGCTAGAGAATGGGAGCTCCAGGTACGGGATGCACACCTAGCTCTACTTTGAATTAAAAGACAGACTGCCCCTCACCCCCTGTGTGCCTTCACGTCTTCATCCAAAAGCTCATTGATGCCTTCCATGGAATTCATTCATTCCTTTATGTATTCAGGAAGCTCTAGTACTCCAACTATGTGCCAGTTACTGTACAAAAAGTCAAGAAGGCAGAGATGAATGAGAGGCAGCCTTGGATGGGGCTGGGGCGGCTCAGTCCTCTATTTTCCTTCCATCTCTTAAATTCAGTAATTCTTAACTGGCTGTAAATATGGGTATGCCATCTTTCTAATAGTCCTACCAAAGCATGGCCATAGGCATCTTCGAATAACATTTTGCTACTTCAGGGGCTACAGGCATTTCTTCCTATGCCAGCAGTAACACACCACCCACCACACACCCCACATCATGTGCAGGTACCTCATCCAGGGGGCTGCAGGACAGTGAGCTGGCGGTGCTCCATGTGCTTCCTGCACACCAGGATTCCTCTCTCCAGCCCTCGTTCTACTCTGTGGCCTGGGAACAGGCCCTGGCTGACTGCTTCACCAGGCTCCCTTCAGGCTGGCTTCCCGCTGGGTGGCACAAACAGGAGACTGGAGGGAAGGAGAAGAGCGAGATCAGGGTGTTTCTACTCCACTTCCTATTTCAGACCTTATTTTGGGCAGCACCTGGGGTCTCTTCTCCACAACACTCTCTCCCCTTGCCCCTACAAGTCTGGAGAGTAACTGTCACCTTTCTTGGTTGTTTCCCTTAAACAAGCCCACACCTTGGAGACTGCACCTTTTTCGAAGTCTCTTGAGCCATCTGAGTTAAATTTTAGTTTGGGCAGAGATACTGACTGATACAGCCTCAAGTCTCATTCTCCGTCTTGCCGCACCAAGGTCATTGCTAGCACGCAACGTCATTTACTACTTTACATCTGATATTACCATGAAATAGTAATTTAAAGAGCTAAACAACAGACTGATCCTTCCTTAAAAATGGAGGCATTTGAAAGGCGAGTGTGTCTTCATGATTTACAATGTGCTCACAAAGTCTTTAAAGTAAGTGACTGGTGAAGACAAACGATTTGTCACTGTCACATGAGCCATTGGAAACAAGCCCACCTCACATCAGAGAATTCAGCTGTAGAGAGCAGTGTCAGGCAAAAAGGCACTGGGAGGACAGCTGGAGAGGTGGTTCCCCCAGGGTTGTGAAACTGCATTCTCTCTCTGATGAAAGCTGCCTGCCTCTAAAGGGCTGCCCTGTTCCTCCCAGCAGCGCACACACTTCCATTGGAACCCCTTTGTCTCTGAGAACAATGTTTGCCCATGGTGTTTCTGAGCTCCACAACTTGTCTTGCTGAAAAAGTCAGGTTAGGGAAGAGAGGGCAAGGTAAAACATGAGGTTAGATGTGTCCTGATTTTCTCACACCCAAGAGTAAAAGAAATCTTCTATCTATAAATGGCTTCCTCCATTGACTCTAAAGGCCACAAATAGCTCGGCTAAGGTAAATACTTACCATGGGGTGAACTGCATCCCCTAAAAGACATGTTGTGGTCCTGACCTGGTCCCACGAGTGTGACCTTATTTGAAACTAGGATTTTGGAGATGTGATTAGTCACGATTAGCCCATACTAGAGGAGGGTGGACCCTGTTCCAGCATGATTCGTATACTTCTAAGAAGGGGCGAACTGGACTCCGAAAAGGGACATTGGGGACAAGGTCTTGTGACCATGGAGGCAGACATTGATTGGAGTGATGCATCTAAAAGCCCAGAAACCCTAAGGATTGCCAGGAACCATCTGATGCCAGCAAGAGGCTGGGAAAGGATCTCCCCTCCAGGCTCAGAAGGGAGCACGGCCCTGATGGCACCTTGATTTTGGACTTCTGGCCTCCAGAAAGCGAGAAATTTCAGTTGTTTTAAGCTACCCCATTTGTGGTACTTTGTTACAGCAGCCTTAGGACGCTGCGACCATTTGAAATTATTTTATGAATCCCAAAAACAGGAAGATTATGTTTGTAAACTAATCTATCCCCAGAAGTGTGATACCCTTGATTATATTAAAATCAGTTGGGGACCACTGATTAGATTACCTGATAAGATTTCTTTGAGGGCTTTCTTTGATTCGACAATGCCAGTAGGGCGTGGCTCAGGTTGAGTCCCCACCCCCTTGATAGGTTGATATAAAACAAAAATGTACTTGAGATAGACACAGGGGAAGAGAGAGAACGCTGTCATTTTCAATCCTGGGGCCCTAGGGATAGGTCAGCCATTAGCCTGCTAGTTTGTTGGTGACCTGGGGAAAAGAACAGAGTAACTGAGAATGATCTAGAAGGCCAGGAAAGAAATGAGCCCTCTGCCAGGAGATAGAGGAAGCCCTGAGAGACAAGCCCTATGCCAGACTACAAATGAAGGAAAGATTGAAACCTGCAGAAATCATCCTCCATCTTGCTTCAACATGTGGCAACTGACCTTGGTGAGAAAGTATATTTTATGGTACCTTGAGTTGAACTTTCCACAGCCTTGGGACTATAAGCTTTTACCCCAAATAAATTCCATTTATAAAAGCCAACAGATTTCTAGTACTTTTCATAGGCATCCCTTTGGCAGACTAATAGAGACACTAAGACAATCACTTTTTGTGGTTCTTTTTTTTTTTCTAATTTTTAAAATTATTATTATTTTTAAAGATACATAGATCACACAAAATTTTTGTGGTTCTTAAAAGCCATGGAGAGAATGTGGAATCACTGATACTTAGATGGCCTCACCATTGCCCTCCTCTTTTCCTTCTCCAACCAACTCCTAAAGTACACTCATTCAAGAGGTGCTGACAAGGGTCCATGACTTTATCCCTTCATTCATCCTAACATCTCTTCCTTCACCATCAGTCTTCTCCCCTGGTGGCTTGTCCAGTTTTGCTGCACTTTCTGCAACTCCTCTTCCATGATGACAAGCTGCAGTGGTCGCCAGAAACGAGAAAGCTCTCAGACTCTATCTTTCTGCAACATTAGGGAGTTTCCAGCCCTAGAGAATTCATGCTGAAATTCTGCAAGGCAAATCACCTTGGAAATAAAAAGGCACTTGGACCCCTATTAAGGATCCTTCATGTTCTATATGCACCTAATAATGAGTTAAGACCAGAAATCAGTGCAGGACTGAAACCTGCGTCCAGTAAAGGAAGACATTTTTCCTTCAAATAAAATATCAAGTGATGAAGAAACCCCATCTTCCCAAATGGAAACACAGTGTCGACTGAGCACTAATTAATCCAGTGTTCATATGTACATAGTGGACACTCACACAGGAATGAGATAAAAGCCTTCCAGTCAGCATCAACCTTCTCAAGGATAAGATGACAGATCAAGGGTCGGCAGACTATGGCCAATGAACCAAACTTGGTCCACCTCTGTTTTTTAAATAAAGTTTTATTGGAACACAGTTATGCTCATTCATTTATGTGTCATCTGCAACAGCTTTCTCACTGCAATGGCAATGATTATTTGCAACAAAAATCAAAAGCCTCAACTATTTACTCTCTCTCTGATCCTTCACAATTTGCTGACTGTTGGGATGGATAAAAGATGGAAAATGGCTTTTTTTTTCCGACATTTGTAAAATTCGTGGGATTGGACTATTATGAACCCTGGTGAATTCTTTAAACTATTTGAGTTTAATCTTTACAACCCCTAAGCAGGTGTTATATACCTACTTCTTTAAATATTTAATAAATTACATGCACTCATCCATACAGAGTGCATGTTCCAGATGAGGTCCCCAATGATTAGCTTTCCTCAGTGTGCGGAGACACTTCTCTCTTCTCTGTTCCTAGTATTTTCTTCTCTTAGGAATTCTAACTGAATTTTTGCCAATGGGGGCTATTCACACAATAATAATTTATTTACAGATGGCAGTTTTCCCAACAATGGTTTTAAGACATCAAAATTATGGTTAAATATCATGGTATAAATAGTAAATTTTGCTTTTTATGGCTATGTCTTTAAAGCTACGTGCCAAATTTTAAACATTCAATGTTATACCTTCAGCCCACAGTTTGAGACTAACAGTCACGTGGTGTACTGAACCAAGCCTTGGTCTTCTAGAGACCCTCACAGCAGGTGAAGGTATTCCACCTGTGGCTGGTCCACCTGCTTCCTCAGCCTCCCCTCGGCGACACTCTGTGGTGACGTCACAGCTCGAAATGTCCCCCTCTGATAGGCGTCCACCAAACTACTACTCACAGCTCATGGCCCTCTTTGGGAACTTCATAAAGTTTCCCTGGAGAGGGACCTTGGGGAAGTCCCAAGTCAGAACTGGTCCTTTGTTTTCTTACATGTAAATGAGAGGTCTTGTGCCAGAATCTAAATTTTCTGTTCTTTTAAAGTTTTCCTGACCCCATAATTGACTAAATGTCTTCTATATTGTTTCAGAAAGTATGTTATAAATATACTTGTACATCATCTATGGATTATCTTTGACCTTTAAAAAATAATATTGGGCATTGGGCTTTGGAAAACAGCCTCTAATACAACATTGTTCCTAAATGAAGATCATGTTCCTTCTTATTGAATTTTCCTCCAGAACCTTATCTGTATTAAATGTGAATGTGTTTACAAGATTTGGACTAACTGAACGATCCATTTACAACTAAAATTCTTATTCATACATATACACAGATAAAGTTATCTAGGTAGTTTCAGCTCATTCATCTTAAGGCAAAAAGAAACACCAAAACAATGCAAAAAATAGTATAGAAAACCCAGAAAGTGTCCTACTTGTCTACCTTCAGGTGACACTATGTTTGGATTTCCTTATCTGAAGTCCTATGAAATAAAATCAAAGTAGATGCACTGAGTATTCTTCATCCATGGGGACTAATCCCTCTACCCAAGATGTCCTTTCTGGAAACAGGACTACTGCAGCTCTCCAAGGTGCTTTAACAACACAGGGTAGTGCAAGGCTCAGAGGCACAGGACTGGGAGTCAGCCCAAGCTGAGTTTATGCCTCGGCTCTTCCACAGGCTAACTTTGTGGTCTTGGACAATTGATCTAGTGTTCTTGGGCCTGTTTCCTAACCAGTAAGGTGGGCATAGGAATATGAAACTTGCAGAACTGATGTGAGGGAGAGTAACTGAGACCTGATAAAGCACCTGAGGGCAGAACGGGGTGCGAAGAGTAGCTGCAGAGGTGAACCAGAAAGTTTTCCAACTCGTTATTTGCCATGTGCCCTGCAACATTGGTATACATGGATGAGAGTTATGATGATACCAGAGCAATAAAACTCAACTTTAACAAGGATGAGGAGAGGAAATGGTGGGACACAGCAGGAGCAGCAAGGGGTCCAGTCGGTGTTGACAGGGCAACCATCTCTGTGCTGATTTCATGGAGTATCTTGTTAGGCATGAACATTTGGGAGCAAATGAAATGCAGCATTGATAAAGAGATGTTGTTTTTCACACAACCACTGCCATAGAGAAGGGGATTGGTGAGACAGAGGCAGGGTCTTAGGATTCCAGCTAAGTGGCGGGCTCAATTACTTTCCCATAATATTTGTTCAAAACTTTTATGGAATGGATGGGAGTACCGATGATTTGGTTAATATACTGCTGAACAGATGAGTTTTGCCTCCATTAATACTGGACTAGGTGACTTGTACTTATCTCCCTACTGAGAACAACCAGAAAGTCTAAGAAAATCGTTTCAAATGTATTTAAAGAAGGCATTTGGAAGGCTAACATGGCAATAAAGAATTAGGGAGCCAAAGTCTAAGAGAAAAATAAAACACAGACAGGTGACCTGGCATTCAAGGCCATCTTCCCACTAGAGGATTCTCTTGATTCTGAAAGAGAGCAGAAAATGAAAAGATGAACAGTCTTTGACAGATATTTAGAGACAGGGAAAGACACTGGAATTCAGGGCCCTTCAGGTATGGAGCGTGGCTCTGGTAAACACCTAGGCATTGCGTTGGGACATAAAATATTTACAACCTAAAAAACAGAAATAGATTGACCCTAAGTTAAAAAATATAAAACAAAAAGCTATAGCCAAGCATTTTAATCATAGGTTCTGGAAGGTATCTGGACTGGAGGAGTAAGAAAGAGGAATGAAGACTTTAAATGTGTGAATAATCTAAACAAGAAATGTCCATAAAAACAATAATAATATAGAATTAAAATAAATTACAACAGCACATAATGTGGGAGAGGGCTAAATGGAAACAGAACATCCTAAATTTCTTTCATTTAGGTGGATAAAGGTAAATTTATTAATTGGCATCAGATTTTATAATATAAGGATGCAGTCATATTATCTAAGGCAATCATTTATCTAAAAAGATGTAAAACTACCAAGCTAATAGAGAGAGAAACAGAATAATTTTTAAATCCTTAACCAGTCCAGTAAAAAAAACAGGCAATCTTAAAAGAAGAAAAACAAGGTAGAAGACCTCTTTACCAGATAACAAGATTTCCTATAAAGCTATTAGAATTAAGACACTAGGGTACTGACACCAGAAAAAGCAAATAAGATTTTAAAAGTTCTCTTTGGAAAACTGTATACATTAACAACTACAAATGATCACAAGCTTTCGACCCAAGGTAGCACTGCAGAACAGTGGGGAATGGTGGTCTTTTCAGTTAATGGCTCAGAGTCAACAGGATATCAATCTGGCGATAATGAGTCTTGACCACTACCTCACAGAGTACACAAAAATCAACTGCAAGTGGATTGTAGATCTGTCAAAAGCAAAACAATAATGCTTCTAGAACAAAACATAGGCCAACATTTCCATGACCTTGGAGTGGAAAAGATATCAAGGGAAAGAGTGATAAATACAGCTAAGTAAAAGTTAAGAAAGTATGTTTATCAAAACAGACACTAAAGCAAGTCAGAGAGTGACAAAAGATATTTGCATCTTTTGAAAAAGAAATCGGTTTAGAAAAATGATGGACACCTAGTGAAATAAAAAATGGACAAGAGACTTGAACAGGAATTTCACAAAAGAGCATATCTAAATGACTAAAAACCATCTGTCCAGCCTCATTAGCCATCTAGGAAGATATATAGTAAAACCATAATGGAATATCATGGCATAACCTCCAAAATGGAAAAAATGAAAGGTTAACAATAATAAGCATTATTAATACAATTGCTTTGGAAATGATTTGGCATTTCTTTCTGAATTTGAACAAATGTCTACTCTACAACCCAAAAACTGTAGTCCTTGGCATATACCCAAAAGAAATGTGCACACAAATGCACCAAAAGAAAGTCTGTGGCATCATTGTGAACATAGAAAAAAAGCTGGAAATAATCATAATGTCCTCAACAATGAAGTGTGTAAGTAAATTGTAGAATAGTAATACAATGAAATACCATGAAAGGGACCAACTACAGCTACATTCTACAGATTGATGAATCTCACAAATTTAATGTTGAATGGAAAAAAATAATTATACTATAACTATGCCATTAATGTAAATGCAAAAACAGACAAAACTGATCAATGATGATGGAAGTCACATTTTGGTTCATGGTGACTGGGAGGCAGTCAACGCAGTGCTTCTGTTGTCCTGGCAATGCTCTTTCTTGACCTCAATATCAGTAGCACAGGAATGTTCATCTCGTGACAGTTCAGGAGCTATACATTTATGATTGGTACATTTTCTGACTATGTGTTACGTATTTTTTGAAAGGAAGAGAAATGTGTGCTTTCAACATCAAACTTTGAAAGTACAAGAACTTTAAAAATTGATAACTGAAGTTGGAAATAAGTTCCCTGAAAACCTCTCACTTTCCCTTTCAACTAGAATTTGATGTGTGGTTTGAAATTGATTGTTTTTGGTACCTGTGTTTGAGGCTATAAAAACACAAACATTGTTGAATAAATAAATGGAATTTCAGGTACAAAAAAAGATATTTCAATTCTTTGGGGGTAGTAGGGCAGCGGTCATTCTTGAAGTCGTTAATGGAAGGTCTTCCTAACACTGACCCTAGAACAGGTGTGTCTGTAGTTCCAGAAACCTGCACCTGGTACGTGCTTCATAGGGTCAGACTCTTTCTCTTGGTCTCCTCCAGAGAAGAGACATGATCAAGTGTGTCTTGGAAGAAAGATGGGACCATCATGAAGCAAATTAGGAATTGATGTCATGGGGCCAAGGATGATGCCCCACATGGGTCCAACCCACAGAAGTGTAGGCTATGGTTTGGAATAGGACCTGAAATATGGGAAACCAGCTACCTCTGCAGGAAGGAGAATTGGATCCTTTGGAACCAGCATCTTTTATAATTACTTTTGTTTCTAACTTGTGCATTGCTAGTGTTTAGTAAAGCCTTTTTGGAAATTCCTGCTTGTTCCATCTGTGCTAAAAGGAAGTGAAAGTTTTTTTTAACCTCTGTTAGGGTCAGAAATTTAAAATCAGGTCAATATGGTGATATTGATTCCAACAGAGGGGCTGGTCAGCATCTAAGCAGGTATAAGCTCCCTTCCCAGAGCCATCTCAATAAAAAGCTACAGGGAATAAGAGATGGGAATGGGAAGGTGGCAAGAGATGGGAACAGATTGGACCAACCCAGCACAGAGGAAAGTCTAGATCCAGAGTAGAGTCAAGGCTAGGAAGTCACTGCTGAGACCAGAAGGGCATCCAGTGGGGGTGTTGACAATCGAGAATTGAGTCTTGTGGAAAGACAAGGCAGGAGCTGGTTACAGGAATGGGGCCTGGTTGTTCTAGACTGAAGGATTCCTCCCATATCCCAGTGGTGGGCAAAGCCCAGTTCCCCAGACATGGGGTCCGACAGGGCAGGGTGGACATAGTTGTCCCAGAGCAGGGATTTTCAACCTTTTTTGTTCCATGGACCGCTTTGCCACTCAGGTGACATGCACACTATACTGTGTATTATTTAATAAATATATCACACCCACACCGATACATCCCCATAAGAATAATGTTGATTTTTTAAAAATTTCAATTCAAGCTCACAGAACACTTAAGAACTCCTGTCCGGGAGAGACAGGTTCCTTCTCAATTGTTAAGGTATAAAAGAGATTCACCTCTGCTGGGTGGATATCGGTCAGCAAGTGAGAGGGGAGGGAAGGTTCAGGATAACAGTGGAGGGCTGACCTGGCCTGCTTGCCCCAACACATGAGGGCATTCATTCCTCTGTGGCTGGACCCCTGGGGCTCCTCACTGGTTTTGATAAAGGGGTGTTTCTCTTATGGATTTTGGGGTGATGGGGATATGGTTGGGGTACCTAGCTCAACCAAGGAAGGGGATCCTAGATAGACAAAGTAAAGGCGATGGGGCCATGGGAACTACTGCATCCCCTGAGTGTCCATGGAAGCTGAGGGCCAACCTCAGTGATCTAGCACCCAGAGCCCTCTGCTCCCCAGCCACTCAGCTTGGGAGCCTGGCAGGCAGACGGGGCTCCTGGAGCACCAGAATCTGAGCAAACAGATGGCTCAATCCCAGGCCCTCCTGGATGTCCAGCACTGGAGAAAGAGATGCTGAATAAAGAATCAGTCTGATAGCTATTAATAGGTATCTGGGCACTGAGGATTGGCTTCAGATCTGGGAAGACCTGAGGCTGAAGGTGAGACAGTATCTGGCAAAAGTGCAAGGGCCAATAAATTGGAAGGACAACACTTCAAAGTCCAATGTTAAAGATGATAATTAATAAACAGCAAGTTATATACATGGAGGGGCAGCTTCCATATAATAGTTAAAAGAACATGGAACTTGAAATCAAAACACCTATAGTTTAGACCCAGTTTAACCATTAAACTGACATTTTAGCTGGTATTTTAAACTCCCTGAGCTTCCAGTTTCATCATCAGTGAAAATGCAGACAATAAAAATACCTCCCTCACAGAAGATTAAATTATGTATTATATATAAGTGCTTTGTAACCGAGAAAATCTGAAACAAATATAGACTATTTTATTATCTTTAAAAGTAAGCATGAAATAATATAGTTCTAGAACTTCTTTCCTATAGATTTAAAATGAAAATGTAGATAGTTGTATGGTCAGATCTCCCATTGGGATGGAGTGGATAAATGACAGAAAAACCAGGACTGCTGAGGAGTCAGGTGGGTCAAACACTTTCTAAGAAACTGTCCCGCATTAGGCAATTCTGAGATCTCGAATGATTGAGAGGCTCTTCAGATGGAATCCATATGGAGCCCCAATGGATTTTACAGCCCTAGGCTTCTGAGAATAACTAGGTAAAGTTGGTTCTTCTGAGGTCTTCTGGAGAATCAGTGTCGATGGTTGTTCTGAACTTGTGCCTCTTTCTCCCTGGCCTGTTCAGGAAATGGTAAGATTGCAGTCATTACTGATGTTCTTTCATCGAATCATGTCTTCACTGGTAGGTCTGGAAGGGCCCGTCTAGGTGTGCATGGCCTTGGGTATGGTGATGCTGTGAATGAAGCCTGAGGCGCTGAGCCCTTCTCATCAGCGCTCACCCTCCCCTAAACATTTTTGTCTCCAGCCTCAAGCTCTGCACCTCATGGGACTGCGATGCAGGGGTGGCATTCTGGACTTGACACCATGTATTTGAGGCTAGGCCCATGGGAGGGTCCATCCAATAAGTCATAAAGTGGCTTTTCCAAAAAGAACTGCCCAATACAAGAAGAGTAAGACTCTATAAAGGAGATATTCTAAATCTGTCAAAACAAGTTATTAACAGTAACTACCTCATAGGGCTTAGTGCTTAAATTCCCCTACCAAGGAGGTGAAGGCAGTCAGCCACCACACCAAGGAATGGGGAGAACTGACAACCAAAAGCAGGAGAATCCCAACCACCAGCCAAGTGGGATCGAAGCTCCCTCTCAATTTAGAGGTGGAGTGGGTGTAGCCATCGCAGGGTCCTCAGGATGGAGGAATAAAATATGGATTAGAGTGGACCTACTGGTATTCTACTATAGAACTATTGTGATTTTAGCAATGGCAGAAATTATGTCATTGATGTGGAGACAGTGGCCGTGGGAGTTGCTGAAGGCAGGGAGAGGGAAGAAAAGTTGTGATGTGGGGGCATTTTTGGGACTTGGAGTTGTCCTGCATGATATTGCAGGGACAGACGCAGGACATTATATATCCTGGTATAACCCACTGGATGGACTGGGAGAGACTGTATAAACTAGAATGTAAACTATAACTCATGCTGTGTAGCAGTGCTCCAAAATATATTCATCAAATGCAATGAATGTACCACACTAATTAAAGAAGTTGTTGATGTGGGAGGAGTGGGGGGCTGTGGGGAGTGAGGTATATGGGAACCTCTTATATTTTCTAATGTAAAATTTTATGTGATCTATATGTCTTTTAAAAACAAATAAAAAATATATTTAAAATTTTTTAAAAATATATTAACTACCTCAGGACTGAGTGCTTAAATTAGATTAAGTTAAAGATTATCAATAAATCGTATCAGTAAATGATAACCATCACCACCTACATCTACATCATCATCATAGTCATCAGGATCATCAGAGTCATTTTCCTCACCATCACCATCATCACCATCACAGCCATTGTCATCATCATGTCACTGTCAACATCACCATCACTGTCGTCATCCCGAAGTCAATTGTTTCTGCCTTCTTTTTTGTTTTAACCCCCCATGCCTGAATGGTCTACTTCTGACCTCTGCACTGAATGAGCCTGGCCATACCCATCACAGAGGCACTGGTCAAGTGTTTTCTCTCTCTGACCAAATGAACATGGCAGGGAAGCATGTCAACAGCCAACCATGCTCTGTGCAAGCCAGGCACACCACAGGAAACCTGGACATGAGGCTGTGAGCTCCATGGACACAGAGCGGGAGGGCTTGCAGTCCCAGGAGGCAGCCTTACCAGATGGCTGAGAGTAAAGATGTTAAGAAACTGGCTGCCTGTGATCTTGAAAGCAAAATCGACTTGCAGCCCACCAGGAGCCTTTTTGAGGCTCTTTGCCTTGATGTTTTGAATGTAGCTCATTGTGATGCATGCCTGTTCTATTTATTTATATGATGAATGAGATGAAACCCAGGTGAGTTATTTGGCAGCAGAGAATGCTGCTGTTTTTAATCAAAGCAAATAAAAAGACCATTTTTTATTGAAAATATATCCTCAAGTCCTTTTACAGACTCCAGATGTTTGCACCTTAATCTTACATTCCTCTGAAAAGAGAATACCCTTGAAAAGCAATTTATATGTGCCTAATTTCACACTAAAATACTTGAATAGTTCTGTCACTCTGAATCAGAAAAGGAGGAGAAAAAATAAACCTACTGTAACACAGGAACCATCCCTGTAGCACAAGCAGCTGGAGGCTGAGTCTAAGGTTGTCAAGAGGTTATTCTGTTTTTACAATATAACGATGAGAAGTCAAGACAATTGCTAAGATACAAATTTGCAAAATGATGCACAGAATATCAAAACCTAGTGTGTCTGTGGTTCTGACTGCAGACTCACCTACAATCAGAAAAGTCTTCATACTCACCACATGCCACCTCCTATATCCTGCACAGTGACAATGGAGAGGTAAACAGATATGGATGCTTAAAAAATAAGAAGCACATCAACTTCTATGATAACTCTGAGGAAGAAACTTGAAAAGATAAATGCACAGAGGAAGAAAAACTTCATTTCCATGCTGAAGCAGACCTGAGCCAGCACATTTTTCATGCCAAGCAGGAGAGATGATCTATTTTATGATGTCGCTAAGGAAAAAACATTTGAATTCTTAAGCTATTCAGATTTCATGATGTCATAGAGGACAGATACTGTGGTAGAAAACACATGCTGACACTGGGTTTCCAACACAACTTCTACACTCACATAGACTAGAAAGGATAACCATGTCCACAATTTCCTGTTTGCTCATACACAACTTTTTTTCAAAACTGGATGGAGTGAGTGCAGACATAACTTTGCCAAATCTTTACTTGCTTTACTACTTTCAAATACCTTTACCACCAAACCCACAGCCCTGCATTAATACTGTAATGGAGTTTTAATTATAAAACCAGTAAGTGAATCCAGAAAGATAAGCATAGCTGAGGAGAACCTCAGCTTGAGAAGACAATTTCTTACAACGTCCTTAACTGTCTGGAAAGTGGAGTCCCCAGAACCAGGACCTACCCAAGAACTCATTAACACTGACCATTAAGTGCCCTTTGAAATCAGTGCATGGAAGAAACCATTGGAATAGAGTAAACAATACATCCTTAAGTGACTCCACCAAAGCATCAAGTACCAACAAATACTCTATTTCCTTCTACTGAGGGCCACTACGTGTTCTGACAACACTTTCTGGTGATGCATTTCTTTAATTCTTGGGCAGGCTTATGGAAAATGACTACTCTTTAATCACCTAACCCTGCATTTTCAAAGGACTGGAATGGCTTTCATTTGCCAGTAAATTGCTTTTAGCTGAGATACTAAAATTTTCATGGCCTATTTCAGGCTGCCCTACATTTGTATCCCTTCTGTGCCTGTCCTGTCTCTACCCCCTAGCTTGTCCCTCTTCTCTGGCCTTTTCTACTCAGCCTTAAAGACACTGACAAATCTCCCTGTGATGGTTAATTACATGTGTCATCTTGACCAGGCCATGGTACCAAATGATTCGATCAAATACTAATCTGGATATGGTTGTGAAGGTATATTACAGATGTGGTTAACATTATCTACAATCAATTGACTTTAAGTAAAGAAAATGACCATCAATGACATGGGTGGTCCTCATCCAGTCAGATGGAGGCTTAAGAGCAAAAGTTTCTCTAGAGAAGAATGAATTTGTCTCAAGGCTGAAGCAAAAAGTCTTGCCTTAGTTTTCAGCCTGCTTGTCTACCTTACAGATTTCAGAATTAAGCCTGCAAAACCAACGCCTGCCTGAGTTTTCAGACTGCCAGTATGCCCTACAAATTTCAGATTTTCAAGTCCACACAACCCTGGCGGTCTATACTTTAAAATAAATCTCTTTATAAGAGTGTGTCTCTCTCCTGAATACACATCTTCTATTTCTCTGAAGAACTTTGACTGATGATACACTTCCATTGTATGCATATCTTTGTTGGCTCCTCCCCTTCTATCTCCTGTCTTGAGCAACTTAAGGAGTTCTCAGTTCTCTGTCTCTGATGTCTGAGTGCTCCCTCTTATTAAAATCCTGCCTAATTCATTTCCTACCTGTGTCTCAACCTTGTCTTCCCTTCTCGTATCCTGGCTTGTCCTCATTGCCTTGGTTGAGGTGCTGACAGGTGCCCCCTTTTTCCGTCATCTGTTCTCTGCATCACAACAGGAGCGACACCTCAAAACAGGTGCCTCTCCCTCTCACCTGTTCAGACCCTCCATGGGCTCTTCCAACCAGGTGAGAGGCTGAACCTCTAAGCCTGTTGCACATGGTTCTGCCAGGGCTGATGGCCCAGACCACAAGTATCATGCTTTGGCACATTTGCTTTGTCTTTTTTCCCCTTTTTGTTGGAAGCTGTGGTAGAATTCTCTTTTCTGTCTTCTCTCCTGGTTAACTCTTGGTCATCATTTAAGACATTGTGCCAGGCTGCCCTGCAGGAGCTCTTTGTCTGCTCCCTGCCCAGGGGAGCTGGGCAGCTGCCTCCAGGCCTCCAGATCTCAGGTACCTCTGATATTTTTCTGTCATGCCCTAGTCAATTGGCACCCCCAGAACTTCCCCCACATCTTTGTGCCTCAGGGGGTCTAGCAGAGACCCTAACATTTCCTGGGCCTTAAGTCTGAAGGCCATCTTTCTCCTCCCCCAAGCACCCCACACGCTGCTGTAAGTCCCAAAGAAAAGCAGTCCCCTAATTCTGGTGGTGTATTTTTCACTTCCAAATGAGGACTCTGATTATCAGTCACTTCGCACTTCAAGAAAATCCAGCCAATCATGGCCATAGGCACTCTTAGACCTTCTTCCCTCAGCAGGCCAGGTACCCCTCTTCACCCAAGGGTTCCCCATTCTCAGGTCAGGAATCCCCAGCCCTTGGATTTCAGGGAGAAGCATGGCACAGAGAGGACTGAAGGAGATCATGTCCCAGGCTAGAGTCCCGGCTTTGGGATTCTGGGAAGGAGTAATTCTAGAATCCAAAATAAAATGGCGAATATGTGAAAGGCTGCTCCTACCCCAGACTTTCTTTGGTGAGGGCTCCTCCAGGAAGGAGGCATGTCCAGCACAGGTGCCTCAGACCCTAGGACCGCCCAGGCCACAGCCTTGGCCCTGAGTGAGGGTACCCAGCGGGAAGAGGCTCCCTGGCAACCCAGAGATGCTCAGGGGAGAAAGCGTTTTGGCCAATTTGAGACTGACCTTAACAATTTTAGTATGAGTTGAGCCATGGGTGAGACCTGATTGCATCATACATAAGGAAAGTGCTGGCTCCTTCTGTCAGTGGCCGGTGCCCCAGCCCCCTCCCCCATCAAATTGTCTCAGACAGAAGGCTTCCCCCAGGCTGCCCGATGCACCAACCAACCACGTCAATGTGTTCAGATGGCCACGCACACAAGCAACAGTGAGGACCGAGTTTCTGCCTCCCCCTCCTCCTTGTGCTGGACAAAGAACCTCCCTACCCTCATCCCTCTGCCCACACTTGTGCAATGTTTCCAATGTTCAGGGAGTTCCCAAAGGAAAACCAGAAGAGGGAAGTGAGGTAGACATATAATAAGAGAAGCTGAAGACGGCTCCCTGGTACTCAGGGCTTGTGACTGCAGGCTAGTATTGTGTCATGGCTTGAAAGCCAGGTTCAAGTCCTAACACCTGGTCCCATGAATGAGACCTAATTTGGAAATAGAATCTTTGAAACTGTTATTAGTTAAAATGAGACCAAATTGGATTGGGGTGGACCTTTCATCCAGGATGACGGGGTTCCTTATAAGAAGGGGACGATTGCATACAGACACTGAGAAGATAGCCATGTGCGGGAGGCGGAAGATGGCCATGTGCAGGAGACAGAGGTGGAGTTATGTCAGAAGCCCAGGAATGTCAGTGATGGTCAGCAAGCACGTCCAGAGCCCTCCGGAGGGGGTGTGGCCCTGCCGGGACCTTGATTTCAGACTCCCTGCCTCCAGAAGTGTGGGACACTAAATCCCTGCCGTTCTAAGCCACCCGATACGCGGTGCTTCGTGACGGCAACCCCGGTAAACTCAGACATGTGGCAGTGGCCTCAGCACAGCCGTATCAGGCTTAAAACCTCACAAAAGCCTGCAGGTGAGCCTCACCAACCGAAACAAATGAGGAAACGGAGTCTGAGTGAGGCAGTCACCCACTCGAGTACATGAATAAATAAAGGGCAAAGCTGAAATTTGAAACCCACAGGGTTTGATCTCGTCACCTTAAGTTAGCTGCAATGCCTTCTCTATATGCATTCCCCAAATAACGACCAGCTTTTGGTGTTCCTGTACCTGCCTCATAACCAGGATGCAAAATCCAAGGGCTCTTATATCAGCAGAAAACCCGCCTCTCCCCCTGCCTGGAGCATAGGCTGTCAAGTTCTGCCTGGGGTGAACAGCTGTGGCAGGTTGACATTGGAGCCAGGACACCTGCAGATGGAGGCTCAGGACCCAAGCTGGAGTTCTGGCTCACTGTGTGGGTGCTGGGTGCCAGCTGCCGTGTAGTTTCAGTGCTTGGACACCCCAAATACCTGCTAGTTCAAGCAGGGGCTGGACATGGCTCCTGGGGCAGGGATAGCTGAACTGGTGCTGGCGCTACCATCAGCTTCCTCATGAGCAGCAAATCAAAGACACCTTGCGCACCAGAGGTTCAGAGAGGAGGGAGAGGGAAGAGGAGGTGTGACTTGGTACGATGAGGACGTCGGCGTTGTCCTGCACGACATAGCAGTGACAGACACAGGCCATTATTCATTTTGGTCAAAACCTTTAAAATTGTGTGGGGCAAAGTGTAAGCTATAATATAAACTATAATCCATGGTCCATAGCTATGCTTCCATATGTGTTCCTCAATTGTAACAAATGTACCACTCTAAGGAAAGATGTTAATGGGAGAAAGTTGGGAGGGGAAAGCATATGGGAATCCCCTATATTTTTGATGTAGCAGTCATGTAATCTAAAACTTCTTTAAAAATAAAAAAAAAGCTCAAAAATATAAAGAAAACAATTAAATAAATGCATAAATAAATAAATAACTACCTCACATGTGCTTCTAGAACGATCAGGGAGAAGGCAAGGAGGCACATCTGATGGCTATGGCCAAGATGGTGGGTCGCCTGGACAACTAAGGGCAGTCTCTGTTGTGGACACATTCAAGCGCTGACCCCGGCCCCTCAAAGGGGACCTTATTTTGGAACAGGGTCATTGTGGATGTGATTAGTCAAGGTGAGATGTCATTGGTTCAGTAGGGTGGGCCTAATCCAGTATGATGGTGTCCTTATAAAAAGAGACAAACGTGGAGGAGGGCACGAGGGGAGACTGAGGCAGGGAGCACCATGGATTCCTGAGAGAGGCAAGAGGTAGGCACTTCCCTCCAGGCTTCAGAGGGAGCCCAGCCCTGCCTGGCCCCAGCGCCGTGACACAGTCACTTGCTGCCTTGAGCCCTCCAGCTTGTTGGCACTTTGCTACAGCGGCCCAGAAAAGTTAAACGGCATCCTTGTGGCCTCTCCGGGTCTCAGCTTCCTTGTGCAGAAATAGAAGAGGCTGGTTTGCGCTGGATCCAGGGCATCTCTTTGCTTTTAGTCCCTCCTGACTAAAGTAGGCTTTGCTTCAAACGGGGACAACCAAGTGCAAACCGTGTGCAGAGGACGCTGGTGGAGAGCAGTTCCAGGCTCGGCCCGGAAGACGGAGCCCCGGCCTGTGTCCAGCCTGCGGATTGATTCCTCCTGTGGGGCAGGGTCATGTCCACCGCGCACATCAGGCAGGGTCCGTCCCCCAGACCGCTCGGACCTTTCCGGAAGGTTACGGCCTGCGCCCCCATCTAGCTCACCACCTGGAAGTGGTGGGATCAGGTGCCCCGTGCTCGACAGCCCGGGAACCTGTCACTTCTCAGTGTGTCAGCTGGACCATTGGAGCTGGCTCAGCCCCCGTGGCTGCCGGCCGCCGGGTCCCTGTTCCTGCCATGAGACCGGCCAGAAGCTGGTGCGCTGCACGCTGCCGCCTGGGGCCAGGAGGGCCTGAACGTGATAATTCGGGGACACTGGCTTTGTCCCACCCTCATCCCTTCCCAGGAAAGTGCTTTAAGGACCAGCAAGGTGAAGGGGGAACCATTCACAAGTGCCTTCCAATTCCCCAGACCTTCGAAGCCACTCTTCACCCACTCACAGATACGCCCCGGCACCACTACCGCCAGGCACTGGACTACCACTGGGTGCATCGAGCCAACCGGGCCAGACATTTCCTCACAGTGTTTCCATTCTAGCAGGAGAGGGAAGATAAAAAGCAAAGCGAAAAGGGTGAGAAGGAAATTAAAGCAGACAAAGAGCTCCAGAGGTCCAGAGCCGCATCCCTGATTAGCAGCCACGTCGGGGAAGAACTGAGTGAAGAAAGAGGCAGGAGGTGCCGTCAGCTGGGGAAGGGTGGTCCAGCTGGAGTGCAGGTTTGGAGCTAGAAGGAGACCGTGTGGCAAGAGCAGCGCCTGGCGAGGGGACATGGGGGTGAAAGCAGAGCAGGCTCAGGGCCGAGGCCAGAGCATCATGGCCCCAGGGGAGAGCTTCTGCCTTCACTCCCAGCGAGATGAGCAAGCACCACTGGAAGGTCGTAGAGCAAAGGTCAGGGCCCTTCTGCCTCATGCTTTAGCAGTCGGGGTTGAGGCTAGTTGGGGAGCACAGGGCAGCGGGGAGAGCAGTCAGAAGGCCTTTGAGAAAATCCAGGGGTGACTGATGTTGACCAGGATTAGGTGGTTGTGGTGAGCCTGCGGAAGGGTGGCCCGATTTGGGATACATGTTCGGGCATAGCTAACAAGATTCACCGAGGAATTGGGAGGCAGGAGGTGGGGACAGCAGTGAGCAAAGACTCCCACATCCTAAGGCCGGGCAGCTGGCAGAAGGGAGCTGTCACTTACTGTGACAAAAAGTACAAGGGTGCTGGTGGCCAGGACATCCCACTAGACCTACAAGTGAAGATGCTGTACAGGCAGTTGGAGATACAGGGTATTTGGCCCTGGCTAGAGATATAAATTAGGAACCAGCAGTGAACAGGAAATTTACGCAAGTACAGGTATAGAAGGGAAGTCCAAGGGCTGCACCTGAGGCATGCCAAGCTTTAGAGGGCAGTGAGAAGAAGGAAGTCCCCCAGAGGAGACCAAAAAGGAATTCCAGGGAGGTGGGAGGAAAGCCCGTGACCAGGAAGGAGCAGTCAGCTGTGAGCACCTGCCGCCAGAGGCCCCGTGAGGGGAAGGCTCAGGCGTAACCCCTGGGTGTAGCTATGAGGTTGTCACCAGTGGCCTTGACCAAAGACCCCTGGAGTGAAGCGGGCAAAGGGCTGATTGGAGTCACTTCGAGAGCAAATTGGGGCAGTGGCTGGAAGGAAACATGGAATAGAAGAAAGGTTATTTTTTTAACAATAAAAGAAATAACAGCATGTTCATTTGCTAATGGAAATGACCCAGAAGGGAGAAAAAAATTGATAATGCAGGCAAAAGAGGTGGGGAAGAGCCAAATGATGTCCTTGAGGAGCTGCGAGGGGATGGGATTTACAGCACCTCTGTGTCCTTGGCAACAGGAGGGCAGAGCGGGATGGTAGGTGGACGTGGCAGGGGTAACTTGTGGCAATTTCTTTCTGATCACTCTTATTTTTTCCATGAAAATGAATATGTAAGAAAAGGAGCTGAAATTGAGAATGGAGGAAGAGGTGACGTCGTCTTTAGGAGAGAGAAGGTGCAGGTGGTGATGTGGTGTGTGGTGTGGTGGACAGGCGGCTCTCAGGGCCCACTTGAGGTCAGTGGTCATGGATTTAACAAGAGAAGGGTCAGCAGAATTGTGTGTTTTGTCTAATCTCCTGTTGCATGTGTGTAGAGGCAGGACGGGTGGAGGGCGGGGGCTTTGCCAAGCAAGCAATGTGCAGAAAGAGAGGCACGAGGGAGTTCATTTTGTTACTTTCAATCACCCTGGGAAGTGCCAGCTCTTCTTTAAAGGTAAGAAAACCATGAGTCACAGGAGTTGAGCAACTTGTCCAAGTTCCCTGAGCTCGTAAGACTCTGATCTGGGACTCAAACCCAGGTGGAGCTAACAAGCAAGGCATTAACCTTTCCACTACACTACGCACTCCTCCCATGATAAAGGATTGCGTGTTACCTGTAGCTAGAATTACACGTGTCTGCTCTGCATTCTCTGTGCCATTGCATCATTCTTACCTTTTTGAATTGCATTATATATTTATCATTAAATAGTATTTCTTTGTTTTTCCAAAGGGCTTGTTGGTTTCCTTTTTTGAAAAACATTTTAATTCCTAGATGTAGGAAAATCACAATTCATAGGTCAAAATGATCATTATAATCCATCTGTGCACTTCATTAGTTTTGGAAAATTCTCAGCCATCGTCTCCCTCAAGACTGCCTCTGATCCCTTCTCTGTTTTTCCTCCTTTGGGGGCACCAGCTCCCCAAATGTGAGACCCTTCTGTCATGTTACTATGTCTCAATTCTTTGCCCTATTTTCCATCATTTATTCTTCCTGTCATTAAGTATGGATATTTTCTTCTCACATATCCTCTGATTTACTAATTCTAGTTCTCTGGCAAAATTCTCCAACTTGACTGTTAGTTCTTGAGCATGTTAATCACAATTATTGTCACATCTCTGATCATTTCAGTATCTAGATAGCCTCCAGCTCTGTTCCTATCGCCTTTTTTTTTCTCTTTTTTGAAGTCAAGTTTTGGGTGTTTTTGTGCCTGCTGTTTTTAACTGCACCCAGGCCATTAAATGTGAAAAGCTAGAGACTGTTTGAGGTACTGGGTTATGTCGTCATTCCTCTGGGAAGGCTGACTTTTGCTTTGGAAGGCAGTCAGGGCAGGGCTAGATAACCCTAAGCCAGAAGCCGACGTAGCTGGTTCGCAGCCGACCTCCAGCTGTGGGGGCTGCTTGATCTCTACCTGACCCTCACTTTCAGAGTTTATCCTGCAAGCTTCCGCAGGGGAAGCCTGGAATCTCTGAGGTCTGCCGGGGGACAGCTGAAGCTCTGTTCAGATATCCACCTGCTAAGACCTTGAGGGAACGCAGAGCCCAATGTGAGGGTTTCCTTAAAGGGCCCCCCTTCTCTCCAGGGTCTTGCCCTTAAGTCCTTGCCAGTTCTCCATTGACTTTAAACAGATGGGCTTTTTAAAAAATGTTCTCAACAGAAGAGAAAAACTGAACAATTTTTCTAATTGTTTTGGGTTGAATTATGTTCCCCAAAGATATGTTCAAGCCCTAACCCCCAGCACCTGTGTCCTTACTTGGAAATGGGGTCTTTGCAGATATAATCCACATGAAGTCAGACTCCATCAGGATGGATCATCATCCACTCTGACTGGTGTCCTTGTAAGGAAAGGGAGACACACAGGCAAGCACAGGGGAGACGGTCAGGTGAAGACAGGGGCAGAGGTTTGAGGCTGTATCTACGGGTCAAGGAACACCAAGGTCTGCTGGCAACTGTGAGAAGCTGCAAGAGGAAGGAAGGATTCTTCACTAGAGTCCGAAGATGCATGGCCTTGGCAACACCTTGAACTTCCAGCCTCCAGAATTACAAGAGAATAAACCGATTATTTATTGTGGCGATGTGTCGCAGCAGCCCTAGGGAAGTTAAAGCAATTGCATTCAGTTCTTCTCATTGTTTTTGGTAGAAGGCTTGGTCTGCATTGCCTGGTCCGCCATTACAAGAAGTCTCTTATTAATTGCTCAAAGCAGTTTCACATAAGTTCTTTTACTGCTTTCATAGCCCATCGGCACATGGCAGGTGCCTAGAAAGATACATTTCCCAGGCAGGATCCACAGGTGTAGGTGCGTGACTCGGTGCAGTGCCTTGAGGTCATCCTTCCAAGTAACCACCGTAAAGGAGCCTTTTTTTGCTGCCTCCTTTTCTGTTGTGAAGGGCCTAAGGAGTTAATTTTTAATTAAGCTAGAAAATCTCTCTCAGGATTCATTACATTGTGTTCTTAGGAAATTTCCACCTCTCATCAAGCATTCCAAGTTACTTAATTATAAGTTTCCAACTAGTTGTTGGGGCGGGATAAGGGGCTTGGAGATGAACAGCCTAACCTCAGTCTTAATAATGTGGTTTCGGGGGAAAAAAAGAAATGTAATTAAGAAAGCAAAATGACAGACCAGAGAAATGTAATCACGCAAGTCGGTTCTTACAGAGCCTTATTTATTATCCATTTCCTCTTGAGACCCAGCATGGAGAATGAACGTCACAAGGAGTTTGAGTTGAAGCCCGGCTCAGAATCTACGTGGGCTCACTGTCCCTGTCCCCAGGCCACATTCCTCCCTAAGTTGCATCAACCAGTCCAAGTGTGAGAGCTGGATGTTAGGGAAGGCACAGAAGTGAAGGAGAAGTCATTGTAGAAACAGAATGAAGTCAAGAGAACTGCCCCTCTGTGAATGAAGAGGGAGATGCTCAGTGATGGGGGCAGAGCATGGAAGGAGTTGTGTGAGTCTCTAAGAAGAGGATATTTTAGCTCAATCATATTGGACACCCTCTGCATTGCTTAAAGAAGATACCCTAAAACAGATTTATCCCATGTGCCAAATTTAATCAATTGATTCTGTAATTCTGGGAAATCACGAGATTTCTTGTGAGAAAGATTCTGAGGCTGAACCAAGGTCAGTGGGAAAGAGTTCTGTCAAGAGTGATGTAAGCCATAGCCTTGGGGATGGGGCAGAAGCAGCAAAAGTGTCCTGTGCTTACCACTTCTCTCATTAAAATATGTATACAAAGATTATTATGCTGTCAGTTTCCATGGCACATCAAAGCACATCAATGTATAGAATTTCATTTGCTCCTAACCATTGTGAGGCAAGGCAGGTGCCATAAATTCTATTTTACAGGCAAGAAAACTGCCATACAGATGTAACAGGATGTGACCACATTAACTACAGCACCTCAATGAACAGAGCTCTGGTTACTACTCAACCTTCCCATCATTATAAGAAGACCAGTAGGTGGCTGTGACCAGGGAATCAAGTGAAAAAATAGAAAAGGCAAAGGTATTTATAGCATCGCTTTCAAATAATGTTCTGTAAGAATAGCAAGCAATTCTATCCATTCATGTTAAAAAATTAAATGTCATTCAAAATATTTTGTAAAAGATAAGTAAATGATAAAAGTTTTGAATAATGGTGCATATTGACTTACTTCATATTTGAAGATGAATAGATAGATAGTTTATGTTGCCAACATAACAGGAAATATAAAAAGTGCCTTTATGTTAAAAACTTTAGCTGCTAATCATTGTGCACATCCAAAATCAAGGAGGAAAAGATCCGCTCAATTGAGTTTAAAAAATATTTACTGTGCCATATGCCAAAATTGGAGACCTCAAGACCATCAAAATGTAGTATATATTATACTCTAGTGGAGGTTAGGTGAGCGCACAAATAACTATAATCCAAGATAGGATATGATAGGTGCCATTGGAGAGACACAGGAAATATCATGGGGGGGCATAGAATCAGGAGATTTGGAAAGAGCCATTCAGAGTAATGTTTGAATTAGCATGAATGTCTTTTTTTTAATATTGGAAATTTACTGGCAAATTTAAGAAGACAAAATGAATAAACAAAAAAAGAGGAATTCTTTTCAATCTTGCAGAATGACTCTGATTCTGTGTCTTAGTTTCCTAGCTGCTGTGACAAATACTGAACAGTGTGTTGGCTTAACAACAGAAATTTATTGTCTCATGGTTTTAGCAGTGTTCTGACTGGCTGGCAGATCTCAGGTTTCTTTGCACTTCCTGTAACACATTGATGTCCTCTCCTTTCTCTTCTTTTCTGGTTTCACTGACTCCCAGCTTCCAGCTCCTCTCCATGACTTTCTCTCTACAAGGTTTCCAGCAGTAGGATTAAGCTCTACTCTGCCACAACTTAATAAAAATAACATCTTCAGAAAGTCCAATTTATAATGAGTTCACACCCAAAGGAATGGATTAAGATTGTTTTTCTAGTGTATATAACAATTTACCACATCCTGTATATCAATTTTTCTGAAATCTTCAGATCAACATGAACATGCATGTCTATTATGAATTCACATTCATTACAAGGGATTTTCTAGGATTGTAGACAACAAAGTGACTCATGTGAATTTCAATTTCTGTTCATAAATCTTCAGAAGTTAAGAAAATTAAAAGTAAGAATTTGATGCATTTCCTTCCACCTATAAATGGAAATATTTTTACACATTGTTTTAGTTTATTAGACTGCTGAAAGCAGATACCATGAGATGGGCTGGCTTAATAATGAGAATTTGTTAACTTACAGTTTTGAGGCCGAGAAAAATGTGCAAATCAAAGTATCATCAAGGCAATGCTTTCTTTCTGAAGTCTGGCTGCCAGTGATCCTTGACTCCTTTGTCACATGGCACCATCTGCTGGTCCCTACCTTCTTTTCTGGGTCTTAGTTCTGTGGCTCTCTCTTTGTCTGAATTTTATTCTCTTATAAGAGACTCCAGTAAGAGTACTGAGACCCACCCTGGGCCGTGCCTGAACTGAAGTAACCTCACCAAAAGGTCTTACTTACAATAGGTTCAAATCCACAGGAATGGATTAGCTTTAAGAACGTGGTTTTCTGGAGCACATACATTTCCAAACCAACATAACTATCCACCATGATCGACTGCCTATCTTACTCTATAGTCCTTCTAGAAACGTATGGCAGCCTCTCTGCATAAAGTGTTTTGGCATTAAACCACCTTGGTGTTGTGAGTTCTTTTCTCATGGCTAAACATTTCTGTGCTAGACAGAGGGAGACCATAGCTGTATTTTTAATTTCTAAAGTTTTCTCATGCATTGATTCTCTTCTTCATGACATCTCCTCCATCATCTTACGTCTTGGTGCATAGGTCCTTGTAGGCAAAAAAACAAAACAACAACAACAAAACAAAGCAAAACACCACCAAAAACTGATTGTGACCCTTTCCCAATGTGATACCTTCAAACAAATGGCCACAAATTCTTGGACACTCCTCATTTCCAGTGTTGGCTTTGTGTCCCCTCCCCTTAACTCTGGCTGGGCTTGGTAGAGCTTCAATCAATCAATACATTTGAAGGAACGCTGTGTAACTAATGAAATGAGTCAGTCAGTGCCCCTGAGGGATCTTGGAACACTCCCTTTAGAAAGCTCCTTCTCTTCTCAGAACGCAGCCACATGGCATCCACATAGAGGTGATCTGTTCATCTGCCCCAGCTGAGCCCACCCTTCAAGCCAGCCCAGAATTGAAGCCATCTCTTCTACCCCCCAGGCACAAGACTTCAATGTGAAGAAGCTCCTAGATTATTTCAGTCCCATTCTCAAGTCACCCAACCATTCAAATCTTTCCAAATGAGACCCCAGACACCGCTTCTGGAATTTATACAATTTTCTGACCCTGGAAACTCCTGAGTATAATAAGCAGCTGTTGTTTCAGGCAACTAAATTTTAGGTCATTTGTTATGCAGCATCAATAACCAGATCACCCATGATTACTTTTGTCCATATCATTCAAACTTGTCCAGATCCCATTTCTCATTTATTTTTATCCAGACCACTCATTCTGTCAGTCTTTATGTCACTTTTCCATCTTTCCACTCATCAAATTTTACTTCAAATCAATATTTTTCTCATTGTAAAGTTCTGGTGTGTTTCCTTCTGTTTTTAAAACCATTTTTCTATTGTGGGATAATTAGATTCTTTTCCATTTGGGGCAATCTTAAATAATGCAGCCATCAATTTCTTTGAGTGTAATTTAATGCTTGAGTTTGAAATGAGCTTTTTAGGCTAGATTTTCAGATGTACAATTACTGGGTTAAAGAAGACTGATGATTTAAAGCTCTTGAGGCATATTGCCAAATTTATTTTCAAAAATTTCTAACAATTTAGAGTGATGCCAATAATATATGAGTATGCCTGTATCAGTATACCTTTTCCAGCTAAATTAAGTGTTATAATTAAGAAAAACATTAATTAAGCATAAAAATCAGTTTTACTTATCTCACAAACATATGTAGATGTGGAAGAACAAAAAGGATGGCTAAAGTAATAGGCACATTACTTTGTAAGATCCAAAAGAAGACAAAGTATGATTAGAAGAGTGGAGATAGAAAGATTAAAAAGAATAGTTGTCAAGTCTAGGAGAGAGAGCAAGAATGAAATGGAACAAAAGAGAAATGGAACAAAAGTAAAGAAAACTCAAGGACCACAGCAAAGCCAAGAGGCAAAACCAGAGAAAACCAAGAACACAGGATAAACTCCAAGTATCTGTGCATTACTGTGCTGGTAGGATTCTGAGGCTGAGCCAAAACTGTTTGGGAGTTAAGTTTTGGGATTTGAAAGATGGAACTCAGTCTAGATACACAATGTGGGGCTCAACCAAGGGATTTCAGGACGTCTGTGTCTGAGAATTAGATCAAGGTATTGCTGAAATCAGACAAAAGTCATTAAGAGAATAAGAAAGCACAAGGAGGAGTTCCAGGAAGATGGCATCAGAGTCGGCAGGCAGGGCCCATAAAAACAATGGAAAAAGGGCCAAAAGCTGTCCAAGGGTTCTGCTTTGGGGATCAGCAGACCAGGACAGTGCTGCACAACTTCCAGGAGGGTGAAGGTCAGAGAGACAAAGAATGCAAATAAAAAAATGTGAGTTACTAGCCCCCCACAGTCCCCATTCCAGACCCACAAGATGTAAAGCATGAATAAAACCCCTGACTCACTGTAGGCAGCTGAGAGAGGAACAGACATCTTCCTCCCTGTCAGCAGTAACAAGGGAAAAGAGAGGAAGCCTCAGAGGGCAAAGAGTGATTTCTCTTCAGTGAATTTGGCCAGCACAGACCACTTTGAATCTCAGCTCTAACCAGACCAGAAACACTGGAAAGCAAGGTTGAAAGAAACTCCTCACTGGAAAGATCCAATAATGAGTGCCATCTGCTGGCTGGCCAGGAAATTGCAAGGAGAAAAATGCTTTTAGGTCTTTATTTAGCCCCAGTTCCTGGGAGAAAATCTCTGCCCTATTGGTAACTCCTTGGCCTGATTTTTCTTACTTAAGTGGGATATTTTCAAAGACACAGAGTAAGCTGAACCAAAAATCATTCAAATAAGAACTGTGAAAAAAAGAAACACTAGGCAAGAGAGAGAAACTGACCATCAGAGAACTGTGAAAAAAAGCACAAAACAAAAGAAAGAAAATGACAAACATATTCAGATGCCTAGACATCAGCAAAAAATGACAAACCATACTAGGAAACAGGAAGAGATCACCCACAAAGGGAACACACCAAATATCCAAATATCCTGATACGATATAAGATTTAAGATGACTAATCAATGGTAATCACATAAATCTCCTAAATCAATTCAAATAATTGAAGTAAAATATGACTAAAGAGGAAAAGGATATTAAGAAGACACTGGGTGAGCAAAAGAACAATTTGAAAGCCTGAATAAAATACAGCTCATTGGAATGAAAGACAAGATAAATGAGAATAAATATACATTAGAGGCACAAAGAAGCAGATTTGAATTGCTTAGAGAAAACAGTAGTGATTTCAAGGACTGAACATCTGAACTGGGAAAGACAGGAGCACAGACAGGAAAAGAATGGAAAAAAAAATGGAACAGTTCTCAGGAATTGAATGATAATGTGAAACATACAAACATATGCATTATCGATGTCCTAGAAGGAGAAGAGAATAGAAAAGGGGCAGAAGGAATACTTGAGGAAATAATGACCAAAAGCTTCCCAACTTTTATTAAGGACATAAATATCAATATCTAAGAAAGACAATGCATGCCAAACAGAAGAAATCCAAAGAGACCTACTCTAAGACACTTACTATTCATAATAACAAATATCAAAGATAAAGGAGGATTTTGAAAGCAGCAAGAGAAAAGCAAAGCATCAGGTACAAAGAAACATCAATAAGATTGAGTACCAATCTCTCATCAGAAATCATGGAGGCAAGAAGAAAGTGGTATGATGTATTTAAGGTACTGAAAAAGAAAAACTGCCAGAAAAGAATTCTGCATCTAGCAAAAGTGTCATTCAAAATATAAGGTGGGTTTAAAGTCTTCACAGACAAACAGAAACAGAAAATATGTTCCCAAAAGACCAGAATTAAAAGAGATACTAACAGGAATGCTGCAGCCTGAAATGAATAAACAAGTGTGAGAGACTTGGAGAAGAGTGCAGAAATGAAGATTGTTGGAAGGGGTAAATTAAAGGGTAAAAATATTGACAATAGTAAAATATGACAATGGAAAGCCAAAGGACAAAATGGATGATATATGTAAGGCCTTTACAAATGTAACATTGAATGCTAATGGCTAGAACCCCCCAATCAAAAGACATAGACTTAGAGGATAGATTTTTAAAATATGAGCAATCTATATCCTCTCTATAAGAAAATCACCTAAGATGTAGGGAAATAACTAGGTTGAAAATGAAAGTTTAGAAAAAGATATTCCACACAAATAGTAATCAAAAAAGAGCTGGGGTAGTGATACTAATATCAGACAAAATAGTTTTAAATGTAAAACTGTTATTAGGTGTATCGGTTAGCCAAATGGGTGCTGATGTAAAATACTAGAAATCTGTCGGCTTTTATAAAGGTTATTTATTTGGGGTAGAAGCTTACAGTTACCAGGCCATAAAGCATAAGTCACTATCTCACCAAAGTCTATTGCCACATGTTGGAACAAGATGGCTGCTGGTCACTGTGAGGATTCAGCCTTCCTCTTCCTCTTCCTCTTAGGGATCCATGGTCCAGCTTCTCCTGATCTGAGCTTAGGCTAGCCGAATGCTCATCTCTCTCCCTTGTGTTCATTTCTTTGCAGGCTTTCTCAGCAGTTGGTGGCTCTGGTCTCTTTAGCTGCAAACTATCAGGTGAACAGCTTGGCTCTCTCTCTGGGGTTCTAGCATCCAAAACTAAACTTTCTGTGTTCTCCTTCTCCATGTATTTACTCTCTGTCTTTGACTGAGCATTCATTTATCTAGCCCACAAAGTGTGTGTGTGGAGGGGGAGAATCCAAAGAGAGTAGCTCTAATCATGTGGTCAAATAAAAGCCCTAATCTTGACTTAATAAAGTAAAAGTGAAACCTCTGAAGCTAATACAATCTTCTGTGCCCAGAGGGACAGACTAGTTTACAACACAATCCAATATCTATTTTTGGAATTTATATACAATACCAAACTGCCACATAAGAGATGAAGAAGGTCATGATATATTAATAAAAGGGGCAATTCACCAAGAAGAAATAACACTAACAAATATTTATCCACCTAAACTGGGTATACCAAGACATATGAGTCACATACTTGCAAAACTGAAGGGAAAAAATAGATATCTCTACTATAATAGTTGGATATTTCAATACACCATTATCAGTATTAGATAGAATATCTGGAAAGACAATAAATAAAGAAACAGAGAGCCTGAATAATATGAAAAAGGAACTAGGCTTAACAGACATCTCTAAAGCATGACTTGCCAAAACAGCAAGATTTGCATTCTTCTCAACTGTTCATGGATACTTCTCCAGGATATACCACATGCTGGGTCACAAAACAGGTCTCAAAAAATTTAACAAGAATGAAATTATACAAAACCCCTTCTCTGATCATAACAGAATGAAGCTGGGAATCAATAATGAATGAAAAACAGGAAAATTCGTAAATACATGAAGATTAAACAACAAACTCTTAATCAGTGGGTCAAAGAAAAAATTACAAAAGAATTCAGTAAATATCTTGAGACCATTGAAAATGAGAACACAACATATCAAAAACTATGGGATACAGTAAAGGCAGTGCTGAGAGGGAAATTTATTTACCCTCAATGCTTACATTAAAAAAAGAAGGAAGAGCTAAAATTCAAGATCAAACTGCACACCTGGTGGAACTAGAAAAAAAACAGCAAGCTACTCCCAAAGAAAGCTGAAGGAAAGAAATAGGAAAGATCAGAAAAGAAATAAATGACATTG
This sequence comes from Dasypus novemcinctus, assembly GCF_030445035.2. NCBI lineage: Eukaryota > Metazoa > Chordata > Mammalia > Cingulata > Dasypodidae > Dasypus > Dasypus novemcinctus. The sequence goes on along the minus strand of NC_080674.1, from coordinate 3,948,057 downwards.
GAAACAAACAAACAAACAAACAATAAAACAAAACAATAGAGAGAATCAACAAAACCAAAAGTTGGCTTTTTGAGAAGATCAACAAAACCAACCAATCCATAGCTAGACTGACAAAGAAAACAAAAAGAAAAGACACAAATAAATAAAATCAGAAATGAGAGGAGATCATTACCACTGACCCCACAGAAATAAGAGAGGTCATAAGAGGATGCTATGAACAACTGTATGCCAAAAAACTAGACAATGTAGATGAAACGGACAAATTCCTAGAAACAGACGAACCGACACTGGCCCTAGAAGAAATAGAAGACCTCAAAAAATCAGTCACAAGTGAAGAGATTGAAACAGTCATGAAAAACCTCCCAAAGACGGAAAGCCCAAGCCCAGTTGGCTTCACAGGTGAATTCTGTCAATCATTTAAAGACAATCTAATACCTATCTTGCTCAAGCTCTTCCAAAAAATTAAGCAGGAAAAAACACTACCAAACTCATATATGAAGCCAACATAATGTCAACCAGCTAAAGATACTGTTAAAAAATGAAAATTATGGGTTGATATCTCTAATGTGTACAGATGCAAAAGTCCTCAACAAAATACTTGCAAAGCCAATCCAAAAAAGAACTATATACCACAATCATTTGAGTTTCATCCCAGAGCAGTTCAACACAAAAAATCAATTAATGTAACAAACCATATTAATAAATTAGAGAATAAAAATCACATGATCCTTTTGATGAATGCAGAAAAGGTGTTTGACAAAATATAGCATCCTTTCTTGATTTAAAAAATACTCCAAAAGACAGGAATAGAGGGAAGCTTTCTCAATATGGTAAAGTGCATACATGAAAAATCGACAGCAGTATAGTACTCAATGGTGAAAGACAGAAAGCTTTCCCAGTGAGATCGGGAACAAGACAAGGATGCCCACTGTCACCACTGTTATTCAGTATTGTGCTAGATGTTCTAACTAGAGCAATTAGGCTAGATAAAGAAATAAAAGTACCAAAATAGGAAATGAAGAAGTAAAACTTTCTTTATCCACTGATTATATGATCCTATGTCTAGAAAATACACAAATTCAGGAAAGTGGCAGGATACAATATTTATAAGCAAAAATCAATAGCATTTCTATACACTAGTGATGAGCAATCTGGGAGGAAATCAGAAAAAAAAAACATTTATCCTAGCGACTAAAATAATCAAATATTTAGGCATAAACTTAACCAAAAATATAAAAGACCTGTTTCGGAAATGATATAACATTACTAAAAAAAAACAGAGGATAAATAAATGGAAGGACATTTTGTGTTTATGGGCTGGAAGACTAAATATTGTTGAGGTCAATTCTACCCAAACTGATTTACAGATTCAACACAAATCCCCAAAAAATCCCAACAACCTTTTTTATTTTTTTTTTTTTTTTGCAGAAAAGGAAAAGCCAATTATCAAATTTACTTTGAAGGGTAAGGAACTCCAAATAGTCAAAAATGTCTTTAAAAAGAAGAAAGAAGTTGAAGAGTTCTTGCTTTCTGATTTTAAAACATATTACTTAGCTACAATGGTAAAAAAACAGCAAGGTACTAGCATAAAGAAACACTGATTGGCCAGTGGAACCAAATTAAGAACTCAGAAACAGACCCTCACATCTAAGGTCAAGTGATTTTTCACAAGACTATCAAGCCCACCAGGCTGGGCCAGAACAGGCTATTCAACAAATGGTGCGGAAAAAAAATGGATATCCACACACAAAAGAAAGAAAGAGGACCCCTATTCACACCCTATACAAAAATTAACTCAAAATGGATCAAGGACCTAAATATAAAAGCAACAACCATAAGACTAGAAGAAAATGTAGGAAAACATGTTCAAGCTCTTGTGTTAGGCAGCAGTTTCTTGAAACTTAACACCCAGAAAATAGAATGACGGTAAAGACTGGAAAACTGAGGATTAATCTGTGCAGAATTGGTAATAAAATAAAAAATAAAGAGAGATAAAAAAAAGGGAGGGGGTTATTGTTTGTAAATCTTTGGAAAGATTGCCAAAAGATGGAAACAAGCCAGATGTCCATCAATAGATGGATGAATAAACAAATTGTGGTATGTACACAATTTGGAATATTATGCTTTGGAATATTACACAGCAGTAAGAAGAAATGAAGTCGTGAATCATATGACAACATGGATGAACCTGGAGAACCTTATGTTGAGTGAAGCAAACCAGACATGAAAAGACAAATACTGTATGATTGTGCCATTATGAACTAAATATATTGTGTACACTCATGGAGTTAATAATTAGAATATAAATCACTGGAAAATAGAATGAGGGTAGAGAATGGAAAGCTGAGGGTTAATATGTGCAGAATTGGTCAAAAAAGGTTGTTTGTAAATCTTTGGAAATGAATAGAAACAGTGGAGGCACATCATAGTGTTTGCAACTAGCAGAGCTATTATATGGGTATGAGAGTGGTTGAACGGGAAAGTCTTAGGATATGTACATTCTAGAAGGAAAGCTAAAAAATGTCACATGGGACTCTATAATATAGTGGAACTTCATGTGAAATACAAATCTGAGTGATAACATATGACTGTTATAGTGTAAGCAAATAGATTAGATGGAAACACAATAGCAGCTATTATGTATGGCAGGGGAAGCAGAGAGAGATTTGAGAGCTGATGAGTTTTTGGTTTTTGTTTGTATTATTACTATTGGAATAATGAAAATGCTGTAATAATCACTGAAGTGATGAATGCACAACTATGTAATTGCATCACATACTATTGAGTATGCTTTTGGTGGATGGATGCTTTATTAATATGTATCAATAAAATTGGTTTGTTAAAAAAAAACACAAATCTTGACAAATTATGTCACTAATGAGGGTTTTCCACCTTATCACTACATGGTTCCTCCCTCAGAAAGTAGCTAACAGTTAGAATACAAGCTTTTAGATAAATTAGAAGAAAAAAAAATAAAAAATAAAAAATCAGAAAAAAAATTCAAGAAAATATTTGGAATGATATGAATTTGTCCAGTTTCAAATGCCCATATCATTATTTTCCAAAACAAGTAGTGTTTCATCTTCTTTCAGAAAAAGCAACTCCTGGCACTAAGAAATTCATAATGAGTGTTCAAAATAGCATTTTTAATAAGTGTGTTCCTTGAAATCACACTGTTTAATGGCCAGCACACTGCACTGACGCATTTGTCCCCACATATCCAAGGCCTTGCAAAAAAAACATTTGGTTTATATAAGATTTGATATTTGACAATAGTACATTTTGTAAATAAATATCTGCTTAAAAATACATCCCTGAATTGAAACTGATATCATCAGCTACTGTAGTTTTCCAAGAACACTGTGGGCTACCCACCAATTAAGTCTTCTAAACAAGAAACATAGCGAACAGCAGATGTAATAACCAGTTTCTGTTCAGGCTCTCATGTGTTGGCATCGGGAACCTAATATAATTTGGGGTGCCGGAGGCCATTGAACGTGTAAAAGGAGCTATATTTTCCTCTAGTTCACATTCAAGTGTTTGGCACACCCACCTCACATACACAAACAAATCAATACGTTATTTTCTGCTTGGTCAGGAAATGGGCAAATCAAATATTCTAGTTTATAGCGCTATTCCTGGGCTCTCAGGTCAATTATCAAAGGTCTCTGATATTTATATTCTGACCTACAACATGCACAGGATTTCTTATTTCATTAGCACAACGATTCTAACACAGAGGTTTCAATAGCTCCAGTTTTCCGAACTCGAGCCCTGGATAAATCTAGCTGCCTGCCATCCGTGGGCAGCTCAGCGCTGAGGGGAGGCATCGTACACCTGCCGCAGATGCTGCTCCTCCTACCGCAACTGCACCCTCAGACCAGGGGCCCACACCCTCCGCTGCCCCGGGCCCCACCCTGGGGGTCTGTGCCATGGGCAGGACCTGACAGCCGGGGGACCCCTGGGTGCCTGCCGCCCTCCTCAGCTTCTCCACTACAATCACCAAGCGCCTCGGTATGAATTCGACAGAGTAGCTCCAACACAGCTCCGTGAACAGGAAAAGATTCTGTAAGACCCACGGGCTTACAGAAAAATCTTCTGCACTCCTCTGTGCCCCAAACAGCACAGAAAGTGGCCTCTTTCTCCCGTCCAGCTGTTCTTTGAAGACAGGGTGTGGGTGTTTTCCAACTTGCTTTTTTTCCCTCGTAGACTGTTGTCTCCATTTAGCCAACAGTGATTTCGAGTGGACCTTTGAAAAGGACTGAAACTCACCTAGTGGCTTTTAGCATCCTCAGCCAGAGGCTTCGGAAGGCACCTGCGGAGCCAGCGCCCCTGGCTGACGCTACGGGGGACGTCTTGGTGGCTTCCCACTCTCCGGCTCCGTGGATTTGTGCACGTGGGCACGGGCCACGCGGGTAGGTGTGGAAGGAGGCAGTGTGCGCAGGAGTCAGGGCTCCACGGAGGCTGTGACCGGTGTCCACCTGGGGCTGGGCGGTCGGCTTCCCGACAAGCACGTGGTGAGGTGAGAAGGAGGGCCAGGGAGGAGGTGGCGCAGGGGTGAGGGGAGTTGGGCTGGGGGGAGAGAGCCGAGGCTGCGGGGATTTTCAGCCGAGGCCGTGGACGGGCTCCGGAGGGTCAGCACAGGAGGCTGCATGCCCAGCTCCCGCTCCTGCCTGTCCCTGGGTGCCAGCGGCTGGGGGGACACCTCCACCTGCAGGTGCCTCCAGCCCAGCGCCCGTGGGAAAGGCAGCGCTGCGAGCCTGTGGTCAGTCTCTCGGGGACGAGTGCCAGCTGCTGGCCACCCAAGGGCCACTTGAGGGGCAGGCGGATGGAGCCTGAGAAGGACCGAGAAATCCGTGGGGTTTGGGGTGCAGAATGGCATCGTCCACCCCAGGCAACAGCTGGTTTTATTAGTCACCGTGTCAGCGCTTTATGCCACCGAGACGGCTTTCTGCCCTCGGCCCTGCCCGCCCCCTCCCTCGCCTGGCCACAGACTACGACAACGTGGACTCCAGACGGGAGTTATGCCCCGTGCCCAGCTCCCCGCTGGCCTCCCCTGCCCCTGCCACCAGAGGAGCCCGAGTCCTTTTCGCTGCCCCTGGCCGGCTATGCACCTCGGCCGAGCCCCTGCTTCCTTGGGTTGAGTTCTAGTCTCTCTTCCCTCTGCCTTAGTTTTCAAACACCACACAATGGTTGGCGTAACCACAGGGATTTTTGGGCTCCTGGTTTCGGAGCTGGAAGGCGCGTCCTCCGAGAACCCTGGGGCTCCAGCTGCCAGCGGTCCTGGGTCCCCTCAGCTTTTCCATCACTCTGCGGTGTCCTCTCCTTCCTCTTCTCTTCCAGGTTCCACTGATCTCCGTGGACTCCTCTTCATAATGCCTCCAGTAACAGGGTGAAAGCCAACCCCGCTTTTTGTAGCCACCCCTTAACTAAAAACGACATCTTCAAAGGGGTCTTTACAAGCGGGCTCACACCACCAGGAAGGGACTAAGATAGAACACGCTTGTTTTACGGGGTATACTATTCAGTCCATTACAGCAGCCCTTGAATAAAGTCTTCCTTGAGGGTTTAAAGTTGGCTACAGAAAATTTTCCCTTGGTAATCTGTGTGAGTTCACCTCATCCTTCTCACCCCCACGTGATAGCCAGGGGGCTTGCGGACAGAGAGGGTAAGTGCCCAAGGTCAGATTGCAGCCAGGCTGCTGAGCCAGGGGCCTGCATCTGTGACACTAACCACTGCACGCTGCTGCCCCCCAGCCCATGTGAGGACCCCAAACCTCCTGAGCCTGGGTGGGTGTCCTCCTCTGTAAAGTGGAAAAAGCAGCCAGCTTCTAGAATTATGGCCAGATGCTTTCTGATAATGATGCTGATGGTGAGCTACTGACATGCAGCAGGGAGAAATGGAAAGGAACCAGCCTGGCCCCAGAGAACAAGCACCCAATACATTTGCATGGGCTCAAGCCTCTGCCACCCAGAGCCCGCGGGACACTGAGTCACAGGCGAGAGAAGGACCAAGTGCACGTTTGACTCCACTCCCAAAAGACCATTGTGCAATGGAGAACTCATAGCCTTTCTCTTCCTCGGGCCATTATCAGTCAGCCCTGTAGCAGTTTGATATGGTTATGAATTCCTAAAAGAGATACTGGATTATGTTTGTAATTTGGTCTGTACCTGGGCATGATCAAGTTATGATTAGGGCTTCGATTGGGCCACATCATTAGGGCATTGAGTCCTCGCCCCTTGGGGTGGGGACTCACAGATAAAAGGCATGGCAAAGGACAGAGTTGGGGGTTTTTGATATTGAAGTTTTGATGTTGGAATTTGATGCTGAAGCCTTAAGCTGGAGCCCCAGGAAATGAGCTCACAGAGGAAAGAGAAGCAAGCCCCAGGAAGAAAGGAATCTTGAACCCAGTGAGAAGCAAGACCCTGGAAGGGAGGAACCCAGGGAGCCTGAGCCCTCGCACACGTCGGCAGCCATCTTGCTCCAACATGTGAAAACAGACTTTGGTGAGGGAAGTAACTTATGCTCTATGACCTGCTATCTGTAAGCTCCTACCCCATATAAATACCCTTTATAAAAACCAGCCAATGTCTGGTATTTTGCATCAGCACCCCTTTGGCTGACTAATACAAGTTCCTAAGTTACATTTAGTCATTCCTAAAAGCCAACAATTTTGTTTTTCTCACCTAACAAGCATTACAGAGGCAGGTGGCTGCTGGGATTGGTTCATGATGCAATGTTATCGGGAACACATTCTCTGCTATCTTCCCTCATGGTTACAAAATGTCTGTTGTGGTTCTAGCCATCATATCTGTCTTTGCTAAAGGATGCCGAGGAAACACACCAGAAATGGGTTGGCTTTTACATTGTGGCTTTATTAACTTTGAGCTTACAGTTCTAAGGCCATGGAAGTGTTCAAATCAAGGCATCATCAGGACATGCTTTCGCCCTGAAGACCAGCACATGGTGGCATCTCCCTCTCCTCCAGGTCTCATTGCTTCTGGCTGCCTCTCTCCCAGGTTCTGTTGATTTCAGTTTCTTGCTCTGTGGCATTCTCTCTGCTCCAGTACCTTTCTCTCTGTCTCTTCAGCCTCATTTTTTATTTATTACTCCTATTTATGCAGGACTCCAGTAAGAGGATTCAGACCACCTTAGGTCATGCCCTACCAAAGTGATCTAATCAAGGAAAACGGACTTTGGCCCAGTGGTTAGGGCGTCCGTCTACCACATGGGAGGCCCGCGGTTCAAGCCCCGGGCCTCCTTGACCCGTGTGGAGCTGGCCATGCGCAGTGCTGATGCGCGCAAGGAGTGCCGCGCCATGCAGGGTGTCCCCCGCGTAGGGGAGCCCCACGCGCAAGGAGTACACCCATAAGGAGAGCCGCCCAGCGCGAAGGAGGGAGCAGCCTGCCCAGGAATGGCGCCGCCCACACTTCCCGTGCCACTGACGACAACAGAAGCGGACAAAGAAACAAGAAACAAGACGCAGCAAAAAGACACAGAAAACAGACAACCGGGGGAGGGGAGGGGAATTAAAGAAATAAAAATAAATCTTTAAAAAAAAAAAAAAAAAAAACAAAGTGATCTAATCAAAAGGAAGGCCCCTTAACTGAATCTAACCAAAAGTTCCCATCTACAATAGGTTTTACACCCACAGGGATAGATTAGGTTAAACACATAATTTTCTGGGGTCCACAAAAGATGCAAACTACCACAATATCCAAATTCCAGGCAGCAGGAAGGATGACAGGAAGGCAAGTGGCAGCTAAGACTTCTGCTTTCCCAAGCCTTCCTGGAAAGTCCAGCCAAGGATACCTCATTTGCTAGAGCAATGTCCATGGCCATGCCATTGGCAAAGGAGGTAGGATTCTGTGTGTTCAACTGGGGCCGCCCAGTGGAAATTTCCCACGGAAATTCCTCTCACTGCTGACCCAAGCTACCGCTAGTGCAGTGGGTTAAGACAACAAAAATGTATTCCCTTACAGTTCTGGAGGTGAAAAGTCTGACGTGCATCTCACCAAGCTAAAACCAAGATCTCATTAGGGCTGCATTCCTTTCTGAAGACTCTAAGGGAGAATCTGGTTCCTAGCCTTTTTCAATTCTTAGGGGTCACCCACATTCCTTGACTTGTGACCCCTTCCTCTGTCTTCAAAGCTGGAAATGGTAGGTCGAGTGCTTCTCTCACATCCCCCTCTGACCTCCCCCGTTGCCTCCCTCTTCCACCTGGGACCCTTGCGATGACACTGGGCCCACCTGGATATTCCAGGATTACCTATCTGAAGTCAGCCGATCAGCACCTCTAATTCCATCTACAACCTTAATCACCCTTAACCCTGGAGGGTAATGTATCCACAGGCTCCAGGAATTAGCAAGTGGGCATCTCTGGGGAGCATTTTCTGTCTACCACAATTAATAGGCAAGAAAGAGAGTGGATGTTGAGTAGGCATCAGCAACATCTACCATCTGGATGAATCCATAAGCCTTTGTGGAAAAATGTTCAATGAATACATCTCCAGTTGCCTCTTTGACAGGATTACAATGTCAAGGAACTTAAGAAACAGCCATCATGCATCAGAGTATTAGTGTTAGATTAGGAAACCGAGGCACAGACAGGTTAAGTAACCTGCCCCAGGCCACTGAGCAGAGCTGGGATTTAAGGTCAGGGGTCCGGGCCAGTGGCTGCACTGGGGCTGGATGGGGGGGGGGGTCGAGGTTCTCACTTGCAGAGCTCTGCACTTCCCCAGGACCACTCAGCCTCAGGTGTGCCCTGGGCTGCATGCCGGACTCTGCCAATGGCCAAAACGTATGTGGATTTTCCTGGCAACCACATTACATTTTTGTATACAAGATGTAGAAACATGGTCTAGACCGCTGGCTGGCAGCTTCTTCTGTGAAGCACTCGACATTGAGTATCTTCGGCTTTGAGGGCCTCGTGGTTGCCCCTGCACCTCTCAGTTCCTCCCTGGTAGCAGCAAAGCCACCAGGGAATGGGCGTGGCTGGGGCCAAGGAACTTTATTTGGAAAATCAGACGGTGGGCTGCATTGGCCCGGGGACCACAGGTGACCGACCCCCAGCCCCAGCAGGAGGACACAATAGTGGTGAGGAGACGATGCCACGTAACGAGGGACGCCAAGTTAGAAATATTCCGCACCTGACTGCTAGGGGTTGAACTGCACCTCCCAAAGAGACTGCTCAAGTCCTAAACCCAGGTACCTCAAAAGGTGATCCTGTTGGCAAAGAGGGTCATTGCAGACGGAGGAGGGGAGCCCTAACCCCATGTGGCTGGTGCCCTGACAAGAAAAGGAGAAGAAAATGAGAGCCAGGCGCTTTGCTTCAGCAAACCTAGAAAACCAAAACACTGATGGCATTGGCAGACCCCAATGCAAACAGACACTGCCCCATCAAAATCGATGCCAGGGGAGCAGGTGCAGCTTAGTGCAGCACCTGCTTCCCATGTGCGAGGTCCCAGGTACCTCCAAAGAAAATCTATCGATGCTGGCCCTAACATACCGGTGCTGCCACCGTCAAACGCCAGCCCTGACCACCGACGAGCCATTCAGCCTCTCGTCAATGTCATCCAGGGGTCCTGGAAGGTCTGTCGACCAAGGGCACAGTGCTCTCAAGAATAACACGAGGGTGGTTAAATTAATGATAGGACGAGAATCCTCGCTGGTGTGCCCAGGGTGCAGCAATGAACCGCGTGCACAGGATGAAGTTTAACTGGACTGCGTGTGAAGTCTGGCAGGTACAGAGCTGGTGGGAACCCAATAAACATGAACCAGTGCTGTGAGTCCCAGGACACAGGGGGCAGATGCCGTCTGCAAGGGCCCGTGGCTACCAGGAAGAATCACACAAGCTCTGGTTGTTGGCAGAGTCCAGCATGTAGCACTTAGCCTGCATGTGGCCACGGGGCACCAGGGAAGGACAGAGAAGTATAGGTGAGATCCCATCCCAACACGGCCACAGACCCTGGGCCTCTGAACTCAAATCCCAGGTCTGCTGCGTACCAGCTCAATGGCCTGGAGCAGGTTATTTCAGCTGCCTGTGCCTCAGTTTCCTGATCTAAATGGGACAGTAATAGCACCAACTATGTTGGGGAGGTGGGATCATTTATATCAAACACTTTGCCTTGGCACAGTGCTTAGAGCACAATGATAGCTCCATATATCGATTCTCATCATTGCCATTACAACACAAGTTCTTTATCCCATTTTGTCCTGGGCGAACCAGATCTGGGCGTTGTGTTCAGGTACCAATCCCACACAGTACAAGTGAGACATGCAGAAAGAGGGAGAGAGAGAAAGGCGATGCAGGCAAGCAACAAGAGAAACAGTAGATAAATTTGAGTTCTTCAAAATTAAAAACTTTTGTGTAGCAAAGGAAATTATCAAGAAATAGTTTCAAACCATATACTGGCTAAGGATTTAATACCCAGAAATTATAAAGAACACCTACAACTCAACAACAAAATTACAAACAGCTCAATTTAAAAATAGGCAAAGGACTTGAATAGACATTTCTCCAAAGAAGATATAAAAATAGCCAATAAGCATAGGAAAAGTAGTTTAAATCAATAGCCATTATGTAAATATAAATTAAAACCACAATGTGATACCACTTCACACTCACAAGGGTGGTTATTATTTAAAAATCAAAACAGAAAATAAGTGTTGGAGAGGATCTGAAGAAATTGGAGCTAATGCATTTTTGGTGTGAATACAAAATGGTGCAGCCACTGCAGAAAGCAATAAGAGCCATTCCTCAAAAAAGTTAAATATAGAATTGCCATTTGACTTGGCAATCCCACTTATAATTATATACCCAAAGAGAGTGCAAGCAGGTTCACAAGCAAATACTTGTACACCGATGTTTGTAGCAGCATTACTGACAGCAGCCAAAAGCTGGAAAGAACGCAAATGTTCATCAACATAAACAACAGGTTGTACTTTCACACTGTGGAATATTATTCAGACATTAAAAAAGTGAAGTTATCAAGTTAATGCAAGAAGGATGGACTTTGAAATCACGTGATTTCAATGGAACAAGAATACACTCTTGATAGGGCAGAGCCTGCAGCTCTTGCTTGTCAGAGATGGCCAGGAGGAGCAAATTCACGGGGATAGAAAGTAGATGCTAGGTTACTGAGGGAGAGGGGGATAGGAGAGAGGAAGGGCAAATGTTGTTTAAATAAATAAAATAAAAAACAGAACTATGGAAAAGTGCAGAAAATGAGAGTACTTCATAGCAATACCAATTCACTGTATTCAGAGCAACACTGTGAAGAAAACATAAAGCAATCAGCTATTTTAGTAGTAAACAGAAAACACTGAAAACAAACAAGCTGGGCGTTTAAGCTACTAAGATTTCCAAGAAAATGATCCAAAAGAAGGTAAGAGAGGCAGAAATCAATGCATTTGAAATGAGAAACCGTATACTTGATTGATAAAACTACGAACTGTTTCATTAAAAAGGCCAATAAATTACACAATCCCATGACGATCCTGTCCAAGGAAAGAAGAAACACACACATCGCACCTTAGAAATGAACAAGACAAAACCATGGATGTAAACTTTTATTAAGTAAAAGAGAATATAATGTCCACCTATTTGTCAAAAAGTGCAAATGGCAAGGAAGAGAAAGGGAGGGAGGGAGGGGCTGGAAAGAAGGGAGAGAGAAGGAGGGAAGGAGTGGGGGAGGGAGGGAGGGAGAGGGAGGAGGGCGCGCTGTGCGCCCTAGCTCTGCGCCTTTGGGGCCTTGTGCCTGAAATGCTGAAGACTGTAGAAGAGAGGACGAGATCCCCTGAAGGGCAGTGACAGGGATGGGACACGCGAGCAGGGCAGCTGGAATGCAGAGCAGCAGGAGACCTGGGAGCAGGGATGGAAGATTCCCGCAAGCAGGATTCAGCTCAGCCTCTTCTCTGGAAACGCAGCGGATGCGCTCAGCGAACACCCCCCTCGATGCCTCGATGCCCTCTCCCCCAGTGACTTCTCACCTAGGTCCATGCTCCGGCAGCCAGCTCCAATCTCAGGCTCCAGCCAGGGACACCGCCAGGCCCGGGCTCCCTGCGCAAGTTGAGACGGGAGACCGCCTTGGGAAGGAAAAGCGAGAGCTGGACCAAGCGAGAGCTCCCGACGGGGCAGAGGGGCCGTGCCAGGGGCAGGCCTGGCTTTTGGGGCCCACCCTGCTGCGAAGTGAGAAGGAAGCTCAGAGCCAAAGGAATTCTCACCCCTTCCCCCTTCTTGCAGTCGGGTTGTGCCTGCAGGAGGTTGCCTTTGTCAGAGCAAAGGGACGTGAACTGTGTGTTCCCTTGCACTGACAGAGGGAGATAATAGTCTCAGTCACTCGGGAGGAAACCGGGACTCAGAGAAGAGAAGTAACTTGCTCAAGGTCACACAGCGAGGAATTCAACTCCAAGACCCTCCTCGGGCACACCCCAGCTGTGCCTGTGCCGACCGTCCCTGGCCGGAGGCCGCAGGGCAAATCCAGTAGCCGGTGACATCAGGAGCCACTCACAATTCCCTCTCCATCTCGCAAAGCACACGAGGTCACAGCGCAGGAAACGATAACATCCCCCAGAGCAGCTCAACAAAAACCAATTTGCCAGCGCGTAGATAAGGGACCAGCATCTGTGGCACTCCAGTTTCAGAACTCTAGCTGGTTCTGGGAAAGAAAGGGTTGAGTATTTCATTAGAAGAGCAAAACAACAGTAAAATTACTCAGCAGGTGAGAAGGGCCTGCTGCCTGGTTGTAGAATTTGACGTCGAAACAAAACGGTGTGTGTGTCCGTATCAGTCTTGGGGCGAAAGTTCCAGCCCAGACAGGCCACATCTGCAAGGCCAAGTAACGGGAGTTGGTTAGGAACTCACCTTTTGTCAAAACGAGACACGTGTGGCTTGAAGAACATTCAGGAAGCTGACACTGACGAGAGGGAAGAGCTTCTCTGGCTCAGGGAAGAAGGTCGTTTCGGGGGCCGCCCGCATTGAGTCCTGCAGTCCGTGTGCGTTAAATCTCACTGCTCTTAGGTTCTGCAAAGATGGAGATAAAACTTTTGACCAAAATATCTTGTACTTCCTGTAAAGATACTTATATTTAAGTGGCTCATTCGTTTGTTGGGTGAACAGTTTGTACTGATTTGAAGAATATTCTGCATGCATTTCTTCCAAATGTTATGAAAAAATGAAAGATATCTCCACGGCAGACAATGGTAGAGCATCCCCGTTTCACAACAGTGACTGTATTTGTCAGAACCTGATCCCTGCAAAACACAAAACCCCAAAGGAAATCGGCTTAACCCCAATGGAGACATGTTGGTTCATGATTTGCGCTTAAGCACAGCTGATACAGGACCTTCCCGCAGCCCCAGATTCTCCAAGCTCTGAGTCCAGCGCCAGAACAACTGTATTTTCCCCACAATTGCCTCAAAGCCCAAGAACTGAACCCCTTTGGGCAGAACTGGTCACGTGCCCATCCTTGACTCCATCGCTTTGCCCGGCAGATTCTGGGCTTGGCCAGGGCAGGGCAGGGTCACGAGCCCACCCTTGAGCCTCCCACTTGCCTGGGAGGGTCTGGGCACCCTGACCTGGTCCGCAGCAGAGGGAAGCAGTGGGCAGGCTTCGTCAGGAGAAGGGAGCCAGCCCTGGGCAGGAGCCAGCAGGGACCCACCTCCTGAGTGCACTGACTGGGAAACTCAAACAGATCGTGGTGCCCAGCAGCCCCTCGACGTGAACACTGAAAGCACCTGCTGCCCTGCAGGCCACTTTCCACTGGAAAGGACCATGTGAGGGCGGATTCCTTTGATGGCCCCTGAGGTCCAGCAGAGGGGCTGGGACCATCCAGAGCCTGAGAGCGTCTGCCCACCAGGCCACGCAGCCCTAGCTGCCTGCCGGTGCAGACCCTGAACGTGCTGAGATGCAGCGGTGTCCTGGGCTCCAGCACAGACCTGTGGGCATGACCCAGGCCATGTGACTTGGGCTTAAATCCCATGTAAAACCGAAAGGAATCCAGCACGCAACCTCTCCAAATCTGTCAGCCTCAGTCTACACCTTCCTCAGAGTCGCTCAGTGCCTTGGCCTCCCCAACCCTCACGGCGTGCCGTCCGTGAGCCTCCACCCCCAGCCCACCCTCACGGCGTCTGTGAGCCTCCATCCCCAGCCCACCAGGCTCCTACCCGGGAGGGCAGCACCTCCCAGCACCCCGCTTCTTGTCCACTGCTGAGCAGCCGGGCTGGTCAGCTGCCCTCCCCGGGTTCTGACTCTGCCACCCCTTCCTGAACTGGTTAAAACGTCAGGCGCGTGGGACCCACCTCCCATCTGGAAATGCAGCAGTCGTCCAAGCTTGGGGCAACGTTGGGGCAACGTGGACTGGACACGAGTTCGGGGACCCCCTCTTTGTACTTGCCGTGGTGGTTCGGCCTGAGCATCCTGCTTGCCCGCTGAGCACGTGGGCTGGCAGTCTCCGCCTCAGGTCCAGCTGTGGCCAGCACTTGGCCCTGCCTTGCACTGCGTCCCTCTCCTCCCACCTCGCTCCCCTTTCCCTCACAACCCCAGACAGTACCTGCCACAGGCCTTGACCCAGGCTGGGCTTTCTGGGGCATGCAGGATTGTTTTTGGGTACTCAGTTCTTTTTAACTTTAAAGGGAGGTTAAATGATCAATCTCCTAGGTTTGTTATGAAGATTAAATAAAACATCTAGCATTTAGCATTTGTTGAGCATTTCCTGTATACTTGATACTGTGCAAAGTATCTCCTCCTTATCTCTAATTCTCAGTCCACCCACGGCGGTAGCTCTGTGCTCATCCTGATTCAGGGACTCGAAAGGCTTAGAGATTTGCAGAGATCTGTCTGAGGCCACCTGGCTGGCATGGCCAGGGGCTTCCCAGGGATTCATACTCAGTGGTTTGGCCCCAGTGGCACTTTCTTCATTTCCACTTTCTCTCCCCCCATGGGGCAGCTAGAAGAGGGCTGATGCACAGTAAGTGGTTAGTAAATGACCGCTCCCTTCTCCTCGGATGGTGTTTACAATTGTGACAGAACTTCTCCTTCCTTTGGTTCCACGTACTGTCATAGCATTAGCAAGTCCCAAATGCACGCTTCCTAGCTAGGGAGCGACTCCTTCCAGGATATCCTCATTGGGATTTGAGAAATAGTGGGTTGAATTACGTACCTCTCAGAAGACCTGTTCTTCACCTTAATCTGCTCTCTTGTGGGTGGGAACCCATGTTAAATAGGACCTTTTCAAGTTGTCGTTCTTAGGTAAGATGTGGTCCAGTGAATTCAGGGTCCTTCACCAGGACCTCCGGATGCCTTTATAAGCAGAAGATAGTTGGGACACAGTTAGTGAGAGAAGGCCACACAGGGCCCAGAAACCAGTAGTCGTGGAAATGAGAGAAAGAGAGAGAGACAGAGAGACAGAGAGTGAGAGAGAGAGAGATCACCCCACAAGAGTAGACACACAAGCCAAGGGAGCCCCAGGATTGAAGCAAGCCAGCACCCAAACACCAAAGACCCTCACGAGAGAGCACGACCTGGCTGATGACTTGACTTTGGACTTTTAGCTTCCAAAAACCCGAGGCAATAAATGCTTGGTGTCTAAGCCAACCCATTGTGTGGCTTACAGGAAGGCAAACTAAGACATCTTTTGGTACCAGAAAGTGGAGTGCTGCTATTACAAAGGCCTACAAATGTATTTGGAACTGGACAACAGGTAGAGGCTGAAAGACTTGTGAGGAGCTTGATGGAAAAAGCCTAGATTGCCTTGAAGAGACTGTCAATAGCAACATGGATATTAAAGACTTTTCTGGTGAGGACTCAGAAACAAGTGAGAGCTATAAAGAAAGTCCGTGTCATCTTAGAGAGTACAGAATCCATCGTGAGCAGAATGTTGATAGAAATATGGATGTTAAAGGTACTTCCAGAGAAGCCTTAGAAGAAATAAATGTGTTAGTGGAAACTGGAAGAAAGATGATCCTTGTTATAAAGTGGGTAACTTCTGTTCTGATGACGGATGGAAGGCAGAACCTGTAAGCAATGAACTTGTATAATCAGCTGAGGAGCTGTCCAAACTAAGCATGGAGACCTAGTTTCTCCTCCCTGCTTGTGGTGAAATGAGTGAGGAAGGGCACAAACTGAGAATTGAACCATTAAGCAAAAAGGAAGTGCAGTGATAGTTTGGAAGATCCTCAGCCTATTAAAATAGTGTGCTCTGAGACTAGGGCCAGAAGTGGTTCTTGTGGGGCTTTCTCTGAGTTCCTAGAAAGTTAACTCCCAGAGAACAGGGCTCGAGGGGGTGACTGAACACCTTTGCTGAGTATACCAGGCATACGTCTTAGTTTCCTAGCTTATGTCAAGCACCATGCAGTACTGGCTTAACGATAGGAATTTATTGGCTCCCTGGGTCAGAGGCTAGACGGCTCGCTTCTTCCCAGGGTTGGCTGCATTCTGGCTGCTGGTAATCCTGGGTTCCTTGGCTTTCCCACCACACGGTGACATCCGCTCCTTTCTCGTCCACATTCTGTTGACTTCTGGTTTCTGGCTCCTCCCAGTGGCATGCTTTCTATAAGGCCTCCAGTAGATGAGGGTCCAACCTGATTCAGTTGGCCACATTTTACCTAAAAATAACAGGTTCCCAAGATCATATTTTCAATTGGCTTAACTAAAATGGAGACATTTGGTATCATACCCACAGGAATGATATCAAGACAAAGAACATTTGGGGGGGAAGGGGGGTTGTATAATTCAACCAATCACAGCATATGACTCACGGACCCAGTCGGCCATGTGAGAGCAAGTTGCAATTAGACATGCTTTGGTCTAGGAAGAATCTGTGGAAAGTCCTTTTGTCTGATGGCCTGGACCTCCTTGAACTACATGCAAAACCAACAAGTGCTTTGAAATTTTTGTGTGAGCAGATGCACTGCCAGTTTGGACTGGAGGAATCTCCTCAGGCTGCCACCCAAGCTTTTGAGAAGGGCAAGATTTCTGCCCAAGTGCTTGGAGGGGTAGGCTTTCCACCCTGATGCTCAATGCTTGGGAGAGTGTGGCCACCCCCAGCGCTTGGAAAGGAGGAGGCTTAAACCCCAGCTTTGGAAGAGCACAGCTGCTGCCTCCAGCGGGCACAGGAGACAAAGCGTGATTCCACAGATGACACTCAGACCTTGGGCTCTGGTGGACCCTGCCCTGCTGGGTTCTGAACTTGCTTGGGGACCAGGACCCCTGTTTTCCTTTCAGTTTCTCTCTTCTGGATGGGAATGTTTATCCTAATCTTGCCCCTCTATTGTATATTGGAAGCAGATAACTTGTTTTCTAGGTTTCACAGTTTCCACAGACAGAGAGGAATTTTGCCCAGGACAGATCACGCCCATAACTGATTTTGATGAGACTTAGAAATGACTTCAGGCTCTTGGGGTTTATGGATGAGGTGAATACATTTTGCATGTGGGAAAAACATGGGGTCCAGAGGGTGGACTGTAGTAGACTGAATTAGGTAACCCTTCAAAAGACACGTTCTTGATCTTAATTCACACTCCTGTGTGAACCCACTATAAATAAGGCTTTGTGAAGATGCCAATTTAGTTAAAGTGCAGCCCAGCTGAATCAGTGGGCTTTCATTGCATAACATGAATCTGTCAGAGCAGGAGAAATCCAGACAGAGAAAGTGATACAGGAGCCAGAAGTCAGTGGAGCTGGGCAGAGCAGACACAAGAAGATGGTGACGGCCATGGGGTGGGGGCGGAGGCGGGGCCAGGGAGACCCCAGGCTGCAAAGGCAGCACCAGGATGCCACAGGCTCCTGGGAGAGGGCACACCTGGCTGACGCCTGGGCTCCGACTCCTGGCCTCAAAAACCTGAGCCAGCGCGTGCTTGCTGTCAGGCCGGCCCACTGCGGACTTGTCAGGCCGGCCCGCTGCGGACTTGTCAGGCCAGCCCGCTGCGGACTTGTCAGGCCGGCCCACCTGCGGACTTGTCAGGCCGGCCCGCTGCGGACTTGTCAGGCCGACTCGGAAACAACAAAACGAACAGGCAGCAGGAGATGCGCCATTCGGCGATTTCCCAAGATCCTTGAAATGTGTAAGGACCCACCCTGATAAATATTTATCCTTGGAAGCTAGTGTTGCTTCTTATACTGCTTACAGCACGTTGACTTTTATTATAGCACTGAAAGGCTATTCAATTTTATTATATCTGATTCTTTTTGACTTACTGATTTTGCAAGTGACTTTTTTTTTTTAAGATTTATTTATTTTTTTTATTTCTCTCCCCTACCACCTCCCCCCGCCCAGTCCAGCTGTCTGCTTTCTGTGTCCATTTACTGCGTGTTCTTCTGTGTCCGCTTGCCTTCTTATCACCAGGAATCTGTGTCTCTTTCTTATTGTGTCATCTTGTTGTGTCAGCTCTCCATGTGTGCGGCGTCACTCCTGGGCAGGCTGCACTTTTTTCACACAGGGCGGCTCTCCTTACGGGGCATACTCCTTGCGTGTGGGGCTCCCTTACGCGGGGGACACCCCTGTGTGGCACGGCACTCCTTGCTTGCATCAGCACTGCACATGGGCCAGCTCCACACGGGTCAAGGAGGCCCGGGGTTTGAACCCTGGACCTCCCGTGTGGTAGGTAGATGCCCTAACCACTGGGCCAAATCTGCTTTCCCACAAGTGAATTTCTGATCTCAGGAAAACAGGTAAATTAGAATAAGTGTTTCCTGAAGGCACAGAGCAGCACTTTCAGCTCCCAAGTCCCTCATGTGGCTTCTGCATTATCCCTCCACCACGGGGCCCAGGCCTGGGATTCGCCGGCCCCTAGGTGTGCTAGTCCATCAGGCAGTTCACATGCACATCTAGAGAGACACCTCTGTCTTGGCAGAAAGCCCTTCCATGCCTCTCCTCAATCTCTCTCACCCCCAAAGCCAGCACACCTCTGATTTTCTATCACATCGGTCTGGCATGCTTATTCTAGATGTTTACATCCATTGATTTATAGAGCATGTGCTTTCTGTGTTTGGCTGCTTCCACTCAGTCTATGATTTTATATTTACACATATTATCAG